>NW_028301607.1:24724937-25035348 GCF_987345545.1 Pholcus phalangioides | reverse complement strand
TAAAAATGTAGGTCGAAATTTATTTCGCAAATCACGATGAAAAAAAATTTCAAACAACATTAAAATGTACTTGAAATTACAATAAAATTTATTTCAAATCTCATTAAAATTCACTTGTCAAATAACTTCACTTGTCACTGTTAAAATTCATAAAAGTCACTTGACATAATGATAAGGATTGCCCTTTTATTTGTGATAAAAAGCAATGAAGATCATGTGCCCATCATATCACGTGACATCTTCACAATTCTTGTTTGGCATCATGACATTGCTAACTTATAGCCGTCACCAAAGTTGGCACGTTTGGTGACGGCTATTATATTTACGGATAATTGCATTAATACATAGTTATTCACAGGGGCAAAATGGCATTATACATGATAAATAATGATTATTTCCGTAACGTTATATTTAGGCATTGTATATTTTTGAGCTTGTTTCGTCATTTATGCTTCTAAGCAACTCCTGAAACTTTCGAATTTTATTTGTAAAGCTGTTTGTAGTTTCTGTGATCACCAGCAGAATTACTTAATGATGCTCCAATTTCTTGACAAGCCGCCAAGCCAGACAAATTTTTTACTCTTGCATTTTGGAGGGGAAATACCCCGTGTGGAAAGGTTTGCGAAAACTTTGCCACCTACGTTTCACCGCCGGTACATTTCGCCCTCGGAAATTTCACCCCGGACATTTCGCCTATCTTGACTGTATGAGTGATCAAATGAGTAATGGGTGAGTCACCACATAAGTCACCAAGTGAGTTGATGAGTGAGTTGTGTGAGTTGTGTGGCAAGTGAGTTGTGTCCAAGTAAGTGACCAAGTGAGTGAACGTATGATGAATAATGCGTGACCACATAAGTCACCAAATGAGCGACTTTATGAGTGTCCAGGTAAGTGACAGTATTAGTGACGAAGTGAGTGGTCAACGACCATAGGAGTGGCCAAGTAAGTGACAGTATTAGTGACCAAGTGAGTGGTGAACGACCATAGGAGTGACCAAGTAAGTGACAGTATAAATGACCAAGTAAGTGACAGTATAAATGACCAAGTAAGTGACAGTATAAATGACCAAGTGAGTGACCAAGTAAGTGACAGTATAAATGACCAAGTGAGTGACCAAGTAAGTGACAGTATAAATGACCAAGTAAGTGACAGTATAAATGACCAAGTAAGTGACAGTATAAATGACCAAGTGAGTGACCAAGTAAGTGACAGTATAAATGACCAAGTGAGTGACCAAGTAAGTGACAGTATAAATGACCAAGTGAGTGACCAAGTAAGTGACAGTATAAATGACCAAGTGAGTGACCAAGTAAGTGACAGTATAAATGACCAAGTGAGTGACCAAGTAAGTGACAGTATAAATGACCAAGTGAGTGACCAAGTAAGTGACAGTATAAATGACCAAGTGAGTGACCAAGTAAGTGACAGTATAAATGACCAAGTGAGTGACCAAGTGAGTGACCAAGTAAGTGACAGTATAAATGACCAAGTGAGTGGCGAGTGGCCTTACAAGCGATCAAGTAAGTGACCGTATGAGTGAGCATGTGAGTGGCTGTGTGAATGACCATTTATGTGACCAAGTGAGAGAGAGGATGAGTGGCCAAGTAAGTGACGGTATGAAGTACCAAGCGGGTGATTGTAAGAGTGTTCGAGTGATTGTAAGAGTGCCCAAGTGAGTGACCGTATGAGTGATCAAGTGAGTTGGACATTTATTCCCGCGTGTAAGAGACATATTGTGGTAAATTCTTCAACAATGACAGAAAAGTAAGTTGGCAAACAATAAATGACATTTTTATACCATTCAAAATCAATGCAAAATCATATAAATACAGTGTGTTCCCCCTGAAGTGCAACATCCTACATTTTCTTAAATATTGACAATAACTTTTTTTCGTCATGCAATATCATTCAGATTGTTCACCCCCTGCAGGGTACGTCATTTACTCAATATTTTCAAAATTTTTCTCCTCTAGATACTTCAATGCTTCCCAATCAAAGGGTTAAAATAGTCACATAATCAAAGATGGTGTAAAAAGATCTCGATCACATACTGTGTTAAGATGAAAAAAAATTGGAAACATCAAAAAATCATATTTCGATACATAAAAAGAATACAGTCAAACCTCGTTAGTGCGTCACCCGGTTAACACGTCACTCCGCTTACCGGATCACTTTTTGGAAGTCCCAATTATCCTCAGGCAGGAATTGGCACAGCTATGGCCTACTCCGTTTAACGAGTCACTCCGCTTATCAAGTCATATTTTTGCTCTCCCAAGAGTGACTCATTACCGAGGTTTGACTGTATATCGATAGAAAAATAGACAAAGACATAATAAGTAACACACAAAAGAAATATATTATACACTCGATCCCGCTTATAACGTTTGCGGTCATTCAAGTATTACGTCGGCGGGGGGAAGGGATTTCCGATTTGCTGACTTTTGATGACGGTGGGGGGGGAGATTGAATGATGCTTACGTCATCAACCACCCTTTATGAAGATATGAAATATTCTCAATGGCATCTTGTTTGGTGCGCCAAAAACGGGGAAAAAAATTCGATAGTTATTGGGCACACCTGAACTAACTTTCTCCCCATTGATAAGTCCCCTACAGAGTCACTTTAGTGATCTCTAAATGTTTCACGGATCCTTCAAGTGCTCTGGAAATGTGCCCGGACCGCTTAAGTGCTCTGGAAATGTGCCCGGACCGCTTAAGTGCTCTGGAACTATGCCACGCATCACTTAAGCGATCCGAAATTATGCCACGGATTACTTAAGTTATCTGGGAATGTTCCGCGAGTAACTTGAGTGATGTAGAAGCGCTTAAGCGCTCTAAAACTGCGCCACGTGTCACTTAAAGGATCTCTAAATGTGCCACGGATGATTTTTAAGTGTTCTGGAACTGTGTCGCGGGTTACTTAAGTGATCTTTGAATGTGAAAGTGATCTTTGAGGCCTGCGCTGAAAATGTGCCACGGGCCACTTAAATGCTCTGGAATAGTGCCACGGGTCATTGAAGCGATTTGTAAATGTGCCGCTTAGTTTACAAAATTAGGTGTGAGGGGGGCAAGCCCCATCAGATAACCTTCAGGGCCAGATTTGGTCTGCGCGTGAAGGGTTTATCATATATGGCTTAAAGGATGGGTCACAATGAATGTCTTAAAGAGAAATTTCGAGTTCATAGCTTTCAAATAGCATTGAAATTAACAGAAATTAATTATAATAACACATATAAAGGTATTTTCTTTCGAAACTTTAATTTAAAAAAAAAAATTTCATCGGGGGGGGGGGGAGAAGGCGCACGAGCGCCCTATGCCCCCCTCCCGCGTATGTTTCTGATCCCACCAATATCCGTTAGGAGGTACGGGGCAGTGCCGACGAAATTTTGCTCATAGGGTGGGGAGGGGGGTCAAAAATGGCTAAAAATTTGCTGACGTAATACTTGAACGACCCCTCGTCAAAAAACGTTGTAAGCGAGAAAACGCTTTAAACGGGAAATCTTAATGACAATTATATATATACTTAGGGGTTGAGACCACGAAAATAACTCGTACTAAGCGTGAAAACGTTATAAGTGGGAACGTAATAAGCGGGATCGACTGTACATAAAGATTTTAAAAAAAAAATGAGGAGAGAAAAATTACGACGTAGATGATTTTCGTACATGATCGCAACACATTAACGAAAGCGTAATAATGCGACTTTGCTGGCTCACACACACACACTAGGGGGTCTACAAAACTAGAAAGCAAGGGCGTGTCGAAACAAATCACCTTGTTTACAATTTCCTGTTATATAAGTAATATCAGTAGGCGTCCCTTGATTTTTTTTTCAGTATTCTTAGACTTTCTCGATCATTTTTATTTCGGAAAAAGAAGACCGGAACAAAATTGGTATTCAGAATACAAACGGAAAATGAAGAAAAATATATATTATTTTCTTTTCTTTAATTATTATCATTATTTTTTTTTTTTGTTTTCGGGGAAAAAAAGATTTTTATTTTGATTACACGCCCCTCGTTTTGATTACTCACAGAGACAACAACAGCCTTTGATCTGGTTTACATAAGGCGTTATTAGAGAGAGCCGAGTCTCTCTCTCTCTCTCTCTCTCTACTATAGAAACTCGCCGAACGAGATCCAGCTTTTTGTCCCTATAGCCAAAGCTATGTTTGTGAAAATTTGTATCTATGAATTCAATTAATGCGATAAAAAGGTAATTAAAGTATTTGAATTCTTATTGAATTCATTGTTGTTGAAAAAATATATATCCAGAGCTATTGTTTTAATAATTAAAATTATTCTCTTTCATTTGAAAATCAATGCGATTTTTTGTTGGAAATAATTAACCGAAAAATTCAATCATTGTGTGTGTGTTGTTATTATTAGGGGATTAATTTTGTGCAACATACGGTGGCCCGATTTTGATGAGCGGGGGGGGGGGGAAAGCGTGTTGCGGAAAATTCATCGCCGAAAAAAAAATCACCGCCAAGCAGTTTGCCGAAAGGTAAATCTACCGACAAACAATTTCATCGACGAAGTGAGATTGTGAGTGAATGGAGGAGCAGTTGAGTCTCAGTCGGTGATTAAGAGGGTGAGAAAGTGAGTGATTGATGGAGTGAGTCGGGAAATTAGTGAGTGAATTATCGAGTGAGCAAGTAAGTAGATAAATGAGTGAGGGAGCAAGTGAGTAGGTGAACGAGTGAGGGAGCAAGTGAGTAGGTGAACGAGTGAGCAGGTGAGTAGGTGAACGAATGAACAGATGAGCAGGTGAGTAACTCGGTGAGTAAATGAGAAGGTGAGTAATTCGGTGAATAAATGAGCAAGTGCACGAGCAGCTGAGCAAATGATCGAGTGAGTGAGTAGGTGAGAAAATGAGCAAGAGTAAATGAGCAGGTGAGTAATTCGTTGAATAAATGAGCAAGTGCATGAGCAGCTGAGCAAATGATCGAGTGAGTGAGTAGGTGAGCAAATGAACAAGTGCATGAGCAGCTGAGCAAATGATCGAGTGAGTGAGTAGGTAAGCAAATGAACAAGTGCATGAGCAGCTGAGCAAATGATCGAGTGAGTGAGTAGGTGAGCAAATGAACAAGTGCATGAGCAGCTGAGCAAATGATCGAGTGAGTGAGTAGGTGAGCAAATGAACAAGTGCATGAGCAGCTGAGCAAATGATCGAGTGAGTGAGTAGGTGAGCAAATGAACAAGTGCATGAGCAGCTGAGCAAATGATCGAGTGAGTGAGTAGGTGAGCAAATGAACAAGTGCATGAGCAGCTGAGCAAATGAGCAAGAGTGAATGAGCAGGTGTGCGAATGAGTTGGAGAGCTTGCGAGTGAGCAAATGAGTATGTAAGTGAGCAGGTGGGAAAATAATCAAGGGAGTATGTAAGTGAGCCGGTGAGAAAATAATCAAGTGAGTATGTAAGTGAGCAGGTGAGAAAATAATCAAGTGAGTGAGCAGGTAAGCAAATGAGGGAGTGATCAGATGAAAACATGAGTGAGTGAGCATGTGAGTGAGTCACTCATGTGATCACTCACTCACTCGGTAACTTAATCGATTATTCACTCGGGCACTCATCCGCTCACTTGGTGATTTATACTGTCACTCACCCATTCACTTGGGTCACTTATGCGGTCACTGACTAACTCAATCACTCTCTCGGTCTCAATCATTTTTTAAATTTATTTCAATGAATTCAATGCATATTAAACACGCAATAAACACATAATTAAAAAATACCAATTTTTATTGAAACCATTGTTCTTAAAAAATATATATATATATTCAGTTATTTCATAATAATGGAAATAATTCTTGTTTTCATTTAAAAATCAATACGATTGTTTGTTCGAAAATAATTAACTGGAAATTGAATTATTATTGCCAGAAAGAGAGAATCCAGCTTGTATAACGTTTTTCAATAAACCGTCTGAAAAGAAACGTTTCAAGCGGGGACACTTACGTTAACACTGTTAACGGCAAATACGTACTAAAAATAGCTGGAACCACGCGCGCGTGGAAACGAGTCTCGCACCAAGTGGGTAAACGTTATAAGTGGGAACGCTATAAGTAGGATCCACTACATTAGATAATTAATTACGGTAGCTTTATGTAATATATATAGGACCCGATTTCGATGGCAGGGTGGGATTCTTGGGCAAAGCTGGCATTATAAGAGACCCTTCTTGATTAATGTCAAGGATGTTTGATTTGTTAGCATAAAGCTGTTGGAAATTTGAGTTCCTTAATTGATGAAAGCACTGCGCAAATGCACTGCAAAAATTCTGAACAACTCACGGTCAAGAAAAAAATAATCAGCCGCCTAGAAGTAGTTGGTATTTTATGGCAAAACGCGACATGCAATCGAAGTTGCATTACAAGGGGGCGACTAACCTACCATGAAGTAGAGGCCCTCCTCTTGATCCTCTGAAGTTGCTTTTCAGTGGTTCCCAAATTCTAGGTGCGAGTGCGAGCTGATCTTCCCGTTAAAAACTCTCACCTCAGAGAGCAACTGACCTACAACGGTGCAAAATAATCATTACACTCCACTCATAATTTTAAATATAGATGGCAGCACCCCTGACATTATGAGTGACCAAGTGAGTAACAGGTGAATCACCACATAAGTCACCAAGTGAGTTGATGAGTGTCCAAGTAAGTAGTGACCAAGTGAGTGAACGTATGATGAATAATGCGTGACTACATAAGTCACCAAGTGAGCGACTGTATGAGTGATCAAGTAAGTGACAATAACCCAGCTCCGTGGCAGAGTCTGGAGCAAAGCGTGTGTGTGTACCTAACAGTCTGAGTGCGTATCTAGTGTTTTCACACGGTCACTCACTTGGACACTCTTACAATCATCCACTTGGTAATTCATGCCGTCAATTACTTGTCCACACATCCTCTCACTTGGTCACATAAATGGTCATTCACACAGCCACTCACATACTCACTCATACGGTCACTTACTTGGTCGCTTGTAAGGACACTCGCCACTCACTGTGTCATTTATACTACTATGTCCAAGTGAGTGACCGTATGAAAACACTAGATTACTAGTGTACTACTAAACACTAGAAAACACTACACACACGCTTTGCTCCAGACTCTGCCACGGAGCTGAGCTGGAAGAGGGAGTCCAACGAGTCCAGTGGCAGAGTCCCGGCGTTCATTTATTCATTCAGGGCCCGTTCAAGTATTACGTCAGCATCGGTGGGGGGAAAGGTGGTTTCCGATTTGCTGACTTTTGATGACACGAGGGGAGGGGGGTTTGGATAATGCTTACGTCATCAACCACCCTTTATGAAAATATAAAAATTTTTTAATGGTTCTTACTCGGTGTGCCAAAAACGAGAAAACCTTTCGGTAGTTTGTGGGCACTTGAAGTAACATCCCCCTATTGATAAATGCCCTACAAAGCCACTTTAGTGATCTCAAAATGTTTCGCGGATCCAAGTAATCTGGAAATGTGTCTGGACCGCTTAAGTGCTCTGGAACTGTGCCACGCGTCACTCAAGTGATCCGTAATTATATACCGCGGATCAATTAAATAATTTGAACATATGCCGCGGGTAACTTGAGTGATGTAGAACCGCACTGGGGGCCACTTAAGTGTGCTCCAAAACTACTTCACATGTCACGGATCGCTTAAGTGTTCTGAAACTGTCCCGGGTCATTTAAGTGATCTTAAAATGTGCCACGGGCCACTTAAATGCTCTGGAACTGTACCACGGGACACTTGAGCGATCTGTAAAAATGTGCCGCTTATTTCATTTTTACAAAATTAGGTTTGAGGAGGGCAGGCCGCATCAGATAACCCCCATGGCCATATTTTCGACTTGACCCCGCGGGCCAAAGTCGTTTATGCGATTCATCATTATATGGCTTAGAGGTGGGTCGCAGTAGGTTATGGGTGGGTCGCAGTGAATTAACGGAAATTGATTATAATCACATATAATTTCTCCCGAGATATCAATTAAAAAAATAAATTTTTGATCGTCGGGGGGGGGGGGGTACGAGTTCTCTTATGCCACTCTCCCCCCCCCCCCCGTGTACATCTCTGATCCCACCAATATGCGTTAGGATTCAGAGGGGCAGAGCTGATGACGAAATTTTGCTGACAAAGGGGGAAGGGGTCAGAGTTTTACTGACTTTTGCTCACAAGGCGGAAAGAGGGGGTCAAAAATGGTTAAAAATTTGCTTACGTAATACTTGAACGGCCCCTTACAGATTTTTAACACAATAGGAAGCAGGAAGTATGTGGGGGAAAATGTACAGTACTTGTAATTGTAATGTCATCTGCACACACGAAAAAAAAAGAACAGATGTACAGTAATTCACACGGAATATAATCACCGATGGTTATCTTTGGCTCAAGAAAAAAAATCATAAATATGAGATTATATCTCAAGCAGGACAAAGGAGAGGAATTATACATTTATCGTACTGAGTAGGGCAAAATGACCCGAGATCGTAATCAACGCATATATTCTTTTATTTTCGCTGTTCATTTGCAAGGATGGCCGTGATAATAATAAAAAATATTAAAAAAAACCATCCTAAAAACGAGAAACGGTGACCGATCGTTTTTCGCACCAATGCACCTGAACTTTTCGCATCTCATTGTGCATTTGTCGGATTTTTATACACATTTTTTTTTTTGATTCGCATAAAAAGGGGGAAAAAGCAGAAGATACAAACTTTTTTCTTTTCTCGGAATGGCAACAGACACGTCATCGTCTGTTGTTGTCTCGATGACCGATAATACACACATATATATATATATATATATATATATATTTTTTTTTTAAACGCACCGCTGACCTGCTCTTAGTTAAGTTGGATGGAAGATGCCGCCGACTATTGTCCATTATTATATGATCTCTTTTATATATATTTATGGTGAGTGTTATTTTATATGCTATTGTATGGAGCGCCAACGCCCCTGGCGGATTAAACGGAAGTTTTTGCACGTTCGGTATGATAATACTTGTTACGGTCATGCCCATGATTTTGGAAGAAAGATTTTTCATCAGTATAATCCTAATTTTAATTTTTGATTTGAAAAGAAAAGCTGTCCACACAAATTTTTAATTTCTAACGTAAAATGTCCAAAACGGAGAAACTGAACTTTTCTACTTTTTTTTAACTGGAAAAAAATTGTGGCGTTAAAATTAGATTTTGAAAAAATGTATCTTGCCCATATATATATATATATATGGGCAAGATACTTGCAAAAAAATGGAAATATGAAAAATCTGCAAAAAAAATGAAAATATGAAAAATCTGCAAAAAAATGAAAATATGAAAAATTTGCAATAAAATGATATGAAAAGTTTGCAAAAAATGAACATGTAGAAAAATAAAAATATGAAAAATTTGCAAAAAAATGAAAATACAAATTTGCAAAAGAATGATATGAAAAGTTTGCAAAAAATGAAAATGTGGAAAAATAAAAATATAAAAAACTTGCAAAAATATGAAAAATCTGGAGAGAAAAAAATAAAACCTATCAAATTTGCAAAAAAAATCAAAATTTCGGGAAAATTGGAAAACAATTTATGAAAACAAATAATAAAAGAATGTCAAGAATGGTCTAAAGTTATTTTGAAACAGTTAAAAAAATTTTGAATAATGTTTGTTAATGTAGGAAAAAATTGTAATGTAGCCGAAAAAGATTCTGAATCATTTAAAATCTTGGAAAAGATAGAGAATGAGTCATTTTCGATTTTTTTCCTTCAATTTAAATGAGAAGGAAATTCTGGAACAAAATAAACTAATATTATATAAAAACTACTCAAGTATTGAAAAAAAATCTAAAAACAGAAAAAGTTTTAAAATGTTTTTGAAAGGTAACAAAACATTGAAAGGAGGTTCTGAAAACATTTCAAAAAAGTTCTAACACTTATTAAAAAGTTCTAAAAACATATTAAAAAGAAGTTCTGGAAGCATTGAAAAAAAAAGAAGTTACAAAAACTTTTCGAGAAAGAAACTGTAAAAACACTGAAAAAACAAACTGTAAAAACACTGAAAAAACAAACTGTAAAAACACTGAAAAAACAAACTGTAAAAACACTGAAAAAACAAACTGTAAAAACACTGAAAAAACAAACTGTAAAAACACTGAAAAAACAAACTGTAAAAACACTGAAAAAACAAACTGTAAAAACACTGAAAAAACAAACTGTAAAATATTGGGAAAAAAAATGTTTGGAAGCATTGAAAGAAAAGCTTCAAAAGAAAACCTCGAAAAAATTTCTAAAAAACATCGAAAATTTCTAAAATCATTGAAAAAATTCAAAAAAAACATTGATTTTCTAAAATATAGGGCGTCCATGATTAAAAGACCATCTTTTAAAGTATCTCACAGGCGAAACCAGTCATCAGAAAATTGTGAAATTTTGTAGTGGACTTCATGAAGTGGATGGGAATTCGTTTCAAGGGGGGAAAAATCGGCAGTTGTGAGTATCGACTGCACCATCCAAGTGAAAATGTGCTTCGTCTTTCCAGAGGATATTCCAAAACCATTCTGAATCGAGAGCTACAAACTGCAGTGAGAACCGGGGTCCAGCGTCATAATCACGTGGAAGCAGCCGCTGCACAATTGAAAGTTTATACGGATAATATCGGAGGGTATTCCGCATGATCATATGGACAGTTGAACGTGGTCTATCCAACGTCTGTCTACACACTTGACACTAGTGCTACCACGCATTGGCGTACGCAAGCCGAGATTATAGTGTTATTTTGCAGGAAAAAACGTAACCCAGCTCTGAGAAGAAAAAAAATTGAAACCCCCGTCCCCCTTGAGAAAATTCCGCATAGGCCTATGCTACTACGAGAATTTGAAGCTCTGTCCTCTTCCAGCTGAAGCTAAAGCCGGGTTTTCCTAGGAGCAGGTTTCCTATGCCGCGCGCAACGTGATTCGCCCAGTGCGACACGCCGTCCACTCACCAGTAAGAAAAGCAGCATGACTGTTTTCCTACAGAGCGCAATACGCCTCACGACAGCGCTTTACGTCGGGCGTAATTGGCCGACTGCTTCTGGAGGAGTCAAATGCGTCGTGCGCCGCGGTTTTCCCGATATTCCCTTCACCCTTGTGTGTTTTCTTTCCCTTCCCTTCAAACCGAAGCACGCAGACGACGGAGTAGCTGATGCCAAGGCCATATACTATAATATAGCCCGCCCTGATCTGATGCGCCTCGCTAGGAAAACACAAACGCGTAGCGTAATTATGTAACACGTTTCTGCCGGCGCGAAATGGTCCAATTCGGTTCACGCTGCGCAACAAACCTATTCCTAGGAAAACCAGGCTTAAACCTCCTGTACTGCGTTTATAGAAACGGGTTTTCTTCCTCTTCCAGGACGAACAGCCAACGATCCCGTGGTTTCAAATTTCGTTATTATTGGTTTTTAACATTCATTGGACCTTTTCGAATCCTGTTCCAAGTCCGATATGTCCGTAGATCAGTTATTGCGGAATTGCTGTTTTGGTAAAACAATTTGACCGAGAAAGCGCGATCTCGTATGTTATCATTGTGAGCAGCGAACACATTGAGGAACAAGACTTCCACGAATGTTTCTAGGTTTTGTAACAGCTGCTGCGTCACATCACATAAATTTACATGTTTACAACAGGAATTCAAAGTGAAACGCCCTCTGTTGGCGTCGTGTGCAACTAATTATCCCCTCCCTCCCCCGAAACAAATTCCTATCACTTCATGAAGTCCTCCACGAAAATTCGCATATTTCTGCTGACTGGTTTCACCTGTAGGCTACTTTAAAATAGAGTCTTTTAATTATGACCACCCTGTACTTGAAAAAAGCATTGAAAAAAAGTCTAAATTCCTTGAAAAAAAAAAGTTTGAAAGCATTGAAAGAAAAGCTTTAAAAACCTCGAAAAAACTTCTAAACACATCGAAAAGTTTCTAAAATAGCAAAAGTTCTAAAAACATTGACAAAAAATTCTAAAGACATTAAAAACAATTAGGAGGGAAAAAAAGTGAAAAATAACTTAGGAAAAAAAAGATAAATTAAAAAAAAAAAACTTGCGAAGAAAGAAACAAAAGTTCTATAAAATTTTTAAAATTCCTGTGGCTTTGTAAGGGAGAAAACGTATATAATACAGTATAATTTATATAATCTTATTTTTACGTGTACAAACACTATATTTATATTAGTGTGTCATCTTAGTATACGATGTATATCCCATAATAAAGATTAATCGATTAAAAAAGTATTGGGAGAAAAATTTGGAAACTATAATATTCTACAAAAGTTAAAAAATTTAAATTTTAAAAAAATATTCAAAGCTATATAGTAAATTTTGGAAAAATGATAAAAATTACAGGAAAAAACTATGATAATTTTTATTTAAAAAAGAACATTCGAAGCAACACATGCACAAATTCAAAGCTATATAGTAAAAATTCTAAGAAAATTTGGTAAAAATGATCAAAATTACAGGGAAAACTATGATAATTTTTATTTCAAAAAAAAATTCTAGGCAATACATGCAGAATAAAAACTTTTAAAAATTTATAAAAATGAATTTCAAATAAAAAAAATGGGGGGCAAAATTTATAATTTACAAAATTTGATTTAAAAAATATATGCATAAAATTATGCAAAAAAAAATCCGCAATAATAATGAAACGATTCCAAAATAAAATGAAAAATTTGAATTTTTGTAAATATATATGTTACGGTAACTGTGATAAATCGGTGAAAAAATTCCAAATGATTGTAGTATGTGTGATGAATATATATTAAGTCAGACCCCGATATAATGATAACAAATTTTACGATCGTACCCCGAATTAATGATACAATACAATTATATGAATTTCCATGTATATCATATAGTACGATTTATCATGTTTACCTACGACGCGACGCTTTGGTATTATGCATGATCTCCAGTAGAAAGTGATAATTTTTTTAGTATTTATTAAATTTACCAACGACGCTTGGGTACTATTTATAATCGCCGTTAAAAGTGACGAAGTTGCGGAGATTTATCAAACTTACCGAAATGCTCGGCAATTATGCATAATCAATTTATCACATTTTCCGTAACATACACACTTCATTCATTCGTCTCTATGATTTTGAATCTCTATGATGTTGTCTTATGATCTCTATGATTTTTAATCTCTATGATGTTGTCTTATGATCTCTATGATTTTTAATCTCTATGATGTTGTCTTATGATCTCTATGATGTTGTCTTATGATCTCTATGATGTTGTCTTATGATCTCTATGATGTTGTCTTATGATCTCTATGATGTTGTCTTATGATCTCTATGATGTTGTCTTATGATCTCTATGATGTTGTCTTATGATCTCTATGATGTTGTCTTATGATCTCTATGATTTTGAATCTCTATGATGTTGTCTTATGATCTCTATGATTTTGAATCTCTATGATGTTGTCTTATGATCTCTATGATTTTTAATCTCTATGATGTTGTCTTATGATCTCTATGATTTTTAATCTCTATGATGTTGTCTTATGATCTCTATGATTTTTAATCTCTATGATGTTGTCTTATGATCTCTATGATGTTGTCTTATGATCTCTATGATTTTTAATCTCTATGATGTTGTCTTATGATCTCTATGATTTTTAATCTCTATGATGTTGTCTTATGATCTCTATGATTTTTAATCTCTATGATGTTGTCTTATGATCTCTATGATGTTGTCTTATGATCTCTATGATTTTTAATCTCTATGATTTTTAATCTCTATGATTTTTAATCTCTATGATGTTGTCTTATGATCTCTATGATTTTTAATCTCTATGATTTTTAATCTCTATGATTTTTAATCTCTATGATTTTTAATCTCTATGATGTTGTCTTATGATCTCTATGATTTTTAATCTCTATGATGTTGTCTTATGATCTCTATGATTTTTAATCTCTATGATTTTTAATCTCTATGATGTTGTCTTATGATCTCTATGATTTTTAATCTCTATGATGTTGTCTTATGATCTCTATGATGTTGTCTTATGATCTCTATGATGTTGTCTTATGATCTCTATGATGTTGTCTTATGATCTCTATGATGTTGTCTTATGATCTCTATGATGTTGAATCTCTATGATGTTGTCTTATGATCTCTATGATTTAATTAAACTTGTATCAAATCACTAAATTATTATTATTTTTTTTTGAGGAACACGCCATCTATATGATATCGGAGATCGATCTGCGGGTACATCAACTCCAGGTGCACGTATTTTCGTACGTTTTCGAGTCAAATTATGCTAAAAACCCACGTGCTGTTCACAAAAGCTGCCGCTCGTAAGAAACGGAAGGTCAAAAACACGAACAGTTAATTAACGAACGGCATGCGATCATAATGAAAAGGACAAATTAAAGGGACGTTTACGTGCACCGTGTCTGTCATTCATTCATTCGTTCGTTTGCTGTGACGAGTAGAAGGTTCGAGAAGGTGTCCGTTCATTTCAGTCATTCATTCATTCATCAACCTCATCTCAAGGAGGCACAGAATTTTTTCGTGCGTTGGTTTCGTTCGCTTCAAGGTTTTGACGCCCATCACTTTTCTGTTTTTATTCGCTGTTACTTGTGATTCTTAACGGAAATATAGAGGCGTGAGCACATCATTGTGAATTCATTTGAATATTTCTTCCTCCTTTTACCCTCCTTTTATAACACGAGAAAAAACAAAAATCGATCGAATATCGGGACGTTTAACGGTTTTATGCCTCGGGCATCGAGTTAGACCATAATTTCTCAAACTTTTTGTTCCATCGGCCCCCCTTCATCAAAATTTTTTGTTTCCTCATCGCCCCCAACTCAAGTGAATCCATGGGATGTTAAGCCTGTGGCTTGGACGATTCCATCACCCTCCGGGAGGCGATATTGCCCACTTTGGCGAACACCGCGATAGACTCTCATCGTGGGATCCGGTTTCGACCACTGTTGCCGCACAGAAGCCCTTACCAGACACGGGATCCAGTGCGAAAATGATAGAGGGGGTCCCTGAGGCGTCTTAAATTAATTTCGGGGCCCTATAGCAACGATTTTATATATTCTCTGGGGGAGCGAAATCGGAATCTAAAAATTTATACATTAGGGGTCATTCAAGTATTACGTCAGCATCGAGGGAGCGAGGGGGGTTAGGATTTGCTGACTTTTGATGACAAGGGGGGGGGGGGGGTTTTGAAGGTTTCTTACGTCATCAACCACCCCTTTTTGAAGATATGCTGCTGACGAAATTTTGCTGACGGGGGGGGGGGTCAAAAATTGCTGAAAATCTGCGTACGTAATAAATACTTGAATGGCCCCGTATTGAAATTGACCTAACCATTAAAATTCAGAATAAATGAAAGAAAAAAAATTCAGAACCCATGAAAATTCAGAATAAATGAAAGGAATAATTACTGATGAAAATTAAGATTAAATTTATAAAAGAAATTACCATCACAGTAAGTTCGACCCCCCCCCCCCCCCAAAAAAAAACACGGGGCTCCGTGCGACCACACCGGTCGCACACCCTCAAGACTGCTCCGCTTGGGCGGCACATTGGTGGTCGGCTGAAGTTGATTTTCTCCCATTTGAAAAGGTCTGGAGCCGGTCACCCACTTTGAAAAGTGTCTATTTTCAAAACAGAAAGACCTACAACATGAAAATTCAAGCGTATGCCATGTTCATTTCAAACTATAAAAGACAGATGGCAGCACCAGCAAGAACACAAATCGAACATAACTCTCACAACTTAAACACATCAGGGTGACAAATACGCTCAGAACAAACGTTCCGGTATGTATCGAAATTCTGTATAGAAATTCCGCTGAGGATGTGTACCAGGTGCATATACGGTTGAGCACAATAGTTGTGATTTCATTCCCCATCGTAACCAAGACACATTTTTTTGATACTGCCATAGATACTTCCTTTTTTTTTTATACGTTCCGGACGGAACGCGTTTTAGATGGCAGAATTTGGCCCGCGGGCCAGAGGTTGTGCACCCTTGCTGTATAGAAAAAAAGAAAGCTGCACATAATGTATGCACGAATTTAATTATTTGTCTCCACACACAACGTAAGTAATACAGTATTATTGCAAGCGAAAATTTTTTTAAAGGAGAGATATATCGCCCGAGAACTCCTTTTTCCCCTTTAAATGCATTTTCAAAGGTCATCCTCTCCTCGTGGTGCTCCTCCTTCACCCACAGCCCCGACTATTTCCATCGATATCGCCCACGAAAATAGATTGACAAGAATAATCACTGTCTAGATCAGTGGTTCTCAACCTGGGGCCATATGGCCCCCCCTGTGGTCCTGGGATATTCTAGGGGGGCACGGGAGAAAATCAGAAGAAAGGTGATCCACGACAGGTGGTGAAGGGAGTCATAGAGAGCTGTAAAGAGAAAAGCTTTAAAAGTGAAACATGGTTGAAAAATGTTACTTCTTTCAGAATTCATCAGATCCGTCCATAGAACCAGGGGCATCTTAACCCTTGGGTCTATGTGGGCATGACCCGGGTCTTCATGTCTATAACGGAGGGAGAGGAACTGTACTATATGAGATCTGGTACTATATGATTTTCATATGTAAGAACAGCTTACATGTGAAAATCATAGTACCAGCTTAGTATGGAGGGCCGCCAGAGCAACGGTTGATGTGTTGTGAGGGTTGATTTACCGTGCAGGGGTTCGTTGGATCGTCCCGTATTTTACACAGACCCATTTTTACCATATAATTTGACTCATGAGAGAGATGATAATCCATCATTTGAATCCGTGCCTAGCCAGGATTCTAGAGATTGCCCTGATTTATTAAAATTTCATTCATAATAAAAAAATAGAAAGTATCTCACTCTTGGATGAGGGTAGTGGGGGGGGGGGTGGCCTGGATAGGCACGAGAAAAAAATGTGATCCGTCAGGGGCCATGAGCTGAAAAAGGTTAAGAAACAATGGTCTGGATCAGCGGTTCTCAACCTTTTCTGAGCCCTTTTCAGTGAATAATTTCTCTGGCGGAGCCCTTTTTAGTATATTATTTATATGGCGGTACCCCCTTTAGGCCTCTTTTTTTGTTTGTTTATCAAATTTATTGATTTATTTTATTATTCTCGAGTGGCCACGGAACCCCCTGGAAAGTGCACACGGGGATCCGTGGAGCACCGGTTGAGAACCGCTGGTCTAGATCGAAAACGCACTATAAAGGAAAACCCTATTTCAGATCTTCGTGGAACATTGTAGGTTTTTGTGGGAATATAGATATTCTCATATAATTAATTTTTTAGATATTCATGGCTGAACAAAAGAAAAACTCTTTATATGTGTGTGTGTGTGTCCGTCCGTCCGTCCTGTAAATGCTGATGCGGCCTTTATCTCATCAATCGTCCGTCGTAGAGGTATGATTCCCATTTTAAAAAATGCCCAAAAGGCATTAAAAAATTACCCTGTACTAGTTTTGAGAATGAAAATACAGTGTGTCACAAAATAAAAAAAATCTAAATTTTTATACGGTCCCCCATGTCCTCTAACTTCCATCCAGAAAGTTGTTGACCTGTACCTCCTGAAGCCGAAAAAAGAAATTCCACGTTTCTAAGTGCAATATTCGCTAAGGTATTCGAATTTAAAAAACTTCAGTCGAATTGTTTTTTTTTTTCACAGTTCTCTGTGCCCCCCCCCCCTCTACTTCCCGGCTTAAATGTCTGTCGTGGCTACCCTTTCACTTGATTTTCACTCGTGGCCTCCTTAGACTATCCCAGGACCCCCCCCCCCCCAAGCAAGGGGTGCCATAGGGCACCAGATTGAGAACCACTGTTTCTACCTTGTCCTCAGTGAATCGAATGTTTTCTTTGGGTTGATTCCCGCGTCAACTCTAATTGTACCGAAGCAAACAGAAGTCGATATTTCACGATACCTAGTAAACGACGGATTCATATGTATGGGCGCCTTTAACCTCTTTGCGATCACTGACGTAATATTACGTTCAAACACCAATAGAATAAATTCAAACAAGTTCCCTGTTTTATTTTCTCTCTTTTCATCATCACGAAGCTTTATACTGACCATATCTCTACTGAAGTTGCTCTATCTTTCCCCTCCTTTATTTCCATACAACTGTTAATGATTTTTTTTTCACACATATGATGTATCTTTCTACTATACATGTAAGAGAGTGTGAAAGAGAACTCTAAAAAAACTCTCTTATCTACCTTATCTATTATACTTTTTCCCTTTTATTTATCTTTTCCCTTTTTCCCTTTCCTTTTGCGATTAGATTAGCACAAGGTAACAATATTTATCACCGATTCGTCAAATAGAGATGATCCAAATTTCTTGTCAAAACCTTGTACGTGAAGTGATTACATGCAAAGAATACTCACCAGGCCGCGAGAATAGGAAAAAAAAATGCACCATTTTCCACACCACCCAAGAGGTATGGTGCCAGGCGCGTTACCCTTTTGTGTACGGCGGGTTCCCACGTAGGCATATTTCCGTCTTCATCCTGCGCAACCCATCGAAGATCTTCTCTCGACGGGCCCCAGAGCAGCAACCGCAAGTTGGTTGGTTGGGTGCCCTGGTGGAGGCCTCGCCCGTACACCACGTTTCGGCCGAGCCCCGGACCCGGTTAAGGTCGTATGGCTCGGCCCAACGATGGAAAGAAGCCTTTCGACATGGGCTGCTCCTCTGCCCCGGCTTCCGTGACAGTCGACCATCTCGCGCGCGATAGAAATGGCGACCGACCAGCTGCACACGGGGCAAACTGGGGGATCGGTCATCCAAACTCGTCGTCTCCGAAGATGGGACGGGCAAAAGCCGTGGAGCGCTCCTCAGAGGGGATGGATAAGAATGAAGCAATATCTTAAAAAACATCACGTTTCCGATCAAAACAGTGGAATTTTTAGATTGTTTAAGAAATTCGTTCCAAAAGCTACAACAATGAAACTTCATAGCCCATTGTTTGATTTCTGAAGACAGGGAAAACTCTGAGATGGGCTTCACACAACATAACCTACGCCAGGGTTTCTCAACCTTCGGGTCGTCCATATCAGTCAGAAATGCTCTTACATCCAAAGATTCCAACTTGACTCACAGGGTCTTCCGACATACGTCATTGAAATCAACTAACAGCCCGGGTTTCTTGACATGTATCGCGACCAGGGACGCAACTAGGGGGAAGAGATGGTGGGTCTGGTGCCCCAGGCGCCGGACAAGGGTGGGGGGGGGCTCAAATTTTACCCTTTAACCTAACCTTCAACATTACAGGGGGGGGGGATCGGAATGCCTGCTTTTCCCCGGCTGACCAAGCATTTAGTTTCGGCCCTGCCTACGGATAGCTTTTCAAAGACAAATCTGATTATAACTCATTTAGTGTGGCAGTCTGGAAATGTGCCGTGGGTCACTTTGGATGATCTGTAAATGCGCCATGGGACGTTTAAGTGCTCTGGAACTGCGGTAGATCACTCGGATGATCTGCAAATGTGTCACTTATTTCATTTTTACGAAATTTGGTTTGAGGTCGCGGGCCATATCGGACGACACCTCCCAGGGCTAAAAATTTCCCGCGTTTCATGGATTGAACATGTATGTGGGATAGACCAGTGGTTCTCAAGATCAGTGCAAAGTAACTAGGCAGGTGCACCCACGCAGGTCCCACTTGGAAGGGGACCTAAATGGGCCCAAGAATGGGGCCTAGAAAATTATACCAGAATGAGAGAAGGACGGTAAAATTTATGTGGGCTCACAGGTGGCAAAACAATAAATCCGCCTCTGGTCCTGAAGAGCACGAAACGAGAAACTTTTCCACTTTTCTTTTCAATTCCATTGCCTTAACCCAGGCATTTTCAACCCGTTGCTCTCGAGCACCACGGTGCTGCTCCCTGAAGCACCCAGAGCAAAGCTGCATTAAGAGTTAACTTTCAAGCGGCTTTGACCCAGAGTGCTCGATGCTCGTGTCCGATTTCGTGCTCGCGAGCACTTGATGAAAGTTCCAGTTGAAAACCTTGTACTAATTGCATTCAAGGACTCTAAAATCATCCTGATTTCATGCATTCGCATGTCAAACTTGCCGTAAGGGTGCTCTTCTTTTGATGATGGGTAGAGGCAGTGCTCGCGACTGGGAAAGAGATTGAAGATCTCTGCCCCCCCCTAATAACCGTTCAAGAGAGTCACGCGTACTTTCAAAACTCCCTCTCGTGGGTGGAATCCTAATAAGAAATCCAAATTTCAACAGCGTCAAAATACATTTCCAGTTCAAAAGCCACGATCCTCTTTTACTTAAAAGTTTTTTTTAAAAAATTTCAAACATAGAAGTGCTCGTTCAAAAGTCTAATTAAGAGACGGGCGAGACCTTGTCAGTGAGAAATAAATATTTTTAACCCTTTCCCACTATTTCTGTTTTATTTTCACCCACTAATGCGTAATGACTAGCGGCTTTTTTAGATCCGGGGGTTTTTCCAAAAAATTACAAAAAATAATAATAATAATAGTAATGATTATTTTTTTGGCTTGGTTTCAATTTTTGAAAAAAGCAGACGCCAAACCGGCTGGTACGTTTTTTTGACAAAATTTAACAACAAAATATAATAAATATAATAATATAACACACACACACACAAAAGAAGAGTTCGGTCGTCGTCACTGTCAAGATGGTGGTTCTGCGTAGGTTTTTCTTTTAAGCTTTTCAAATGCGTTTTTTTTTTTTTGTCGGTTGTTTCTGGAAAGGATATAACGAACCATTTCACTAGCAACGACCCACAGGACGCTGCACCCCGTCGTCGTCATCATCATCGAGCCAAATGGCAAAAAAGAAAATGTCTTAATGCCACTCCCGATTATATTCTGTCTTGCGATCATTCATTTATTCGGGAGATCATTTCGAAGAAAGCCATTTTTGGTTTTTTATGTAGAGTACGGGGCCATCCATCCCACACTAATTATGGGGAGTGAAAACAGAATTATAAAGTAATTAGGACTTATGTGGGGGTGTTTGAAATCTTTGGAATGAGGAATCGCGAATGTAGATGGATCGTTTTCAGGTCGATGTGGATGAGTATCTAATTCGTACCGTGGCCGGGGTTCAAGGTTCCCTCATCGGCATGGGGGTCAACCGACTGGGAAATAGTTTTCGAGAGAGATCCTTTGGCACTTTCACTGCGAGCGAAAGTGAGGGTTGAGCGTTTCATCGGAAATGATTGATGGCCACTCTTGAATCGATTGCATTCTTGTCTTCGTTGGCGACACTAGCCACTGTTGTTCGACAGGGGTCAAGTTCCTTCGAATCGTGAGTAATTTTATGTCCGCTATTGGAAGAAGAGCACCCGTATGGAAACTCTGCCAATCTATACAGGGTGTCCTGTAAATTGCTAATGAGGCCTTTATCTCATCAACCGTCCACCGTAGAAGTATGATTCTGATTTAAAAAAATGCTCAGAAAGCGTTCAAAAATTACCCTGTACCAGTTTTGAGAGTGAAGATACAGTGTGTCACAAAATAAAAAATCTAAAGTTTCATACGGTCTCCCATGTCCTCTAATTTCCAATTAGAAAGTTGTCACCCTGTATCTATTGAGACGAACAGAAAAAGTTCCACGTCTCTAAGTGCAATATTCGCTAAGGTATTTTTGAATTCAAAAATCGGAGAAAAGTAATGAATAGAGCCCGGAAGTTTTAGGCACTTAAAATGGCCAAAATAGGCAGGCAAAACGGCACTAAAAATGTTTAAAACAGGCACTAAAAAAGGCATTTATAATTTATAGAAGGAAGAAAATATAACTAAAACCTATGGTATTAAGGGTCCAGAAATTAGCTGAAAAATTGATTGCACTTAATCCGTCAACTGTTTTAATTAAAGTTTACAATAACTACATTATTATCCAAGTTAAATTGATTTCAATCCCAAAATTAAATGTTAGTGGACCCTCAATATTATGTCAGTGCCAGAGCCGCCATTACCAGATGTGAAGCCGGGAGAGAAAATTATCTGTGTTGTTCCTTCGACATTCGAATGATTCTAGTTTATTAGTTGTTTTATATATATTTGGGATAATCATTATTATTTCTATAGTTGACATATAACAACTTTGTTCTTTTGTAGTAAAATATTTTAACCTTTATTTAAATTACCACATATGTGGGACTCCTTCAGGCGCGGGACCCTATGTAAGCCACATCTGTTCCACACCTTTGAGGGCGTCTCTGGTCAATTTAATCGAATACTAAACATGTGTGTAAAATAAATGGAGCCATGATTGTATGAAGTGCATTTGTGCAGCAAAAAACAAAATCAAAGCAACGTGGGCCCCAGTGCCCTGTCTGCTCCTACTTGCCTTAGGTGAGTCATGACGTCAACTGATGACCTCTTGAGACAGTCATCCGTCAGCTATACATATACAATGCAGTCCGATGCCTGGCGGTTGTGGTGGTCGAGTGATTATGGGGACGTACTCGCATCGCGATAAAGTTAAGATTTAATTTTTTTGATAAAAATTAAGTACAAAAATTACGATTTAATTTTCCAAAAAATCAAGTGCAAAAATTAAGATTTAATTTTCCAAAAAATCAAGTGCAAAAATTAAGATTTAGTTTTAATTTAAGTTGAACAAAAAAAATGATTTGGGTTTCTTTATTAAAAATCAAGTACAAAAGTTAATAATTGATTTTCTAGAAAAACTTTTGATCTTTATGAATTAAAAAAATTAAAAAAATCAAGATTAAATTTTCATAATTTGAAATTTAAAAACAAAATTGAAATTTAGTTTTCAAAAGTTATAAAATTTCAAAAATTAAGACAATTTATTCACTATAAACTAAGTGCAAAAATTAAGATTGAATTTTCTCAATAAAAAATTGAGTAAGTCCCTACAGTACAGAAAGTCCATTTTCAATTTTCTAACAAATTAATTTTTTTCAATGATGTGTAATCTGTTTTCTCCGCTTTTTAAAATTAAAATTAAAAAAGAGACAAATTTTTTTGGCATTAATTTCAATAAGAATTCAAAATTAATGAAAAAAAAAATTAGTTTATAAATTTTTTTCAATATACTAGAAAAATCAATAAATTTTTTTTAGTTTCTATTAATTATTGCTTTTATTTATTTTATGTATCAAATTTGTTGATTCGATTTAATTATTTGTTAATTAAATTTATTGCATTTGTTTTTCAAATTTATTTTAATAAACTAAATATTTTGCATTCAACAAGGGGAAAAAAACAAGTTTATGAAATTTCGACCAAAAAAAATGAAACGAAAAAGAGTTGAATGGCATCTAATTTATTCGTTTCCGCCTCCGAAAAGGATGAAAACACGTTATTTAATTTCTCAAATTATTATTATAAATATGCTGAGCATTTACGCGTTGGTTGTTGTTTCTCCTTCTAGGAATTTTCGTTACATGCATTCGTATAAAGAAGAAAGGTGAACGAATGGATTTATTTCATTCTTTTATTATTATTTATTGTTGTTATTATCCAGCTCCTACTTATACTTTCACCGACTGACTGTCATGGTGTAGGCTGAAGACGATCACGCGACCAATGGAAAAAAGATGCTAATGCCTTAATTTTTTTGTTTTTTTTTTTGTTCATTTTATGACGTGATTCAGGTCAAGTTCCTTTCTTTAATCTTTCTTTCTTCATTTTTTATTCATTATATTCCGAATGCTCGGCCGCTACGGCTTTGACTCATCATTTGGGTCAAGATCTCTTTGATCCTTTTACATTTTCAGAATTCATAAAAAATTTCCAACTTCCATAATTTTTCCATTTCTGGTGAGTTTCCCCTCCCCCTGATGAAATAAATAAATAAAATTAACCTTTTAAAAAAATTTGAATTTTTTTTTTTAATTATGGTTGATTAAATATCATTATTTCTGCCTGAATGAATTAATTTTTTGATTAGGAGACAGAGACACAAAACCATGATCTTGTTGGAAGGAGGAGGAGAGAAATTTCAATTATTTTTAATTACGTCTGACAAATCCGATTTTCCTCTAATTGTTGTAATTTTTATTTTCGTTATTTTTTTTAATTTTTAATATTTTCAAAGACCATTTTTCGATTTGACTTTTCAACAATATATTTCTAAAATATTTAAAAATATATATTATTTTCATTTTTTAGTAAATTTCTAATTTTTCCAAAGTCCACATTTCTTATTGTAATTGTCAGTATTACAAAGATTATCATAACTATGTATTGAAACTTGATTATTGTGCTGATATTATGTCTCATTAAGGGAAATATGCATGGCGTCCGTACATAAATCTCTTTAATTTCAATTTTTTTTAATTATTCAAGTTTTAAAGAATAACTTTAAAAATTTTTTTAGTTATCTTTTTTTTCTATTATATATAAGTTATATTTTAGCAACAAATATTTATAGATTTAATTTTTTTTTAAAAGAATTAAGTACAGAAATAAATATATAACTTGCTCAATTAAAAAGCACAAAAAATTAAAATACATATTTTTGTAATTTAAAAAAACATTTAAGATGTAATTTTCTTTTTCTTTCCTTTTCTTTCAAAACTCAATCGAATCAAGTACAAAAATTAATATTCAATTTTCTTAATAAAGTCGGGAGAACAGAAATATTAAGATTCGATTCTTTTAATTATAAACCAAGTATAAAAATAAATATTTAATTTCCTTAACAGTAAATTAAGCAGCTTTAAAACTGAGATTTAATTTTCTTGGTAGGAAAATTAAGTAGTACAATAATTAAGATTATTAATTAATAATAATTATTACAATAATAATTATTAATAAAAAAATTAAATGCAAACGTCTTTCTGAAACAATGCATTTTCAATTTTCTAACAAATTAAATTTTTTTCCGTGAATGTTTGTTTTCCTTTGCTTTAAGAATTGTTTTAAAATAAAAATGAATCTTGAGACAATTTTTTTTTTGGCATTAATTTCTTTCAAATATTTAAAAGAATTCAAATGATTGCGTTAAAATTTCCAGTAACGTATTTCGCGCATTTTTGTAAAAATTAATTAATTTAATTTAATTAATTTATTTTTAGTAATTTTTTTACTGATCATAAATATTTGAAATTAAAAAACTAATTTTTGAGCTCTATTGAGGTTTTATTTAATTTCATATAAATTAAAAAAAAATAAATGAAGCTTTTTAAAAACTGAAACTAATAATGGAATTTAATCAGAATAAATGTAATTTTTTACACAAGACTCACCAGCGAATTTATAAATCAAAACTTAATCGAATTACTGTGTTAATTGAAATCGAGTGCGATAAATACGGTAATGCAATTCGAAAATGTGAAACTGTTTTCTTTCATTATTTTTTATTATTATAAAATCTTTGCTTTAAAATTATTTGCTTCCCCTCAAATTATAGTTGCCTACTATAACAAATGAGTCCAATAATTTAATAATTATCAAATATTAATACTATTAAAAGGTTTTAACAAAAATTATTGATAATAACTACTGTTATTAATAATATTTTCTAAATAAATTATATTAAAATATAATATAATGATGAGAAATAGTTTACGAACTGATAAAAATTGCAGTCATACTCCAACTTACGTCAGTGATTTTTTTCCAAGACCGACGCTGTAAGTCGGAGTAAATTTTTCCAATAGTAATGCTCCTCCCTGTGGAAGTAAATTTGCATGTTTTCTCCATTCTTTCCTATTTTTTGTCTTTTTTGATGCGACTTCCTTATTAGGGAAACATTTCTCTCCGGGAACGCGACATCAAATGCCTTCAAGGTTCGCTCCAAATTCGTCTAAAGCTGGTATTGCACTATAAAAGTTTTATAAAACTCTTTCATAAAAAAAATTCTTTGAAAAATACAACCAATAAGCGTATTGGCTACAAATGTAATGTAAATGTTAAAGCTTTCGGACTAGACGATGTAAGCATGGGCTGACGGGAGTCGGGGTATTACTGTACTTACTGTACTCTATTCAATTTTTTTAATGTATTTTGCCAAAATTTTCTGCCTTTGCATTATAGGTGGACATATGCTCAGGGCCAAATGGTTTTTCTGAGACCCTACCTGGTAGATTCTAGACAAATTTTACCAGATCTCATTTTTGTGAGGCCCCTTTTCTCTTGAGGCCCCCGGGCCGTGTCCGGGAGGGCCCATGCGTTAAGACGGCACTACATATACTCGAAATTCCGGTGGGACATAATGATGATGATGTCAGTTCATATACAGGGTGATTCAAACTCAATATACAAGCTTTTAGGGAGAGGTAGAAAACACAAAAACAAAACAGAATCACATAGGAATGTATGGCCGAAAACCCCAACCTGATCAGCTGGAAAATAGACGAAGATGCAGAAATGCCAAGCCAATAATGGGTGGAAAAACTCTTTATTTAGCGATACTTTTACACGAGGACAGTACACGTTAACGTGTACACGTTAAGTTTCCCAAGTGCTCAAAGTTCTTACCGTCCACAGTTGTGCACGCTTGAGGGCACTGTTATCCTGGTGGACCAGTCCCATGGCCAACATGATCACCATCTAGCCTGTATTTCTCCTTGTGGGGGACTCCAAAGCCACGGTCTAAAAGATGCCCGTTGACTCTGACACCGATCGTGACTTAAAAATCTCCGTCGCAGCTGCAAACGTCCGCGAAATGCCGGATGTTTTTGAAAGGGTTCGACAATCAATGCGTCGCCGTTGTGAAGCGTGCATAACTGTGGATGGTAAGAACTTTGAGCACCTGTGCCGTCTTAACGCATGGGCCCACCCGGGTACGGCCCGGGGGCCTCAAGAGAAGAGGGGCCTCACAAAAACGAGAACCAGTTGAAATTTTCGAAAATTGGACAGGCAGGGCCTCAGAAAAATCACTTGGTCCGGGGGCATATGATGCCCTTAAGACGGCCCTGTTGAGCACTTATTGTGAAACTTAACGTGTGCATGTACTGTCCTCGTATAAAGTATCACTAAATAAAGAGTTTTTCAACCCATTTGGCTTGTCATTTCTGCATCTCCCTTCATCGTCCAGCTGATCAGGTTGGGGAGCTACCGGTCATACATTCCTATGAGATTCTGTTTTGTTTGTGTTTTCTACTTCCCCTAAAAGTTTGTACGTTGAGTTTTGAATCACCCTGTACGCGCATATGCATTAGATCAGTCGGCTCCACCTTTGACGCTGGAGGGGAGGAGGGCACGCCCCCTCCCGTATCTCCCCTACTCTTTGCATTGAATTCAATGGTTACCGGTTCCGTGAAAATTCGGGGGTGTTTCAGGAAGTTTTGCAAGACGTTTCACAAAGATCGCAAGTGTCTCTCGGAATAATTATCTTATGTTTCAATTTTTTCATCCACGGAATAGCAATTCCAAGAAATAATTTTTTTTTCGAGAACGACGGTAAGTCATTGAAGAGAAGAAAAAAAAAACGTGCTCTCTGTGGTCTTACTCATTCATTTACCATTGAATAATACATGACCCCAAATAGAAACAAAGTAAACAATAGAGTTCTCGCAATATGTCTACGTCCTAGAAAGTGTTAATACGCAATACAATGTCGTTCTGAGACCTCTGCGGTGCGCGCAAAAATGCAACATTCAGAGTAAAAAAACTTCAGAAAAAAACTTTTCCAATTTTATTTCATTTTTTTTTTTCCCTCTGGCAACAGCGACTCTTCCCTACGGTAGTCCCTTTTTTCACAAGTCTCTCGAGCAACAGGCCAACCACGTCGGAGCAATTTTCCTCAAAGACCGCGCAAAACCAAAAGAAAAAAAACCGCACGCTCACATATTATAACAAAGAAAAGAGAAAATGGCGGGCAGTGAGAGAAAAACATGTCGTATATAACGGGAGGGGATAGGGCGCATTAATATATGTGTAACGGGGAGTGAAGAACTTCGCCAAGAGAGAAGTGGAATAACCTCCGCATTTATATATGAAAGCCGAAAAAGACTCTTTCAGGCCCCGGAGGACGTCGTCGTCAGTATAAAGAGAAGAAAAATAAGACATTGATTCTCTCGTGAAGAAAAGACCACAGACTCTCAGACGCCCCTTGCTTCGGCGCATGAATACACACGCACACAAAAGATTAAGAAAGAAAGAGTGCCATACTGGTAATAAGATTTTGAGAATGGAATTTCGTTGCCACAAAAGACATTTTTTGTTAAAAAAGAAGCGGCGAGGTTATTGTTGATTGTCTGAATGTAGATGACGTGATTTTTCAACGGGGGACACCTTGAATATTTTTAGAAAAAAACAATTTTTTTGGTGCTTGTCGCAATCGTGGATAGAGCTCTATATTAGCCCCGTGGCTGCAATGGCTTGTGGTTGGCGTTGTGACGAGAGACGGGACATCCATTGCTGTCAAAATATATTGCAGCCCACAACAGAAATATTATTGCATTTCTTCTCTATGATTCATCTTGGAGTTATTTTCTCCTACTTCATATAAACAGTGCCTTCGTCTGGGAATACTTTAAATATTTACTGTTTTCTCTGAAACTGTTTTGGTGTAATTATAGCGAGGGTTTGCAACGAGTCGTCTTTAGCGAGATCACGCCCCGGAATGGGAGGGGGGGGGGAAATTAACAATTATCATAATAACCAGTTCAAGTGATTAGTCGAGTCATTTACGGCAACTGTTTGGCGCAGCATTCAGTTGAGATTCGTTATTGTAGTGGTGGAGGAATTGTATTTGTTATCGCTCGTGCTGTTGGAAATTCAAAATCAGAGAGGGAATTGTTGCTCTTATGAATTGGAAAGTTGAACAGTATCATAAAGGGGAAAAAATCCTGCATTTCTCCAAGGTGATTCCATTATTCCCCTTGCCGCGTTGTACTGGTGAATCGTTGATCCTAGAGGCATACTTCTAACTAGAAAAAGTCTCCAAATAACGTGTAGAACTCAGATACGGCATTCATGTTGCGAGAGAATGTATAGTTACTAAAAGGGGGAAAAAAAACACTTTTATACGGACACCCTGTCTTCAAAAACCCAATTAGAAAGTTGTTTCCCCGTCTCTCCTGAGACCAACAAAATTTATTCCACGTTTCTAAGTATCGGTCCGTATTCGCTGAGATATTTGAATTCAAAAATCGGGGGAACGAACAGCATAAACTAAGGGACAACGCTTCTTTCCGCCTTCAAATATCTCAGCTCGCTTAGAAACGTGGAGTTATTTTTGTTGGCCTCAGGAGAGACAGGGCAACAACTTTCTAATTGAGTTTTTGAAGACGGTGTCCGTATAAAAGTTGTTGTTTTTTTTTTTCATTTTAGTAACTAGACAACAACCCCTTGCAACATGAATGCCGTATCTGATCAAACGTTATATGGAGACTTTTTCCAATCGGAAGTATGCCTCTAGGATCCACGATTCTCCAGTAAAATGCGGCAACGGGAAATTATATATTATTAACCCCCGTATTCAAATCTACGAATTTAAAATTTTCTATGTATTTATTATGCGGCATCTTCAACCGGTTGCTCGTGAGCACTACGGTGCTCCCTGAAGTATCCAGAGTGCTCCATGCTCGTATTCGACTTCGTGCTCGCGAGCACTTGATCAACGTTCCAATTACAACGCCTTGTATAAATTGCGTTCAAGGGTTGAAATTATCCTGATTTCATGGATTCGTATGTCAAACTTGCCATAATGGTGCTCTTCTTTTGATGGCGGGTACAGGCAGTGCTTGCGACTGCAAAAAAATGTTGAAGCTGATTCAAATGAACTCTTCTCTAAATTTGGAAAAAAAAGATACGTGAATTTTAAAAGTTGGAAAATGAATTTTAAAAACTCGGGAAATTCAAAATTCATTAGAAATTCTCCAAAAATCATTAATGTTAGAGAGAAATTTAGAAGGAAAATTCTAAAAGTTGAAGAACATTTGAAAATATATCGAGAAGAAGGTTAAGAAAAATATGGAATTCAAAGAGTAATTCAAATTTGAATAAGAATTTAAAGGAAATTAGTAGAAATGAAAATCATCGAAAATTTAAAATTCAAATTTAATTAAACAAACAAATTTCGAAACTTTTTTCGAAAAATTTAGAATAAAATCCTGAAAATTAAAAAAAATTAATAATTAAAATAGAATTTGGGCAAAAAATTCTTCAAAAAAATTATAAAAATTGATATAAATTTTGGCAGACGCGAGTGGTTAGCGTTCTAGCTTTTTTTTTTGCTGTGAAGGTCTGGGTTCGAATCCCGGTTCGGGCCTGGATGCCCACTAACGCTAACAGTTTTCTTGTCCACATCACGCGCACCTCTGGGGAATACATGAAAATCACGTTAGATATATTTATTTATATTACTTATTGATAAACATTTAAGAATAAATTTGCGAACTTACAAAAATAAATATAAAATAAAAGTCATAAAAAAAAATTAAACACTAATACGTTTTTTAAAAAGCCGTCATGAAAAACGTTGTAAGCGGGAAATCTCAATGAGAATTGCTTAGAGAACACGAAAATAAGTCATACTAAGCGGGGAAAACGTTATAAGCGGGAACGTTATAAACGGGATCGACCCAAAATCTGCAAATTCTCTTTAGAATTTCAAAATTGACAAAAAATGCGAAAACTGAGGAAAAGGATGAAAAAACTCACAAAAAAGTTTTCTCCAACTTTCACTTGAAATTGAAAGATATTGATATCAATGTCATTTTGTTAACATTCTTTAATCAATTATAGTTGGTTCTGCTTTTAAAGTTCCCTTTTAGAACATTTTCCCGCTTAGAACGACTTATTTTCGTGTCCCATCTTTCACGAATACTCATCAATACGTCTCGTTTAAAGCATCTTCCCGCTTACACCGTTTTTTCATGGCGGTTTCTTTAAAAATTCAATTAGCGGGATTCACTGTAATTGAGGAGCTTATTTTCAAAAGGGGAACGGGGTTTTTTTTTTTTTCGAAATGCACTTTTCAACTGTTTCTGAATCTTTGGGATGAGCTCTGTCGGATTATGCAACAGGGCAGGGCCGCAACCAGGATTTTTGCCACCCCACAACTTTAAAATTCGATAATTTTATAACGGTGTTCTTTGTTCCCGCCTAATTAATTATAATTATAAAAACTGCCGCCCTCCCAAATTTTTACCGCTTGGTGCAGTCCCCCCTCCATAGTTCCAGCCCTGCAACAGCGTATATTCAAACGGGAATGTGTTTTGGTAAAAATTACCTGTTGCTCTCGGTGGTGAGACTTTTTAACGGGGTGATCGGCTCACATTCGCGCCTCTAAGTTGGGAGCCACAGAAAACCGACTTCGGCCGACCACCACTGTGGCGCCGTTAGGATTCAAACCCGGATTCTCGCGATGCGAGTCCATCACTACGACCATTCGAATACAACAACGGCCAGTTCTCCTACTGGCATTTTGCGATTTTTTTTTCAAAACGGCATATTTTTAATCGAATTTTACTGTAGAACCTCTCGTAAACGGATACCCATGAGATCGAAAATTTTACCCACTAATGAGGAGTGTCCGTTAATCGATAGTAAAATATATTGAGCCTCGTCGATGTAATTCAAAAAAAAAAAAAAAGTGGAGGTGTCTGCTAAAAAGAGAGTGTCCGTTATGCAGTGGCGTCGGAGCCAGGGGTGCTGTGGGTGCTCGAGCACCCACGGAAGTTTTTAGAACGGGTCCGAGCACAGGGGCGTAGCCAGAAATTTCGTTCGGGGGGGGGGGCACTTTCATTTCGGGGGGGGGGGACTAAAGTGACAGAAAAATGGATTTGGCCATCTTTTTCCCTTTTTTCGGTCATTTTCTCACATTTCGGGGGGGGGGGGGACCAGACCCCCAAGTCCCCTCCCCTGGCTACGCCCTTGTCCGAGCACCCACAGAATTGATTCAAAAATCGAAATTTCCTACATGAATCTCAAGACGGGAACTCACAGATTCGAAACACTTCGACACCCTTGCCGTTATGGAAAGTTCCATTGCAAAATGATCGTGTTTCTTATGTTACTCACGAGAGATAGGTAAGGGTACCCCTTCCTCGGATAGGTGAAACCTTCTGGAAATTTCAGGTGGCGTGGAAATTTCCAATTTTTCAGACTTAACCAGCTCCAATTTTACACAAAACGGAACATTTCCAAAATTTAAATGTTGATGTAACTCCTTTTTGAATGTCGATCAAGAAACATAGTACTTGAATATATTCTTATACCACAATTTTATGCTACCTATTGGGTTATTTCCCACTTTTGTAGAGCAGCCTATTCCGGAGAGGGAAAAGGTTTCTTTACTTTCAGTGTAAATTTAGTAATTGTGGAAAAATGTTGCCTTTTGAAAATAAGCTCCTCAATTATTTTTGACAAAAAAAAAAAGAAATTGAAACGATTAGTAAAACTTCAGAATTAGTAGTTATCAATAAGAATTAGAAAAAATTATCTTAAGGAAGTTTCTTTCTCGGAACTGGCAGAAAGTGAATACCGTGCTTTATTTTTCCAAGAATTTGTTCATCTTCCATGACATGCGCAAGAGGTAAATACATAAACGTATTTAATGTGTGTATGAATACACATTCTAATCCCAAGTAAGACATGGCCCGTGTCTTTAACCGAAAAACAGTTAGTTCATAAAAAGGAATGAGTTTATTTTTGGACAGGGGCTTATGCAAAATGTTTCTTTAAGCGTCACTGAAGGCTTTTGACGTCACCGTCTTTTTCTTTTTTTAAAAATTCTACCTTTCTTTCCTTCTTTTCTGTTTGCTCAGTTGCTGTAATTCTGCGCGTCTCCGTTTCTCATATTTTGATTGGAAATTTTCCTACCATTTCCTGGTAAGAAAGAAGTTTAGTCTTGCGTGTCTCGGTGACATGTTGTACATAAAGAGGATTTGGCGTTTATTCTGGGCATCAACCCTGAAGAGCCGTAGTTCTTATGACGAATATGTGTACCATTTCGTAAGTTTCAAAGAGCGGCTTCTTGTTGACGCGCATTATTCTCTTGAGGATTCATGTGGTATCTTCGTTTCGTCATTCTATTGGCCTTTTTTCCCCCAATCGAGACTAGAATAAAAAAAATTCACAGATGAATCTTTACATCTCTCTTCTCTCTCTCTCTCTAGATTCCTAAAATAGGCAATAGTGGCATAAATTTCCCAAAATAGGCAATATCGCCCCCTGGTGGTGGAATGGGCAGGGAGGTTGAAAAAAAGTATGGGCATAACTTAGAATCATAGGTTGGGTTGAGTTGCCCCCCCCCCCCCCGCCCTAAGAATTTAGCGTTGCAACAAAAAGCTTGGGAAACTCTAGATAGCAAGGTTGTTCAACCTTTTGGAGAGAGCCGGCCACTTCATTGGTTTTAAAACGTGTCGCAGGCCACTTAAAGAGGGGGGGGGCACGCGTCCTCGATGCCCCCCCCCCCTCCGTGTACGTCTCTGATCCCACCGATATTCGTTAAGATTCAGAGGGGCAGAGCTGATGACGAAATTTCACTGACAAAGGGGGGGGGGTCAAAAATGGCTAAAAATTTGCTTACGTAATACTTGAACGGTCCCAAAGCGGAAAGTATGGCCACGCATATTTTCTTGGCAAATATTGGTGTGCAGCTTTCTTCTACAAACAAAATAGGTTTATCCCAAGGTCAGCCACAGGCTATAGCTCTGTCAGCTCTCCGCCAGGGTCGTTTTTAAGGACGGCACACGAGGCTTTGCATCCGGGCGAAGGGTAAGCTCGAGCCGCCCCTGGGTGTGTTAAACTGAGACGTTTATCGTTTATCGCTCGTGAACACGAAATCGGACACAATCTTTGAGCACTCTAAGTGCTCGCGAATAACAGGTTGAAAATGCCCGATCTTGAGCTTCATCTCTCAGAATCCAGCAGAAGGATTCGACATCGCTAGTCTGGAAAACCAAGTCCCTCTCTCTCTCTCTTTCTTTTTCTGTTCTGCCTGACCCTATATGTCTGCACTATATCTAATTACACGGATCCGTTCACATGGTCAGTACCAACAACCATGGCTTGGAGGGAAGACTTTTCGGGATCCATTGAGTGTATTAGAGACGGTGGTGAGTGATCGGTCATCAAAATGAGAAAAAAAAAACAAAAAAGTGTCCACTTGCGCTTCTGATGGTGACTAAACACTTGATGCGTGAAAATATCAATCGATGCGGAACTGTTTCTCTAATGAAAGAGTTCGTGTCTCTCGGAACTGGTTCGACTATATTTATTTTTTTTTCATACACCAAATTTTGGTTCTGTTTGGGGCCGTCCGAATTTTTTTTTTTTTTTTATCCAATTCCTCACATGTCAAATGGTTTATGTACGAGTCCCCAGTTACCCGCTCCGATGAGTTCCCTCCCAAAGACCCTTTTCTAGTGGAAATCGGACACGTCCTAACTTTTTTCTTACGAATCGTCAAACCGAGTCCTCCCACATGTGATCGTGACCTTCATCTAAAGTCCGGCGTCATCAGTTGGTGCCATCCGCAGATTTTGGTACCTTTGATTCTACTTGGGACACGAAGTAGTTTTTTTTTATATTAGCTCTGCGGAGTTTTATTTAGTTCAAAAGAGATTCGAGTTCGAGCACAATTTTAGTGTTCTTTTTTTTTAAATTTCTGTAAGACTGTGACCAGAGGTGCACAATCTTGTCAGTCAGCGGGTCAGATATGCGGTAGTTTTGCGACTCGCGGACCAGAAACTTGTGTATATTGGGGATTAGTATAAGCTGGTTCGACTCTGGACCACTATCAACATAAAGGAAAAAGATTTCGCGTTTGATGTTATATAAATTCTTCATCCGACTCCATACTTGAAGTTGAGACGAGAGTCAACTTGCTTCATTCGAATACAAAAAGTAGCGACACTGGAGTCGGATGAAAAATTTTTAGAAAATCAAACGCGAAATCTTTTTCCCTGGTCTTGATAGTGGTTCAGAGTCGAACCAGCCTATACTATTGTATGCCCATACTGAGTTGGCCTCTGACCTTGACGCGCGAACGGAAGGTTCATTTTCCGGGGGGGGGGGGAGGGTGGGAATTCACTAAAATAGCGCAAAAGACGCCAACAGAAAATACCAACCTGCTCCTTTTCCCTGCGACCTTTTTAAACCTAAAGAAGATAAAGGGAATCGCCCATCGTGAGACGTTGAATGACGTAGCCAGAGGCCAACTAAGCTTGGGCATACAATACTTAGGGGTGACTATATGACTTGTATTTTACGGGACATGCCCATAACCTTGGTCGTCCTAACTTTTTCATAAAATGTCCCGTTTCCCCTTTACTTTCTACGAGACTAACTCTAACTTTTGAAATCAAGAATTGCGATCATTTTCATGACTTATATGCACGCCATGAATTAAATGCCTTCGAAAATTTTTTTTAACTGCAATTGGGAACTTTACTTGCCTTTGGAAATTTTTTTTGAAGTGAAACTTCTATAGCGACGTAAGAGTGAAAGTTTATGAGGGAAAGGAAACCATCACAACGCTTTCTTTTTCCTGAAAACCCATTCCATAGAGTAAATGATTGTGTGATGACGTTCCGAGAAGCAGATGGGTTGTGGTGGTGGTGATGGGGGGGGGGGGATATCAATAGTCATTCGGCCGTGCAGAAAATGAAATGGGTGGGGTTGGTTTAGATTTATAGACGGTTTGCGTCGGACAAATACAGTTTATTACCTTTCTTTGCCCCCTCTCGTGTATAGCTGTACTCCCTGGCAACACGAGAGTATATTTCCCACGCGAATGCAAGTTTTGTGACGTCACAGTGCCAGCCCCAAACTGGCTGCGATGTCATAACGCTGTACATCCAGAGTGCTTCATTTTTTTCTTCTTCTTTTTTCTTCTCACTCTTCACTCCTGTACCAGACCCCCTGTACTAGACTTCAGTCCCGATAAATACCCCCCCCCCCCGATTTAGAGTCAACCACGATTATCCCTAGAAAGTTTTAGTGAATAAATCTGCTACACATGGGATTTACTATGGGATTATTACGGCTTTTAATTAAATTTTTCAAATTTCTAAATTCTTAAATTTTAAGTAATTAAAATTAAATTCTCAATTAAGGTGAATCCAGTCATGTCGAACCTGAATCTAGTCATGCGTTCGTACGCTACCATCTCTTCTGAATTACCCTATATATATATATATTATTTTGAAATTCAAGAAAATCTTGATAAATTCAATTTGAGAAGAAAATCCAAATGGAATCCAATTGAAAAAAAATTAATAAATGAAGTCAGAATTATTTTTAAAAATAAAATTGGAAAGTGATTCTTCAATATAGAATTTCAGAAAAAAAATCTTCAGAATCAAAAGAAATTCAAGAAAATGTTGATGAAATCAAATAGATTTTCATCTAAAAAGAAAAAAGAAACTAAATTGAACAAAATCTTGATGAAATCCAATTGAAAAAAAAAAAAAAAAGCTTAATAAAATGAAGTTGGAAAAAAATTCTTCAAAATCAAAATTGAATAAAAAATTTTGAATGAAATTGAAAAAAAAAACCCTATTTTTTAATGAAATAAATTTCATCAAAATATCACCTAAAAATAAAGTAATCTCTTGAGAAATTACAATAAATTTTTATTTTAAATTCCAATAATATTTCTTCTGAAAAGTTCCATTAAAACTTCGTATTACTAAAAATTCAATTTCATTAAAAGCATTCATTACCCATTTACATTACCGAAATGGAACTTTTCCTTTATGGAAATCGATCATGAAAATGACCATTTCACGAGTAAAAAAAAAATACTCATTAATCCAGTAAACGTTATGAAAAGAAGAAAAATAAAAACCAGCAATATAGACTGAAATCCCAAGGGAAAGGGTTAAAGACCCCTCACATAAGAAAGAGTCTTTCCCCAAAAAGCCATAGTCACGCATTGGGGCCCTTCTTTTGCGTAGTAAATAGCCGCTGGTAGGTAGGCCCTGTAAACCGTTTAGAAAATCGACAGCAGCAACAGCAACCGAAGTTCGCTATCAAAGCAATTACATAAGTCTGTGTCTGGAAAAAATATACCAGAGAAAAACATGCATGCATGATGCGCAACCATGCTCAAACAGCAAAAAAGACTTTTCAACACTGGCATCCCTCATGTAAGTACTACAAAGACACGCAACGCTGAGCGAGCGCCATGCGAACGCTATTATTATAATAACAATAATATAATAATGACAGAAAAGCTCTTTTTAAGACTCTTCAAGCTCTTTTCTTGTAAAGAGAAGAAAAAAATCTCCTTGTAAAAGAAAAATAAATCCGAAAAAAACCTGTTTTTATTATTATTATTACTTGGACTCAAAACGGAACTTGATGAAAATAATCTCGTCTAAAGAAAATTTTATTATTTATTTATTGATTGATTCATTCAATGATGAGAGAAATTATTGAATCTTATATATATATAGTCGTGCATTTATTTCGTTATTTATTTTCTTGAAAATCTTCACGAGGGAATTATTCATGGATTTATGTATTTGACTTTTTTCCCCTCAAAAAAATTTATTGAGGGTTTATCTTTATTTTAAATCGCAAAGTTTTTTCAATGGCGTTTTTGATGAGATTAGAGATTCTTTCCAGTCGGTGCGCATTGATGTGCTCGGCATTGTGGGTCCCGGATGACGCGGATATAGGAAGATGTGTCGACGGGGGCGAATTGCGTGAATTCGTTCGTTGGATCGTCCCGTATTTTACTGGACAGACAAATCCCCCCCCCCATATTATTCGGCTCTTAGGAGGGGCGATCGTTCATATTCTTTCTCTCCCCCCCCCCCCCACCTCCAGGATTCGTGCCTGACATTTTCGGCCGCGAACGGAGCAAAGGCATGAATCTTCAGCTGCGAATGAAGCCGAGTAGATAGATATCTTCAGCCGCAAATGGAATCTGAGGCAGGCATCTTCAACTGGAAATGGAGCGGAGACACAGGTTGGTTATCGTAATTTTCAGATATCTTCAGCTGCTGCGAATGGAGTGGATGCAGATATCTTCAGTTTCGAATGGAGAGAAAAATGAAAATGCATTTGTAACTTGTATACTCCCTGAAAATGCATTCGTGACACGCGCGCCCCTTTGGAAATATACACGTGACTTGGTCACCACTTTGAAATGCAATTGTGACCCCTTCCCCACGGAAGGGGATTTGTGACTACTTGAAAATGGGTATGACTTGCTCACTCCCTGAAAATGCATTTGTGACACGCGTACCCCTTAAGAAATGCTTACGTAACTTGATCATCACCTTGAAATTCAATTTTGGTCCCCTTGGAAATGCATTTGTGACTACTTGAAAATACATATGTGACTTGCGGACTCCCCAGAAATGCATTTGTAACCTGCGTAGTTCTTTGGAAATGTATTTTTTTACCTGTTTACTCCTTTGGAAATTATTGTGTGTGACTTGTTTAACTCCTAGAAGTGCGACTGTGACTGGCTCATTACCTTGAAAGTATTTGTTATGTGATCTTCATGTCCCCTTCGAAATGCGTACACCCTGGAAATGCAGTTGTTGCCATCATACTCCTTGAAAATGCATAATGCATCTGTTGCCTGCAAACTCCCTGGAAATGTATTTATGATTTGCAGGCCCCCTGGAAATACATTTCTGACTTGTGTACCTGTCGGAAATGCGTATGTGACTTACTCGCTACCTGGAAATGTATTTGTTGAATGCATATCCCGTGGAAATGCATCTGTTGCCTGCATACTTCCCAGAAATGCATTTGTGATATGTGCATCCCTTGGAAACGCGCATGCGATACGCGTACTCCTTGTTAATGCATCTGGGACGTGAGTACTCCCAGGATATAAAATATAAAAAGTGATTTTTTTTTTAAAAGCATGCATCTAGAGCACGTTCCGACGCGTCTCCTCATAACTCTATATGTACAGGATCTCTATAATTAAAGTTCCAATTTGAAATGGCCATAGCCGTAAAAGGAAAACTACTGGACAAAATGTTATCAAACTTGGTAATAGTTTACAGGAAGGAGGTCATGGGATTCAATTTTCCCGCAAAAAAAAAAAAAAGTTCAAATACTCATCACCAGCGGGGAATGGCGCTGTATGCAATATTGTTAAACGAAATAAGACATCGGTTTGGAATGTGTTTAATCGTTTCTAAGGCCGGTATTACACTATAAAAGTCCTTTTATAAAACTTGAAAAATGCAGCCAATAAGGTCACCGGTTGCATTTTCTAGAATGTAGCCAATAACCTTATTAGTTAGATTTTTCAAGGTTTATAAAAGGGATTTTATCAAACTTTTATAGTGTAATACCGGCCTAAAACGTGTTACGAAACATGATCTATGTGGCGTCCACCATTTTCTGAAGCAAGTTAAATAGCAACCTGATATGCTACGAGCTACCGTTGAGAACGCAGTAATGCGATTTAACTTGTTTTCAGAAAATGGTGGATGTCACATTGAACATGTTTTGTAACACGGTTTAAGGCCGGTATTACACTATAACAGTTTGATAAAATCAATTTTATAAAACTTGAAAAATCTAACCAATAAGGTTATTGGTTACATTCTAGAAAATGCAACCGTTGACCTTATTGGCTGCATTTTTCAAGTTTTATAATAGTACTTTTATCAAACTTTTATAGTGTAATACCGGCCTTAGAAACGATTAAAAGCATTTTAAACCGATGTCATCATGCCATCATGCTTTATTTCGTTTAACAATATTGCATACAGCGCCATTCCCCGCTAGTGGTGAGTTTTTGAACCTTTTTTTTTTTTTTGGCGGAAAATTGAATCGCATGACCTCCTGTAAACTATTACCAAATTCGATAGCATTTTGTTCAGTAGTTTTCTTTTTTATGGCCATTTTGAAAATGGAACTTTATATTTAAAGACCCTGTACCATAACCCCAACCTATACATACGCATTCCCAAACTTCCGCATACTATCAATCATCCTCTCTCGGACTTATCATGCTTACTCGCATAAAACCATTCACATAATACTAAAAAAAAAAAAATTTAATTCCGTACCATCCTTGAAGTGACGAACCAAAGGGTACGGAACATGAAAATTCCCCATATTCTTCTCAATGACTCATTCCGGAGAGCTACCACGTGACCTCACCGGATATGCATATATGCAAATTACTGCAACCTGCTTTTTTTGTAGAAATTCAGTAATAATTACACAATTAACTCCTCGTATCCACGTTAATTCGTATTTAAAAAATCTCGTATGTCCTTAATTAGACTAAAGTAGTGAATTATACAGAATAATTAGATTAATCGCGTACACATCTCTCTCTCGCTTATGAGCGGCTCTCATTAATATTCTCATCACAGAAACCGAATTGACCTTCACGATACAAAGCGAATCCATTTCTCTCTTTTTTTTGCATTCGTTCCAGAATCTTCTCACGCTTGAATGTGGGTGGACACAATGTCATACAATCGATAATTTTGCTCATGAGCTGCACACTGATTATTACCGGCAGCAAATTTTTTTTTCTCTCTCTCCTCCGCCTCAAGACGATTTACTTTAAAAATGTGTTTCATCACATAATTTTTCATTATGTAATTAATATTTCATCAATTATCTGAGTAAGAATGTTTTATGTTATGTGGCTTAACATCACGTACGTCATGGTCCCCCCACAGTGCCGTTCTAATTTGCCGATGCCGTTCTTCAACGCCGTCTTAACGCATGGGCTCACCCGGATGCTGCTCGGGGGGCGTCAAGTGCAGAGCGGGGCTCATGATAATGAGATTTTGTAGGGATTTTCGAGATTTAGCATGAACATTTGTAAGCAATCGCATCTAGTCAGGTGGGGGGTGTTTCAGAAATATCAATTAGCCCTGGGCGTGCGCGGATCCGGGGGGGGGGGAGTGATCGCCCACCCTCCACGAGCCAAAGATGAGGGAAAAATTTATCTTAAATTGTGTCTGTTTCCAACACATTCGCAGCTTATGGTGTCTGCCTCGGCTTCATTCAAAGCTGATGATGTCGGCCTCAGCTCCATTCACTGTTGAAGGTGTCCGCCTCTTCTTCATTTGTAGCTGGAGTTATCGCCTCGGTTTTATTTGACGCTGATGGTGTCCGCCTCGGCTCCAGTCGTAGCTGAAAATATTTGCTTAGACCTAAATTCACAACTGAAAATTTCTGCCTAGGCCTTAATTCACAGCAGAAAATATCTGTCTAGGCCTTAATTCACCACTGAAGATGTCTGCCTAGGCTTTTTTAATTCATAGCTGAAGATGGGGCCCCCCCAGACCCAAAACAAGAGAAAAAAATTATCTGTCTAGTAAAATACGGGTGATTAAACGAACCTATAGTCTGTTTCAGGTTAACTTTGCAGTGAAGAGAAAGGTAGAGAGTGTATTCCTTCGCCGCAAAATATAGTTCTCATATATCGGAGGTTTAAGATGAACCTTTATACATAATATTTCAATTTTTTTCTATGATTTTGAAAAAAATACTGAAAAAAAATCGTTTTGAACCGATGTTTACTTGTTTAAAATTTTTAAATTATAAAAAATATTGGTTACCATTATTAAAAACCCATAGCAACGGCAACGACACTCTGGCGCGATATCCTAGAAATTTTCCCCGCCAATATCACTGTCGTGTTTTTTTTCGTTACACAATTATATACTGTATATATACATTTTTTTTTTCGTTATTTGGTTGAATTTTCCATAACGATTCAATTTTTCATTCAGCTTTACATGCAGTTATAGGCTTACATAAAAACGAATATTCAATCAGTTTTATTTTCTCCTAAAAATAGGCTTCAGTGAGTTCAGAGATTCACTCATAGATTACAAGAAGTGTTTCTCTTCCAGGAGAGTGCCGATACTATTGTGACTTGTGAGAGGCCCTCTATGGGTGCAGAAGTTTTGGTTATAGATCCTCCTTTTTTTAATTATTTATTTTTTGCCATGTTTATGGGATAGTTTTAGTTTCCGATCACGGAGAGTGTTGACAGAGTCGCGACTTCCACTCACACGAACGGACGCCATCTTCCACCCACCTGTTTCTCCTCATGCCCCTTGCCTATAGCGTCTCTTCAGATACAATAAATGAGTGGGGGGGGGGGGGTCCACAGTGGTTTGGGCTTTCATCTTTTATGTGACAGTTGTGTCTTAATTTTCACCAGAGATAGCCACGCTAAAGTTCTCTGCTCTTCCATTCCTGAATACTATATTTTTGGTTTTTGAATATTCGTTGTAAACAAAACTCCATAAGAATAATCCGTAATAACCGTGAGCAGCACATCAACCGTAACAAAAGACTAAAGCTGTCGGGAAAACAAGTGGCATCGAAGTATACCGTTCGGGGAAAGGGGGAGGTCGAGTGACGGAAATTTCGGCAAGAAAAGTGAGTAGAAAAATTCTAAACTTTTCCGTATCATTATTATTATTTGGTGCTATTCCTGCATTTACACGTGAAAACAGAGTTAACCTGCTTCTTCTTAATTTATTTAACATTAATTTTTTCCATATAAATTGAAGAAAAAATTAAAAATCCCCAAGTTTTTGAGAGCCATGGTTAATGTACAGTATTTTAAAATTACACGTTGCTTTCATAATATAGTTTAGATTTTTCTTTGTAAATAAATTTCAGCTGAGGGAAGGGAAACATTGCAGAAAAATATTACTGTTTTTGAAATTTTTAATGTTACTTACGGCACATCAATGAAGAGTAAGTGACACGCTGATAGAAGATAATTATTTTTTTCTAAATTTTAAAACACTTTCTAATCAAAAAACAAAACAAATGATTTCAAAAACCTCACTTTAATTTCTGAAAGTATCGGCAGTGGTTTTCTTTTAATTCTATAATTATTACTAATTTAACTGTACAATTACGTTACACGTAAAAAATATTTTTCTCAGTGAGATTGGCGAGAAGCGGCCATACCTTACCGAGGCTGCGCGTCGATACATTGGTTAAGAGGCTTTCGTTCCCATAGCAACGAGTGATGCGGTTCCCTCGTAGCTTCCCCTTCACTGCAAAGTTAACCTGAAACGGACTATAAAAATACGCTCCTCTCAACACACCACATTAGAACCAAGCCTGGCCCGGGGGCCATGATGCTCTTAAGACATCCTTGCCGTTCTCGGGGCACTGTTTGGGGCACCACGAAAAGGAGATCTGGTTAAAATTTTCGGAAATAAAGCATATCAATTGGTAAGCAGATATTTCTAACTAGGCAAGGCCTCAGAAAAATCCCTTTGCCTGAGGGCCAAATATGCTCCTAAAACAGCCCTGCATGGTTCCACAAAAGAGGGAGCTTGACAGGGCTCGGGGTGAATTTATGGTTATACATGCTGTGAGCCGCACAAACCTTCTCCCTCAAAAGAGGCGGATTTAACGGCGGGCGCTCCCGGGGCCTCGACCGACTTTAATCCGCCACTGCCCTCTGCTCCCATTTTAATCTTTCTTTACCACTCATTCCCCAAATTTGTAACCATAGGTCCTTGCCATCTTAGCCCCCGCGTCTGTAAATAGGCCTGTTTTTAAGTTTTAAGTCACTAGTTTGGTCACTCGCATACTTTCACACATTCTTGGTCACACTAGCTCTCATGCTCACACACAGGCGTACGTAGAATTTTCTCGGGAAGGGGATTAAATTTTCTCTCTTTTGGGGGGGGGGGGTGTTACGTATTTTCCCTGCAAAATAACACGATCATCTCGGCTTGAGGGGGTTAGAACCACAAAACTCCCCCCCCCCCTTTGCGTATGCCAATGCTCACACACACACACACTCTCCAAGTAAAAATTTTGGTCACTCACGTGTTCACACACACTCTCTGGATCAGTGGTCTTCAACCTTTTCCATAGTCGCGAGTATTGTCTGTATAAATAGAAGAACCCCCTTACGACAAGTTTGACATACGTCTGAATGAAATTGGGATGATTTTAATCATTTCATGCAATTTGCACAAGGTGTTTAATTGGAACGGTGATCAAGTGCTCGCAAGCACGAAATTGGACACGAGCATAGGGAGAACTCTGGTTACTTCAGGGAGCACCGTGGTGTCCGCGAGCAACAGGTTGAAGATGCCTGTTCTAGGTCATTCACATGCTCGCACACGCTCGAGGCGACCCTTTTGGTCGTTCACTAACCTGGCTCGCTTTCTATGTCATTTTTGGTCAATCCTAATTTTCTGAATTTTTATCTAGAAAGAAATAGCTCTGCAATTATTACTTTCAAAAATTGTGGATTTTCGTTCATTCTGGAATTCTGAATTTTCGTGGGCGCTGGAATTATTTCTTCCATTTATTCTGAATCTTCGTGGGCGTTGGAATTATTTCTTCCAATCATTCTGAATCTTCGTGGGCGCTGGAATTATTTCTTCCATTCATTCTGAATCTTCGTGGGCGCTGGAATTATTTCTTCCATTCATTCTGAATTTTGTTGGGCGCTGGAATTATTTCTTCCATTCATTCTGAATCTTCGTGGGCGCTGAGGAATTATTTCTTCCATTTATTCTGAATTTTCGTGGGCACTGGAATTATTTCTTCCATTCATTCTGAATCTTCGTGGGCGCTGGAATTATTTCTTCCAATCATTCTGAATTTTGTTGGGCGTTGGAATTATTTCTTCCATTCATTCTGAATTTTGTTGGGCGCTGGATTTATTTCTTCCATTCATTCTGAATCTTCGTGGGCGCTGGAATTATTTCTTCCATTCATTCTGAATCTTCGTGGACGTTGGAATTATTTCTTCCATTCATTCTGAATTTTGTTGGGCGCTGGAATTATTTCTTCCATTCATTCTGAATCTTCGTGGGCGCTGGAATTATTTCTTCCATTCATTCTGAATCTTCGTGGGCGCTGGAATTATTTCTTCCATTCATTCTGAATTTTGTTGGGCGCTGGAATTATTTCTTCCATTCATTCTGAATCTTCGTGGGCGCTGGAATTATTTCTTCCATTCATTCTGAATCTTCGTGGGCGCTGGAATTATTTCTTCCATTCATTCTGAATCTTCGTGGGCGCTGGAATTATTTCTTCCATTCATTCTGAATCTTCGTGGGCGCTGGAATTATTTCTTCCATTCATTCTGAATCTTCGTGGGCGCTGGAATTATTTCTTCCATTCATTCTGAATCTTCGTGGGCGCTGGAATTATTTCTTCCATTCATTCTGAATCTTCGTGGGCGCTGGAATTATTTCTTCCATTCATTCTGAATTTTGTTGGGCGCTGGAATTATTTCTTCCATTCATTCTAAATCTTCGTGGGCGCTGGAATTATTTCTTCCATTCATTCTGAATTTTGTTGGGCGCTGGAATTATTTCTTCCATTCATTCTGAATCTTCGTGGGCGCTGGAATTATTTCTTCCATTCATTCTGAATCTTCGTGGGCGCTGGAATTATTTCTTCCATTCATTCTGAATTTTGTTGGGCGCTGGAATTATTTCTTCCATTCATTCTGAATCTTCGTGGGCGCTGGAATTATTTCTTCCATTCATTCTGAATCTTCGTGGGCGCTGGAATTATTTCTTCCATTCATTCTGAATTTTGTTGGGCGCTGGAATTATTTCTTCCATTCATTCTGAATCTTCGTGGGCGCTGAGGAATTATTTCTTCCATTCATTCTGAATTTTCGTGGGTGCTGGAAAACTGTCAATTATTTTCCCTTATTTTCGACGTGTGAACTTTTGGATGCCAACTCCCCTCTACACAGAATATAAAATCGAGGCTAAGGAGAGCCAAAATTATTAAGATGCCTCTAATCCTGCAATTATTTTCGCACCGGGCCCCACGTCTGGTAAGGTCAGCCCTTCCGCACATGTCACACACCCTCGAGGGCGGCTCTGGCTTGCATTGCTCATTTTCAACAGCTATCGAATGGACGATGATCTGCTTCGCTCCACATATTCATGGTGCATGAATCATGGACAACCTACCATTGCCATTTGTGACTTTCGGACCATCTAGTGACAACACAAACGCAGTTATTCTACCCATCAGCTGTTCATATTAATGCGGCTCGACTGTGAATATTCTTTATTGACTATAAATTTCGTTAATTAATCAATTACCTGTCGAAATTTTCCCGTCATTATGAGAATCACGTGTTCAAAAATGGCTTCGGAAGGATGTATTTAGCACGTATAATAATAGTTGACTATGACACCAATTAAAAATGCTAATTTTATTCGAGCTTAAGTTTAACCGAGTTCCAGTGGTTATTATTATTATTACTATTTCCTTGTTGTACGGGATCCTCGATTAACGTTGAACCAGAAGAGGCCTGTTTACATTACTTTAAAGGCACAAAATTCGGCCGCCATTTCAACAACTTGCATGGTCTATTTACTTTCGAGTGTGTCGCTTCACGGTTCGATCATTCGCTTCCGCACGGAGGACAACACATTTAAAACTTTTACGGCGGTGGCAGTTGCGTATAATGCTCTCTTTTTTTGGTTTTATTTATTATTGCTTTGTCTCTCTCTCTTTTTTTTCTATACGGTACCATTTATTTTCTGCTTTATTCGACGCTAATCAGCATTAGTATCGAATTCATCACATTTACGTAAAAGATCCAAATACACTACTGGAGGCAAGAGTGGATCCAAGTAGGGGGGGGGGCGACGGGAGCAATCGTCCCTCCCAAGAGCCGAATAATATGGGAGAAATTCTTCTGTCCCGTAAAATACGGGACGATCCAATGCACCTATACGGTAAGTCCCTTCTTCGACACATCGCCCTGGATCGCTTATTAAATTAGCGCTTTTTTTTTTGTCTTTTAGGCACAGCCCAGTTTTTCCCTTTCTTTTTTTTCAATTTTTTCCCTTTGCATACGTCTCTGCCTCAAAGAAGACTGCCTCAAAGAAGACTGCCTCAAAGCAGACGTCTCTGCCTCAAAGAAGACTGCCTCAAAGCAGACGTCTCTGCCTCAAAAAAGGGGCCCACGAAAAATTCATATTTGTCCCAACTTGAGGCAGGAACAGGCCCTACTTAAGAGCTCCAGGCCCTATCCGGATGGACCCATGTGCAGAAATGTGGTGAATTTATAGCTTTGGCCTGGCTCTACATTTTGCTGCAGGACCCTCTAGGCTGGTATTTCTAATGGGCCTCCAAGCCACTTGTTACAGGCCTCTTCTAGAAATAATTCATTATGTGAAAAAATAATAATGAGAGTCGTCTCGAGCATGAAGACTGGAGACCTGTCGACCCCACCCATGGCCCTACGTCCTGCATCAGGAGCTGGGAACTTATCATGGGAACCCTGTTTTGTGAATTTATAGTGTGAAAAAACAAACAAAAAATGTGATGAAACAATAAAACAAAAATCCTCCCGACCATTCGGGTTGGAGGCCTGTCAACCCGTACCCATGACTCTCACACAGGACCGTTTCAAGAGAGCATCGTAGGCCAATCCTCCCCGGGCCGATCAATATTTTTAAGCCCCCCCCCCCCCCTTGACGAAAAGTGATTGTTTATCATTTGCGTGCTTAATCTCGAAAATCTTTGAGATCTCATTATTATGAGCCGCCCCCCTCCCTGAATGTCAGAGCTCAAGGGCCGTGCCTAGGCCTTAAGACCAGGGCCGCAACTAGATGTTTGGTCACCAGGGGCAAGTGCTCATTTTGGCGCCCCCTTATTATGTTGAAGGAGAGGTTTGAGAATGAAATTTGCGCCGCCTCTGGTTCAGCGCCCGGGGCACGAGAACCGCCTGCTCCCCCGTAGTTGCGACCCGCTTAAGACGGTATAGCCCCACATCCTACAGGATATGGGGCTATACCGTCTTAGTATACCAGGGCCTCGTAGCTTGGAATTTTGGTGGGCCAAAGGTTATTTTTCACGGGCTTTTCTACTCTATAGTGAATTTATATTGTGAACAAACAAAAAATAATAAGAAAATCATCCCGGTCCCCCAGGCTGGAGCCCTGTCAGTCAGGGCCGTGTTAAGAGCAAATTGGGCCCCCCCCCCCGGGTCAAGTGATTTTTCTGATGCCCTACCTGGAAAATTCTCGAAAATTTCAACCACATTTAATATTTGTGAGGCCCCTTCATCTTTTGAGGGCCTGGGTAGTGCCCGGGTGGCCCCATGCATTAAGACAACTCTGCTGTCCGCCCCACTCTTATTATGCCTATGCGAAAGACTACCTCAGAACACGCAACATATGGAAAAAGCATTAAAAAATAAATAAAACTCTTTTTCTAAAGAGTCAGCCACCTCGTTGGGCATTTTGCCTGTTGTGGCGTTGTATTTGTAAAAAAACATGGAATACGGTACTTATGCTGTCATCTAACAAACAAATTCAAATACCAAAACATGAGAGGTTTTAAAAATTATTGATAGGTGGCAGCACAGGTTCCTTTCGGAATTTGACTGTTTTGTTTTTAGGTGAGGTGGAAGGACCAAGTGATGTCAAGCGACCAAAAAACGTGAAAAAGAAAAGCATAGCTCATAAACAATCAAGATGGCGGCGTACGATCGCGAGTCCATCCAGAAGCAAATACAACAGGACTGGGCGAATAGGGAGTACGTGGAAATTATTACGGCCAGCATAAAGAAGATCGCCGATTTCCTCAACTCTTTCGGTAAGCCGTCATTTTTCTTCGGTAAGCCCAGTATTATAGTATATAATAGAGTTTGTGGCACCGGATATTTCGGGAGGTATATTAAATAGGAATAAAGCTTTTCTCAGATGTGAGCAACGTAAAACGAAACTGGGTATTTGCCCATACGAAGTCCTTAAAATATTCTACTTATTTAATCATTGTATAGTTTTTATTGTAATGAACTACAAGAATAATTGTATTAATCGGTTTGAAAATGGGTGTGGTAGACTCCTTGGTTCACAAAATCCTCAAATTAGTGGCCTTGGGCTATAGCCCGCTCAGAACCCCACCCCCGTGAATATGCTGCTATCTTGAAGTGGCTCTTCTAATTGCTCACATGCTTTCACTCTCTATAAGTCGCTCTTCTGCTCACTCACATGCTTTCACTCTCTGTAAGTTGCTCTTTTGCTCACTCATGCTTTCACTCTATAAGTCACTCTTTTTTGCTCACTCACATGTTTTCACTCTCTGTAAGTTGCTCTTTTGCTCACTCATGCTTTCACTCTATAAGTCACTCTTTTTTGCTCACTCACATGTTTTCACTCTCTATAAGTTGCTCTTTTGCTCGCTCATGCTTTCACTCTCTATGAGTCACTCTTTTTCTGTCGCTCTTTTGCTCACTCATGCACGTGAGTACTTCACCTAGCCCCCGAGGGGGACTCAAGCATCTCTGGCAAAACCAGAATTTATTGATACATCAAAGATTACATATAGTGCATTGTAATTAAAATTATGTGAATTGAAGAATCAAGTGAAAGTCCTATATATATATATATATATGGATGGGGTCCTATTTCTTATTTATAAATGAAGTTCTCACAAATTTCTGGAAAGTGCAACGGGCACAGATAACAATTATAGAAAGTTATATACAATCGTATCGCAAAAGGCGCAATCAGAGGTTTGATCGATCAAGGACTGTATAACAGAAGGATGGAACACCCCCATTCCGCATGGACAGTTCAATCCACCCAGTCCTTTTTTTTCAACTCTTTCCAAGATCTTGAAAGTTAGGTCATTGGTCACTCACACGCTTTCGATACCCTAGGCTTTTTGGTTGCTCACATGCTTTCATATTCTCTAGATCACTGTTTTAACCACTCATATGCTATAAAAAATTAGGCGCCATCTAAATTTCTTGGGAGTTGAGTATATTTTAAAGGATTCAAAATAATGTTTTCCAGGACTTGATGATCCCTTTCCTTGATTGACATGTTTATGAAAATTCCGAACATTTTGCGTTGTAATCTGATTTTAATTTAGCAATAACACTTGCAAATTTTTAGGCGCCTGTACAAACTTTTTAGTCGCCATGGCAACCTGGCACTTGTCCAGCCCTGCTTTACTGCACACCACTCTGGCTGTATCACCATACAGCAACTTACTACCTATCGAGGATCGAGTTATCTCGCAAATCTTTCCCTCTGGAAAAGTCATATTATAAATCTTGCCCTCATCTTCGACAAGAGGGGACTTGGTTTGAGAGCACATTAGGCAACCATCTATCTATGAGGTGATTGCCTCACACGCATCTGAGTGATATAACGAAACTGGTCTGTGTTCAAGAGAGAAGACTTTAATTTCCTTTATACAATCTGCTTATACTACTACCCTTGGTATTTACAGGGGATTATATTTTGGGGCTCACCACAAATGAACAAAACCCTCCTTTTTTTTTTGTAGATTTTGTTTATTGAAATGATGAAAAGAGCAGGCTGAAGCAGAGGTAAATGGGAATGTATTAAAGAGGCAGCGATTTTTGATGTTCTCTGAAAGAACATTATGGTTTCTGTTTGCCAATTCTTCTTATCATCAAGCATGTTGAAATATGATGACAAAGCTTCCTCTACTAATTTTTTCTACACGTGAGAAACATACCATAGAGGGATCTAAGAATAATCAGTTGCTGATTTAAACTTGCAAAGCCCTTCTGCTATGCTACGCATGGCGAACTTGTCTTCCAATTCTTTATCTTGATCATCTTCATCAGGTACTTCAGTTTCAGGAGCGGTCAGCTGTAGTAATTAATCTGTTAACGAAACAGGTGGGTTCACTAACACTTTTTCTTGATATATCTCACCATAGATTTTTTTAATTCCATAATATTCAGTTGTGGGCCATAGCAGCAATTGACTTACTTTGGACCAACACAGTGTATATATTCTGTTCTATTTATTTTCTTGTAAAGTTTTTTTGGCTTTTTGAAGCATTATCAGTAGCACACTAGACAAATGGGCCTTTGTAAACACGCACAATTCAAATTTTATAAAAACAAAACATGGGTGACGATTTGCAGAGTGTTGCCAAAAGTGTTTTCCAATAAAGGAAAAAAAGACCTTTTTTGTAATTAACTACAAGAAGAATTGTATTGATGGGGCGGGGGGGGGGGGAGTGTGGTGGCAGACTACTGCAGTCAGTTTCTTAACTGGACCTTATATGTGCGAAAGCCCCAGTATTATCTTTATATGTATTATCAATGTGTGTGCGCGCGCATGTGTGTGTGTGAGAGAGACAGAAAGATAGAGTGGCGTGGTGATGAGATGCTTGTCTACCACCGTGAAGGTTACTGTCATGGTCCCAGGTTCAAACCCGAGGGACGATATAGATAAGATATTTTCCATAGCAAACTTAAGGCTGTCACCAATAGATAGCACAGCATTTCCAATCATCTCATTAATGGTAATAAATTGCAATATAGCAATATGGACAGAGTTGGTGTTTGGTGAGATAGAATCATCTTTATGCATGGTCCTGTGAGCCCTCGGGTGCATAGGAAGATCTGATGGTAATAAAATATGGAACAATGATTAGTTCAAATGTTGACCGGAAGGCTGTGACTCTCCAGTCAGATAATGATAGATGGACATCGCTTGCCTGTCCCCCCCCCCCCCCTCAAATGCTTTTAAGAGTGGAGGTTGCTCTGCAGGGTTCTCACCTCAATTAAGAAGGCACCATAATTTAAACATATATTTGCTGACTACACCCTCCCTCCCATCCAAGACAGTCTTAAATGAGCTTAGGAGAGGCAACCAGGAAAGGGGGCCCCCATGATAATGATAATTTCTGATGGCAGCACATGTGCAGTGGAACCCATTTAGTGTTTTCCTGTTTATAACGTTTTTCAAAAAACTGCCATAAAAAATTGTAGCTGGAAAATGCTTTAAACCACCAGAAAGAGATTTGTATTTACTTTCCTCTTTATTTTTCTTTCACAGATATGTCCTGCAGGTCTCGCTTGGCGATACTGAATGAGAAATTGACATCCCTGGAGAGACGCATCGAATATCTGGAAGCGAGGGTAATTCGCAATTTTGATTTGATCTTATGCAAATTATTCTTTATCAATGGGTAGCCACTTAGCCTCGAGGAAAGGGGATTATGAGTATAACATTTGATATAGCAAGGCTTGACAAATCAAAAAAAAGAATTTTGGCACCAAGCATTCCCCCTTCCCCTGACTTTTCGAGGTTTTGATGTCCCTTTTTCCTGTTGGTAGGCACACTGACATGAATTCCAAAAATTATGTGTTGCTCTTAGGTTCCAATTTAATCACACACAAAATCTTTTTTGGGCACCAATTTCTCTTTTTTAGTCGCTATGGTGCCCCAGGATATTTGACCAGGGCCCTATAATATAGTATAGTCGAGCCTGCTTAATGAAATCAGTTATTACATACCGATTTCAGTCTGTTATAATCTGTTATAACATTTCCTATTCTAGTGAACTTGATGTACCAATTTGTTAAACTTTAACTGTAGTGATAAACTAACAGACAAGTTCATTATGCTATTATTTCCTTTCTTTTCAATCCGAATATAAATTATTATTTTTTTTTTTTTCCAGGTCACGAAGGGCGAGAATATGTTCTGAATGCATTTTGTACATGCCAGCCAAAATTTGTGGACAAACTTCCTTCTTTTGTATAAACTTCTATGTATATTTGCACATTAAATGTTTTGATAGAATGTTTCTACATAATTCTTAGAGTGTCGTTGTTCAATCTCGCCTACTCTTTTGAGGGTGGTTTTCAATTGTTCTTAATTACCATAGAAAAGAAAAATAGAGTTATTGGAAAGGGAAACAATCTTCCCTTCATATCTTTGCTAATATCTACATCCTTCATTATTGATGGGGCGGCGGCGCTCATGCACTAAATCAATGTAAATGTGTATAAGTGTAACTAATATCATGTCTCTTCTTCCCCAGACCTTTGTATCAGTTTATGACTTTATTACACATGCACTGCATGAATGAAGATAGCCCAAAATCAGCTCTGAAAGAAGAAAACACGACAATGTATAGAATATCATAGGTCACTTAGCAATAGATAAGTCTGTACACTGGGAAAGGGTCATCCAAGACTCAACTCAATAGCATTGCAGGTGGGGGGGAGGGCACCTGGGCGAGAAATGTCAAGGAATGATTTGTGGTTAGAGAATGTTTAGACGGTACCGTAACTACGCAGCTACACCCACTTGGAAGGGGCCCTAAATGCAAATTCTTGTGCAGAAACGGCTATAGTCCGTTTCAGGTTAACTTTGCAGTGAAGGGGAAGCTACGAGGGAACCGCATCACTCGTTGCTATGGGAACGAAAGCCTCTTAACCAATGTATCGACGCGCAGCCTCGGTAAGGTATGGCCGCTTCTCGCCAATCTCACTGAGAAAAATATTTTTTACGTGTAACGTAATTGTACAGTTAAATTAGTAATAATTATAGAATTAAAAGAAAACCATTGCCGATACTTTCAGAAATTAAAGTGAGGTTTTTGAAATCATTTGTTTTGTTTTTTGATTAGAAAGTGTTTTAAAATTTAGAAAAAAATAATTATCTTCTATCAGCGTGTCACTTACTCTTCATTGATGTGCCGTAAGTAACATTAAAAATTTCAAAAACAGTAATATTTTTCTGCAATGTTTCCCTTCCCTCAGCTGAAATTTATTTACAAAGAAAAATCTAAACTATATTATGAAAGCAACGTGTAATTTTAAAATACTGTACATTAACCATGGCTCTCAAAAACTTGGGGATTTTTAATTTTTTCTTCAATTTATATGGAAAAAATTAATGTTAAATAAATTAAGAAGAAGCAGGTTAACTCTGTTTTCACGTGTAAATGCAGGAATAGCACCAAATAATAATAATGATACGGAAAAGTTTAGAATTTTTCTACTCACTTTTCTTGCCGAAATTTCCGTCACTCGACCTCCCCCTTTCCCCGAACGGTATACTTCGATGCCACTTGTTTTCCCGACAGCTTTAGTCTTTTGTTACGGTTGATGTGCTGCTCATGGTTATTACGGATTATTCTTATGGAGTTTTGTTTACAACGAATATTCAAAAACCAAAAATATAGTATTCAGGAATGGAAGAGCAGAGAACTTTAGCGTGGCTATCTCTGGTGAAAATTAAGACACAACTGTCACATAACAGATGAAAGCCCAAACCACTGTGGACCCCCCCCCCCCCCACTCATTTATTGTATCTGAAGAGACGCTATAGGCAAGGGGCATGAGGAGAAACAGGTGGGTGGAAGATGGCGTCCGTTCGTGTGAGTGGAAGTCGCGACTCTGTCAACACTCTCCGTGATCGGAAACTAAAACTATCCCATAAACATGGCAAAAAATAAATAATTAAAAAAAGGAGGATCTATAACCAAAACTTCTGCACCCATAGAGGGCCTCTCACAAGTCACAATAGTATCGGCACTCTCGTGGAAGAGAAACACTTCTTGTAATCTATGAGTGAATATCTGAACTCACTGAAGCCTATTTTTAGGAGAAAATAAAACTGATTGAATATTCGTTTTTATGTAAGCCTATAACTGCATGTAAAGCTGAATGAAAAATTGAATCGTTATGGAAAATTCAACCAAATAACGAAAAAAAAAATGTATATATACAGTATATAATTGTGTAACGAAAAAAAACACGACAGTGATATTGGCGGGGAAAATTTCTAGGATATCGCGCCAGAGTGTCGTTGCCGTTGCTATGGGTTTTTAATAATGGTAACCAATATTTTTTATAATTTAAAAATTTTAAACAAGTAAACATCGGTTAAAACGATTTTTTTTCAGTATTTTTTTCAAAATCATAGAAAAAAATTGAAATATTATGTATAAAGGTTCATCTTAAACCTCCGATATACGAGAACTATATTTTGCGGCGAAGGAATACACTCTCTACCTTTCTCTTCACTGCAAAGTTAACCTGAAACAGACTATAGTTATGGCACTGTTAAGATGATTGGAACTGTGGCAGTAGAGTGGCGAAAGAGGAATAGAACAAGTGAGAAGTCTAGTTGTTGCACTGCTCCGTGACTTCCTGGTTTCTGTTTTTGAATTTCATTACAAATTGTTGCCGATTCTATGGATTGTTGCAGTTATTCCTGAAGTGGGCAGCAGGAAGCTACCAACAAGCGCAGAATGCAAGGAGGGGCGACCTATTGTGTGTAGGTGTATTGGATTTTTTACAGGACAGACAAAACTCAAGCAACAGACATTTTTTGTGAGATAGATTTTTGGGGAATTTTTTTTTTTGCAATATTACTGTCAAAATTTGGCATTAACAGTAAAAGAATATTTTGGGAGTCCGGCAGTGTATAAATTCGGGATGGAGACCTGGCAGCTATGACGTATACAGGGCCGGCTTAAGAATATCATGGACCCTGTGCGAAGGGAAACCTGGCTAGGGGAATGACTGCTTACTCTAATAATTATTAATCATTCGAATTTTGTGTAGCAGTGGAGGTGGCAAAATCACACGTGCGTCTGCAGCCTGCGGTAGACCCAAAACCAGCAACCAATCAAAAAGCAACATTTTGACGTCACCAAAAAGAGAGATTCCCCTCCCTTCCTCTCTTAGCGGTGACATGTCCTGCTTGGCGACTTGTATCAAGGTTTCTAGAATATATAAAGGACTTGTATGTCATGTTGGCGAGAGAAATTTGTGGCGTCTGTAAAAAAGGATTTCAAAAGTAAATCCCCCCCCCCCCCACTTATTAAGGAAACACGTGAGAAATGTCCGCAAAATTTTATGTGAAGGTTCCATTTCTTGCTTTGAAGAGTGCAAAGTTTAGAACATTTTGTGATTACAGAGAACATTTGAAAGAAGTGCATTCTGTTACGAGGATATAATCATCAAGAACAAATGAAACATTCCTTCAAAAAAATTATAAACATGGATTTTTTTATAATTAAAAAAAAATCTATGAAACAAAAAAATAAATTTTATAAGTCATTTCATACTCGCTATTCATGCGAAATCTGCGTTAAAACCCTTACTTTTTTTAGTTTATTAATCACCTTTGCAATTTAAATATCGACACAATTAAGTTTTATGTTTTTTCTATTTGTATTTTTTCTGCTTTAACGGGGGTTTGATCCTTAAAATTTCTTGGGCTGTGTACTATTGACAATAATTTAATATGATTTTTAAAAAAACAAGTAAGATTCATCCTGTTTTGATTCTATCATGTCAGACATAATATAAATAGAACATTTATTTATAAAAGCATGCTTATTTTGATTGGATACTGGAGATATGAATGAATCACATTTAATCATACATTAAAAAAACGAAGATAACGGGATTCGAATCCACAACCTTCGCAATGCGTGTCTTAGGCCGGTATTACACTATGAAAGTTCTTTGTCAAAGATCATTTATAAAATACGTTTGACAAAAAATTTCATAGTGTAATGGGCAACTTCGATAAAAGTCGCTCTTTATCAAGTTTTATTTTATCAAACTTAGCCTCCTCTTACCTATATTTGAAAAAAGATTAATGCTGATGCTTTCTATACTGCAGTTTCAATTGCTGAAGTTTACGTATAGGCTATACTTTATGATTTCATAAAGAAATTAGAAAATGAGTTGTAAGGTAGTCAGTGGGAGCTACAAATATCTTAATACCGTATATGTGAACATCAGACTACAAAAACAGAAACAAACAGTTGGATGCTTATCGGTTATAACGAATTCAATTCCGTCCTAGTGAACCTGCAATGCAAACTAAAATAATGTTGAATATATCGTTATAACGAATGGTCATATTTATATATATGGGATACAAGGGGTCTCATATTTTCAAGTAATACGTCACCACTCGTGGTGGTGGTGGGGGGGGGGGGGGTGGTTCGCGTTTGCTGACTTTAATGACAAGGTGGGGGGGGGGAAGGAGTTCGAGTGATGATTGTTTGAGAAATAGAGGGGTAAGAAAATATGAAATTGGGTTATGGTATTTGGTTGGTATATATGAAATGGTATATTATTTCCGAAAGTAAAGTATTTATGTAAATTAGGCCCTATACTTCTGGTACTTGCAATCAGGTAGTGGGAGCCCTATAACATCACTCGGTCCGGGGCCGTGGCCCCCACAAGGGGTGGACTAACAAGGCTCCAGCCCTGGGGCCCGGGATGATTTTCATCATTTTTTTGTTTTTTCAACTATAAATTCATCATAAAGGGGAACGTGAAAGATCCCAGCCTAGGGGCCCTGCTTCAGGATGTGGGGGGCCTTATGATGCTCTTAAGTTTTACAGACATGGGTTATAGCAAGATTGGGGTTGGATGGGTCAATGAAGGTTACATGTCGCGGGTGACAATCTACGAGTCCGCAAATTTTAGGGGGCGGGGTTGTTTCCAAGTTTTTCTTTGGGGAGCCACACTGGTGGATCGATTTTTTTTCAATGGATTAAGTTCCATAAAATCGAAAGTTGTATTTCAAGAAAAAAGCCCGAATATCTTTCTGAAGCACTACCGTACTATTGCGAGAATCGACGTCGGGTGTGTTTTGTCAACGCGATAGCTAGATGGCGATCTCTAGCTTTAGATAACGCTCTGATTCTGTTCATTCCCATATAACCACTCAAAGAAGGATCGACGTAACTACAGATTTGTGTCAGAGGTCCTCACTCTTCGTAAGCCAATGCGCCACAGCGTTGGTCGATTTTCAACTTTGAGCCCTGAAGGCTAATCGATCTCACGTTAAAAAGTCGTGCCACTGAGAGCAACAGTCCTACAACAGTACAAATATTCAATCCAAGATATACGGAAGACTGGATGTTGTGAAGATATTTATTATTTGAGATGTTAATTTTTTAAGGAAGGAAAAAACTCATCTCTGCCTCTACCGGGAGTCGAACCCGGGTCCCTCGATTGCCGGACGAGTGCTCTGACCACTAAGCTACAGAGGAGATAGAGATTTCCCTTCGCTAGAGCGTATGTATGCCGAACGGAACCGTGCAATGGACGGTGAAACCGATCAGCTAATAGCTCATGGACGACGAGCCACCAGGGGGCTATATATATGACATGAATGTCGCTCTCCACTTGTTAATACAATTCATGTCATATATATAGCCCCCTGGTGGCTCGTCGTCCATGAGCTATTAGCTGATCGGTTTCACCGTCCATTGCACGGTTCCGTTCGGCATACATACGCTCTAGCGAAGGAAAATCTCTATCTCCTCTGTAGCTTAGTGGTCAGAGCACTCGTCCGGCAATCGAGGGACCCGGGTTCGACTCCCGGTAGAGGCAGAGATGAGTTTTTTCCTTCCTTAAAAAATTAACATCTCAAATAATAAATATCTTCACAACATCCAGTCTTCCGTATATCTTGTATTAACAAGTGGAGAGCGACATTCATGTCATATAAATATTCAATCATTACGCTTCACTCACAATTTAAAATATCGATGGCAGCACTGGAAAATCAGACAACACTAGATAGGCACTCAGACTGTTAGGTACACTCCCACATTTCCGGCACAACTCATTCGGTAGTAACTTGCCCATGACGATAGACCGGAGTTTTGCTAGGTTTGAAAGAAAGTTTTCGTAAACGTTAGAACCATTGAAATATTGATAACAATTCAATGGACCACTTACAGCCATGATTCCATGGCTCCCTTGTCTCAGTCAACGGTTTACCCACGGCTCCCTTAATACTTGAAGTACTACTTCAAATCACTGAACAGTTACACATCAATATAGATAGCTTGGCTCTGATAAAGGCTGGTGACTCACCCATAGAAGCTGCGACTCACACTTTGAGAACAACTGACTTGCAATACACGGGTATTAATATTTTATTCAAATCTACGTGAACATCGTTAATGTTCTGTTAAGTCTGTTCGAGGAGCAGCTCTTCCATTATCGCGAATAGGTTGAGGACTTAGTTTTCTTCATTAAACTCGAATATTTACGTTGTATCGGTTTTCACGAATATCGGATCTGTCGAATTTTCTTCACGTGCCACTTCGCTATATCCGGGCTCGACTGACACATCACTGCATTTGTTGGTTTATATAGATGATACATTTATTTCATTATCATCTGAGATAGTTGACAGTAAACCAATATCAGGTGGGAAATCTTTTATCAAATATTGCCTCCTCATCAATGTTTGATAAAAGAGTTATGCTGATGCACTTCCTATCCCGCACTGTGACGTATTAACTCTTCAAAAACCTGTTATTTCTACGCAGGGCCGCAACTAGATATTTTGTCACCCGGGGCAAGTCGGCATTTTGGCGCCCCTTGTAATGTAGAAGCAGTTAAAGGGTGAATTCGGCACCCCCTTCTGGTTCAGCGCCCGGGGCACCAGACTCGCCTGCTCTCCCCTATTTGCGGCCCTGTTGCTACGTTACCTTCTCCTCTCACTTGCCACTCCCTTCTCTGGGGAGAAAAAAATATTCTTTTCCGTGTGTACTTCTTGGATTAAAAAAAAAAACTTGATTTTCTATCATATTTATTGTTGAAAAAAAAACGCAAGAATCTATAACTAGGTTGAGGCAATCGGGGCACTGTCCCAGGGCTTCGAGCCGAATGTGGCGCACAAAAATTTACACTTACTAGGGGTCTGTTCATCCGAAATTTGGGTCCGCTTTCCGGACCCTTCACAAAATTCCGTATCCGAAAAAGAACCCTTCACGAAATAAAAAATAATGAATCCATAAATTTGAAATTTCATTTCTTTTGCTATGGAGCAACTAGATTATTTCGCTTCCCACAAAATTACTCATTTCATCCAGGTTTAGGTTCACTTGTATTCAAGGCCATTAGTTAGGGTCCCGACATTTCCAGAGGGGTGCGGGGTCATCATGCGCTCAATGCGTGGAGAGGCGGATCAGTGGGCAAAGCGCACTCGGCATCATAGGCGGAGATAGACTTGGAAGTCTGGGGGCACGATGATGATGATGTGTCAATTCATCTATACATATATGGATTAGATCAGTCGACTTCATCTTTGATGCTGGGGGGCAATGCCCCCCATTCCTCCCCCCCGTATCTCCGCCCATGCTCGGCACCCCCGCGCGCCATCTCATGACGAAATAAGTTTTACTTAAATACTTATTACTATTAATTCATCAATAAGTATCATTCACACTAGTAATTATAATTATTAAACAATTATTAATTAATCAAGATGGTTGGGGGAACGATTGAGTTAATGATGTTAAATTAATTAAAACGGGCTTTAACTGGTAGGAGTAAATTAATTATGAGCATCAATTACTTAAATAGCATCCAAAACTCATCATGGTGGTTATTTCGTTTGTTAATTCATTATTTGTTTATAATTAATGAATTATTATTCATAAACATTCATCACCATCAGGAACTAATAAGTTCGTGGTGATCAACTGATTCATTTAAAACGGACTTTGACTTGGTAAAAATCCGAAATGAAAACGTTTACAAGCGTTTTTTGGACTTTCACCAACTTGCTTTGGTAAAACCAGTCTTTGGGATTTTACCGTTACATATAAGACGCAATATGATGAAACTATTAATATGATGAAATTATTAATATGATGAAACACGGGCAATTTAGTCGCTAAACTTTTACTCTGAGCGTTGTATTCCTCAACTTCTTCATAAACTGACATATTCATTATTCATTAAATTGCGTTCCTAGCTAAAGATGTAATGCATCAAAATAATTAGCTTCTTCCGCAAATTACTCCATCCAATACAATCATTCACATAAGTTTCATGTTTTTTAAAACCGAGGCCATTACAGAGGTTGCAAATGATAAATTTCCTATAGCAAATGGTAAAAAAATTTCTTCATCCATAACTACTACCAGCAACAGCACAAGACTAAGGCAGGGATTACACTATAAAAGTTTGATAAAAGTTCGTTTATAAAACTTCAAAAATGCAACCAATAGGCGAATCAGTTAAATTCGCTCGAATGTAACAGATGTGTTTATTGGTTACATTTTTTCAAGTTTTATGAAAGAATTTTTATCAAAGTTTTATAGTGTAATACCAGCCTCACGAAGACTGACAAACGGACGAAAACTTTTGCAAAAACAATTTCATATAAATCTTTTATATAGTGTAATGTGGTCCATTTCCTTTATAAAATAATTAAAAAAAAAAAAATTGAATACAAAATTTATAAAAGATCTTTGCCAAGTTTTATAAAAGAAAATTTTATCAAACTTTTATAGTGTAACGCCGGCCTTACGCTCTAACCACTGTACTAATTGCGGTTATAAAACATTTGTAAAATTAAGCATATCTATCATTAAACGTCGCCAAGTATGTTGGCGTCAATCAACAATCGTGCCAAATAACCAAGATCATATCCTGCGAGCAAGCTCTAGTGAAGATGAGAGGAAAAAACCTTCTCCACTCCTTATTTACTGACGTCATAAAATGCTGCTTTTTGATTGGTTGCTGGTTTTGGGTCTACCGCAGGCTCTAGACGCACGTCAAAATCACACGTTTGCTTCCCTTTCCTACAAAAATCATAGTTATGACCCTCCATCTCCATCTATGGGCGCTTCATTTCTTGCCATTTGACAATGTTTCAGAGATTTCTGTCGTAATTACCGGTTTTTGTTCAACTTTGGCATAATTTTTGGCGGCAACTGCCAGTGTTTTTCCACACTTCAAGTATTCCAAGTTTCCAAATTCTGGAAACTAAAAGCTTCCTTACTTCTAAATCATAGATGGCAGCAAATTCATGACATATTTTTTTACCGCTGGTCAAAGCCGTTCATGTCAACAAACATGGCGTCCCGCTTGTTGCATTTGTAGCCAGCCGTTGATGGATAATATTGCTGATACAGGCTGCCATTGTTGTAGCAAACTCTTCCCCCAAAAAGCATGGGCGGAGATACGGTGTTTCCCCCCCAGCGTCAAAGGTGGAGTCGACTGATCTAATGTCTATATGAAAATTGATGCCCCTCCCCCGACTTCCATCTCCCCCTATAGCCACTAGAACAAGGTCAAGTCGCCTTATCTCCACCTATGCCTAAAAGACAACCAGTTGGGGAAAAAATGCCAATTATCTAGATAATTAAGTAAAAAATAATCTACAGTGTATATGTACGTACTGATATATAAATGTGGTTGGTCTTGGCTTCCTATAGTTTTTCACGAAAGCTCTCTCTCTCTCTGTACGGTTATGACTTAATACTTAATATGATTTCATTATGATGAAAATATTTCCTTGTTGAAGGATTTACTGTCATCTAGTTTTTAGGAATGATACTAGATTCTGATTTTATTTTATTTATAAATATCAGATGGCAGTAGCTGTAAAAAAAATGGTGTCGTTTTCCAATCTGCCGATCAGTGATGGTAACCATTGGTTAGAATCCCCCTCGCGTTCGCCAAAGCCTCCTAGAAGTATCTAGTAGGCTTTGTTCTAACCCCCCGAGCCAAGATCATAGTGTTATTTTGCAGGGAAAAAAGTAAAACCCCTCAGAAGGAAAAAATCTGAAACCCCCCCCGCCTCGAGAAAATTCTGCATAAGTATGATGAACCATAGGTTCTTGCGCAGGAATGGCCACGAATATGGGAAATTTCCCACGAGTTACCATCACTGCTGTCGATAGATGCTATGCTTTGATAGATGGCATCAAAGCATAGACGGAAATGGGTTTCAAGGCCTGGGGGGGGGGGGGACACAATGATGACAATGCCCCCCTTCCCCGTATCTCCACTAATGTGTCAAAGTGACTTGGTTCCTTTGTTAAAGTAATATTCAAGAACTGAGCAAAAAGAAATTGGCGCAGGGTCTCACCCCCCCCCCCATAAATATATAATTAAATAAAATCTTTCTTTACCTCTACATAAAAGATTTTCCCAATGAATTATGCCTTCAATTTATTATGCTCTTTGCCTTTATGCTATTATTTAGGCCTTTTCTGACATGGACAGATATACGCTTGGGGGCATGGAGCAATGGCCTTCCCTATAACATCAGAGATGTATGCAGATGATATAGGCCTAATATATATGTATTTACATCATCGAGCACATCCCATCTTTAGGTGGGAAAAAAAAACTTATAAAATCATCTAATTGCATGATTTAATGACAAGATCATATTCCCCCCCCCCCCCCCCCCCACAAAAATTCTGGTTATGCCCTAGACAGTGATGTCAGAGCAATCACAGAAATTTGTAGAACTGGTCCTCGCAACTCCAACTCGCAACCTAGCATCGATTCTGGAATCAAAATTTCCTACATGAAACTCAAGAGGAGTCATAGGTTCGAAGCACATCCGACACCCTCTGGCCTTTTTTTTTTATCTCCATCTCTCTTATGATACAAACATTCAATCATCACACTTCACTCGTAGTTTGAAAAACAGGCGGCAGCATTGAAATTCACGTGTAATTCCATGTGTAACAAAGCACTCATTTTTAGGTCGAAATCTTCATACCATTCCTTGAAGATAATTTCTCTATTTGTTTTCTTGTTCACATGTTTGAACGAAAATTTAGTGTAAATCAGACCAAATGAATTATTTTCAGCCTGTGTGAGCAGTATCCATTTATACAATAGCGGTCTTATCCCTTAAATAAATAGGAAATAATAATCTGTAATAATTTTTTCTAATTATAATCAGTGGTGTACTTATAGCGGACTATAGCCCAGGGCAGAAACAAGTTCAGAGTGACAGAAAATTTCAGGAATGAGTGGCCAAGAAAACTAGTATAATGGGAGTATGTATAACCCTCAATAAATCCGCTTCTGCCTAGACAGCAAGGGAGTCTGCCTGAGTCAGCGAGTGAGCAAAAGAGTAACTTGGAGTGTATGCAAGTATGGGAGTGACCCCGAAAGAGTGACTTAAAGACACAAGTGTACTTGCAGGAGAGGTGAGAGACCAAGCTGGTTAGAATTAGAGAAGGGCAGCAAAACCATAAATACACCTCCGATTATAATAGCCAATAAATGCCTAAAAAATCAGATATTTTTATCCATAGTGAACGTTTTACAAACTATTGACGAAGATAATTTACCAATTTTAAAAAAAAGGAAGTATTTTAATATAGCTTTACTCGTCATTGAAATTGTATATTTTAGGAGAAGCCTGTAAACATCATTATGGTAACCAATATGAATTATTACGGTAATCTTCATTAACAAACAAAATACTATGGAAATGATTTTCGTAAGCGAAATTTTAAGTGTAAATATTCATTTTAGCCAATCACGTATTTGGCCATTTGACAGTGCATCAAGCTCTTTGGATTTTCGAATATTGGTAACTATTCTACACACGCTTGCCAGTTTCCGTTGTTGAATCATATATAAATGACTTCTCAGTTTACGAGTTACTGCATATGTTAATGCCCGTAACCAGGCAACAATGTGTTAATAACCGCATGACATACAACCAGAGGTGGATTTATGGTTTTGCTGCAGTGGTTGTGTTAGTTGAGAAAAATTGTGGTTTCCTGTTTTGGAAGAAAAGTGGCACCATCTGTTGCGAATATTGGCGGGGGGGATGACATCATCAAGGGGTGTGTGTGCAGGCGTCCTTTCTCAGTTTTGGAATCTAGTAACCCTAACCTAACAGTCAGAGTGTGTATCTAGTGTCGTGTGTGATTTTTCAGTGCCACAATCTATATTCCAAATTGTGAAGGAAGTGTAATGATTGAATATTTGAACCTTTTTAGGCCTGTTGCTGTCTGTGACAAGACTTTTTAACAAGGACATCGGCTCATATTCACACCTTGAAGTTCGGGACTAGAAAAAACAAACTTCAGCCAACCACCACTGTGACGACAGTGGAATTTGAACCCGGGTCCATCACTATGACCAATCGGCCACCACAGCGGCAGCTCTAAGCCCCACCCTGTAAATACGCCACAGCATACAACCAAAAAAAAAAAACAGAAAAACCAATGACAGAGAAATATTTAAATATTTATTACACAAGTGCAATTATACATATGACAACTCGTATCAAAATTCATATATCATGCCGAATCAATATTCCCTCGTATCAAACATCCACATAATTTACATACTTCTTACATATCCTTTCAAAAAAAAGAAAAACAAAAAATGTCCGAATAATATATTTTCTTCTTCTCATGTATACAATGCATAAAATACTTTCACGAGAAAAAAAAAATGCACACAAACACCATTTTTTCTTGCAAAACACTAAAAAAAATGAGATTTTTTTTTCACGTGGACTAGGAACCGATTCACACACAAAAAAGAAATGAAAATAATGGATTTTTTTTTCAAATTTATAATATGACACAAATTTCTCGAATCAATGATCAATTGCATCATTTTTTTTAAAATCGAGTTTACATAAAAATACAAAGCGATAATTCATATCTCAAGTTCCTTTTTCGTTCAACTTGGTAAAATAAAAATGAATCGCTACTCGATTCACATAAAAATATAATAATCGAAAAAATAAAAAACTACCACATATATAGTAATTATCTGAAAGATAATTTTGATTTCTGTACGATTTTACCAAGCACTGAAGAACTTATTCAATTAAACAGGGTGGTCATAAAATAACTTTGCTGATATACAAGCCGCTAGCTGCCTCAAAAATCTAATGCAAATGAAAAATATTGATATAGGTGTTTGAAAGTATTGCATTCGAGAATGAAGGAGGATAAAAACAAAACCCTAGCTCCAGCAGTTGCGGGCGCAACAAAATAAAAAAAAAATTTTTTAATGTCAATACCAACATCTATGTATTACTAAATGGTCATGATAAATCCATAAATGGCATTGGAATAGTACCTGTAGTACGATAAATACCAGCTTAGGATGTAGACAAAGAAAGATCTCACTATGGGGTTGATGTGTTAAACCCTCGGCGAGACTTCTTGCGGCAATAATTTGATCGGCATTGGTTGTTTCTACAAATTTCTTTGTCTCCGTTTAGTGCCAGTGTTTAAAAGTGCCGCCAGTGTTTATCATGCTACAGGTACCGTTCCAACACCATTTATGGACTTTTTTTAATGCACACTTTGCAATGTATAAAAATGAGTGTTGAAATTTCAATTTTTCAAAATTTTGTTGTAACCACAAACTATATATTTTTTTAACTCTTCTCTTTCTTGAGCATATACCTTGAAACAACTATATTTCATATTTCATTTGCATTCGTTGATTTTTATGACTGCTGGGGGGGGGGGGGGCTCGTATATTGGCAAAGTCATTTCATGGCCACTGTGTAAATCAACAAATAAGCAATAATAATAATGATAACTTAAAACGCATGCAATCATTTATAATAAAACTTCTCTCTCATTAACATATTTCGATATTTTTGAGTAACGTCTGCTCAACAGATTCAATTAAGTTATAAAATGGTGTTTTCGACAAGCACAAAAGAACATGATTTAAAAAAAACATTCAACGATTAATAAAAATTTGACAACCTGAAAACTGAACAGAGATAATTTTGATTTTTATACGTGGAATGATTATTTTGGACCGATATAAACCTGTCCATTGATAAACTTTCACCTGTTAGTTAAAATGAGTTAAATAATTGCTAGTTCACAGATCTATTCGTCCAGTCAGAGAGCATTAAAGATCTTGGATGATTTTTTGCTCAGCCAAAAATACATGAAACCAACAGGCCATCTGGATATTATGCCAAGGTGAACTCAGAAAACGGCGTCGTTTTCTCTCAACTGGGAATCGAACCCTGCTATTATGCTGGCAGGGCTGCCACTAGATGCTTAGTCATCTAGGACAGGCTTCCATTTTGGCGCCCCCTTGTAATGCCAAAGAACAGGTTAAAGGGTGAAATTTGCACCCCCTTCTGGCCCTGTGCTTGGTTCACTAGACCTGCCTGCCCCCCATTAGTTGCAGCTCTGCATTATACCGGGCAAGCACACTGATCATTATACCAAAGAGAATTATTTTTCCACTTTAGCGTCACTTGCTGAGTGGAGACATTGCAGCCTCTCTTAACATAATGCTATTAGATGAAGTTAAGAGAGGCTGCAATGTGCGTGTTCTGAAGGAAAAAAAAAGAATCATCTCTCTCTCTGTGATATAATGGTCAGTGTGCTTGCCCGGTATGCAGGGCTGCAACTAAGGGGCAGAGGACCAGAAGGGGGGGGGGGTGCCAATTTCACCCTTTAACCTCTCCTTCGACAGTACAGGGGTGGGGGAAATTGCAGCCTGCCCGGATGACCAAGCACCTAGTTGTCACCCAGTCTGTATGCAAGAAATTCTGGGTTCAATTCTCAGTGGGGAGAATGATACTTTTTCCCCCCAAAGTTCACCTCTCAGTATAATATCCAAAAATAACCTATTGATTTCATGTTAAAGATCTTATTCGATATTGACCTGTTAATTAAATGAAGTAATTATTAATAAATTACATTACTATGATAAATAGCCTGTAAATGACGTAAACATTATAGTCAGGTATTTTAATCGGCAAAATATGTCTGACAAACTATTTTTTTCAGTTTTCCAAAATAGCTTTACACGTTGTTGAAATTACATACTTTCAGTGAAGCGAGTGAACATCATTACCGATAACCATTATGAATTATTGTAATAATCTTTGTTAACACACAAAATACCATGAAAACCATTCGTAAGCAATATTTTAAGCGTGAATCTTCATTTTAGCCAATTATGTATTTGACCATTGGGCAGCGTATCAAGCTCTTTCGATATTTTCCGAGTCATTTTCAAATATTATAGTGACTATTCTACATTTGCTAAGAGTGATATAACTATAGTTAAGATAACATATGGAACGAGAATACAAAAAACTGCAGGATTTATATTCAAGTTTATCCTCATCGAACCATACATATGCGACTTTGCTTTGACATTTGCCAGAACTCAACGTAAATTGTTTTTTCTTTGTCATTTTATGTATATTGGAGATATCAATAACTTAGATTTTGCTTGTGTTATGTCGTGTAAACATACTTAATGTTTGTTTAACTAGTTCGAGGAAGATGGATGATTAGAAAAAAAAATTTTGGCACTATATCGAAGCTTGAAAATAGCTCGTTATCATGACCTTATAATAATATTGTAATACTGTTGCTGAAAATTGTAATTCCTTTCTTTAAATTGAGACATTGAACAACGATTATATGTTATTTCAATTCTCTGAAATAGGAAAATTTTAGTGTTTAGTAGCTTCCATCCAGGGTGCAAAGTGTCAATATCATGTTCAGCAATTTTCAAACGAGTATATTAATGTGGTGCAAAGCTGTTTTTCTTAAAATAAACTCTGATCCAGTGTTGATCTACCTTTATTTGAAGCCGAAATGTTTGGAATAAGCTTACTCCTTTTATGATTTAGCAGCATGAAGCAAAATTAGTAAAATTTCTCATGCTAATAGCCAATAATCTCTTCAACAATTTTTCTTCAGCAGATACATTTAATATAAAAAAGAAATTTCTATTATCCGTCGTCGCTTTTCGAGAAAGGCACTGCAGTGGTGACTGCTCAAACCTTAATTACGAATCAGACTAACATCCCGAAAATTATTTAAAAAATATCAGTGACATTTATACAGGGTTGCACGTGCATTGCATCTGCTAATTTGAATTGGCAACCCAGTCTAAATGTATGCTGAATATCCACTGAGAGCTGAACGTTTGGCAATGAATTGTTGGTCAGATTGCTCAAATTTCTTCTATACTGGATCCGAAATTCTGTTAAAAAACTGTACACAAACAAGTATAAAAAGGACCCAATCAGCACAAAGGTCACCAATTATCACTGAACAGGTTAAATTACCGATATTTACTGCACTCAAATCAAAATCACACCAATTATCACTGAACAGGTTAAATTACCGATATTTACTGCACTCAAATCAAAATCACACAGTCCGGCCCAAAAATGAGGCAGACTGGCTAAACAGGACATGTAGTCATTTATGAAACTAGTCATACTGATCTCATCATGGAAAGGCCAAATTGACACAGCTTGGTGAAGAAAAAAAAAAGACAGAATTCGCCAAACACTGAAACATCCTGATTTGGTGCAATGGGGCAATTCACTTAATGTGACATCTTTTTTTGGAAGGGGGAGAACACAACACGGACAACCGACTTTTTACGAGTAAATTGTTTTGCAATAATGGTAAAAAATTCGGGAGTAAAGATGGTAGAGTAATTGAAGGAGCTCCAGGGAAAACCAGGTGACTTCGTAGCTATGGTATAACAAACATGAATATGCAGTAGCTAGCTGCATGTCTGGCACAATCCTTGAAAAAAAAAATAGAGGCGAATGATCCCATACCAATACCTTTTGTCTTGTTTGCGACTTTCCATGTAAAAGTAAATTTTGCAACACATCCTCACATGTACGCCAACGATCCGCATATGCCAATGACAAACTTCCAGCTCTTGCTGGATGCAGTATAAGCTACAGAATGGGGTATATATTTGAACACAGTTGCTAATTGGAATTGATACACACAATAGATAATATAAAAAAATCTGGAAGTTCACAGAGAATACTTTTTCAATCGTTAGACTAAAAGTTGAAACGAATATCTAGATTGAATCAATACAAACATGGAAATATTAAGATCATTTTTCCCTCAAAACTGTTCCGTTGATTTTGACTAGATAAATTTGAAATTCACAAAAATATCTCATTGAAGAAAAATCATCAATCAATCGTGGAAGGCAAAAGTTTTCTACAGATACAAATCGGAATACAATAATACCGAAAGCAAAAAAAAAATTTTCGGACCAAATTTTAAAAAGAAAAAAAAAGACCTTCCAATTCAAATATTCACAGGATTGAAAGCCTGTTATCAAAAATATATATTCCAGTACGATTTTTCTATCCCAAATGTTTTGTTGCCATTTTCATACAAACACTGACATCAGAAAAATTTTACCGTTAATAGTTCTGGAAATGGATGGCGGGGGAAGAGAAGGAAGAATGATATATATGATGTACACACGCACGCACACATATACTGAACTTATTATGCATATCTTTGTTTTCTGCAAAAAAAAAAAAACACGTACACAATCACACCATGTGATATCACTCGACACCGCTAAAAACCAAAATGAAGTACTAGAAATCATATTCCAAGTACAGTGATACCATCTACATGGATATAAGTTTGAAAGTAACGAGTTATAGTCTACATACGACGAAATGCCTCAACTGAATTTTTTTGAAAAAGCGAAAATATCCTACACTTTTCTCGCATCTCACTTTAAAAAAAAATGTCACTGCCTTAAAAAAAAAACACACTCACTTACACAATTGTGAACATCATTTGTGGAAATCAAAGAAATCTAAGGCATGTTGTTTTCTTTTTTTTCGGGAATTGCACTTTCTGCAAGAAGACGTTCTCTTATAAAGACGACAAATCAATCAACACGCAGTTTGTTGATACTCTTCCGGAGGTTTGATTTCTGCAGGGGGGATGTGAACAGGCTTCTTCATAACAGGAGGTGGTTTGCTCTTAACTTGAGGTTTAAATGTAGAAACGCCTCCCCCGATCGTGGTGTTCTTCTTAGTGTCATTTTTATCAGGTACCTCGATCTCAACGACCCCTGTGTTGGGATCTTGTTTCTTGGTGGAATAAGACCAGCTTATTTCCACAGTTTCCGTTTTAGCGTCATGATTCTGCGCTGGAGAAGATGATAATTCTGTTTCCGATGGCCTGAGAAGGTTTTCTTTAGAATCTATTCCAGAGTCAGGTGAAGGTGGGCCTAAGTTATCACCGGTACTGGCGCTACGCCTCACACCGTGGATGGTCTGAGTCTGAGCGTCATTGGATTGCGAAGTCACGTGACTCGCACTTCTGGACATCGTCCCTTTTTTCATTGTGCATTGGTTAGATTTGGCAAATCGTTCAGCCGTGGTTAGTTCAGGGCTGTCTATGTTCGGAGAAGTCACTACTACGTGATCTTCGAGAAAACTATCGGCCAAAGAGTTTTTGATATCCTTTACAGCCGTAACTGGACTAGGTAAATTGATTGGAAGATCTAAAACCAGGTCTGGTGCATCTTTACATGTCTTGTTCGTCCAGATCCTTTCTTCGATCTTTTCCGGATCAGAGATTCTGTTGATTGGAGTGTCATGTATGATTTCGAGGTCAGGTAGCTCGGAAGGCTTGGTGATTGTGGGTTTTTTCTCCTCCTCGGATTCCTGCAATGTTAGATCTGAACTCATGGACAAGGAAGTCGTGCCATCCCACTCTGGTGTCAATGGTGGCTGCAAGCTGTTCAGACTGCGGCGATCTAAAGATGAAGTTGAGCTGTAGTCCTCGGGTATGCCAGAGGTGGAGAGTGATTTCGGACTCTGGCTTACGCCAGAAAGTGAATCGCTACTGCTACTGGCTCTTCTCCTCTCCGTCCCATCAATGCTGTTCTTTTCTTTATCTTCATCCCTGCGATTAGGGGGGGAAAAAATACAGTGTTAATAGTGTTTTTATAGGGATTATTCTAGGCATGTCTCAATAGCATCATGGACCTCCCTAAGAAAGGTGGGTCCCAGTTTACTGAAATTTCGCCTCCAACATTTTGCTCTGGCTTGTTTTGTCTCCAGTACATTTTGCCTGCACGACCAAGTGAGTGACAGAGTGGGTGAGTGACTATATAAGTGACCATATGAGTAATTGAATGTAAGAAGACTTTGATATAACTGGCAACTTCACTTGCATTTGACAATTTTTTTGGCAATATCACGTATGAATCAAAATTTATTATATTTTTATGAGAGAAATATGGTCAGCCGATGTTTTGTGAATGGTCCAATATTTAAAGAACAGGGGTTAGAAACATGTGCCTACACATATGCTTTGAGAGACATACAAAGAATTGTCCCCTAGCGTCAGAAACACTAAGCTGAAGCAGAGTTGGCCGGAGCAACCCGATAGAGCGCATTGAGTGAAAGTTGATGTCACAATGCAATGGAGCAACGCTTAATCAAAGTTTTGCTATAAAATGGGGAAAACTAATGGAGACTCATGTTGATGAAAGTGTATGGAACAGAAAAAGTAAAAAACTTGTTTATGATTGGTTCAAAAGCTTCCGTGATGGAACCTGCATTCAAGCGAAAAACCGGGACCATCATCCAACGAGCAGAATAGATTCTTACAGATGATCGACAGCTTTAATAATGATAGTAGATGAATTGGGGTATTAGCAAGGCCACCAATGACTTCTTTTTGCTTCCTTCGGTTCAAGGGAGTCATGAAAGTTGGACACTATATATACATACAGGACATTCAAGCAAGAGTGACATCGTTGCTTCAGGTAATTCCAAAAAAAGCTTTTACTGAAAGTTTTCAGCAGCTTGACAACCATTGCCAATAGTGTATTGTAGATAATGAAGATTACTTTGAAGGCTAATAAGGGTATTTTGTTTGTATCTTCTGTTCCCTTTATTTTCTGAGACCATTCACAGAACTTTTTGAGCACACCTTGTAATTATTATGTGTGTGTGTGTCACCTTCCCACCAGAACACCTTTCACAGGCCCTATTTGGTCTGCTGGCCAAAAGTTGTGCTGCCCCCCCCCATAGGGGGTAAACTTGTATCTGCCACCTCCAACAATTGCCACCACCTATGGAAATAGGTTTGGGTGTCCCCCCCCCCCATATATATAATTCTGAGCCCTCCCAATATTTCCAATAACCTTACGCCCACATATGCACCCCCTATATTAGTGACAATTCCATTACAATGACCAGTATGAAAAGTATACCAAATGTATTCATTCAGTGTTATTTTTTATCCAATAAACAACCTGCAAAGACCACACACATTCAATCCTTACTTTTCTTTCAAACTGAGCAAAACTCCGGTCTACCACCATCTATGAGCGATTTACTACCTATTGAGTTGTGCCGAAAGTGTAACTGTGTGTATCTAACAGTCTGAGTGTGTATATAGTGTTGTGTTTGATTTTTCAGTGCTGTGATCTATATTTCAGAAGTGAAGTGAGTGATGTGTTATGATTGAATCACATTTCTACTGTTTGTAGGTCTGTTGCTCTGTGGCGAGACTTTATAAAGGGGAGATCGGCTCACATTTGCGCCTTGAAGTTGGGAACCACAGAAAACCAACTTCAACCAACCACCACTATGGCGATGGTGGGGTTCGAACCCAGGACCTCACAACGCGAGTCCGTCACTATGACCACTACAACAGCTGACCATTCAATCCATTCAAACATCAAAATTCAATTCTGCCTACTTCTTTTTTTGCAAAAGAAATGAACGAAATTCGTCCATAAGTGTTTTCAATCTTGACCTTTGATGCAGCAAAAATATGATAAATAAGTTTTAAAAACAGAATGCGAGGCGTAAATAAAAAATATATATAGCTTGCCTTATCTTCAAGAGAATATATTTGTCAGGTACCAGCCCTTCTTTGCCAAGATGGCTCCCTCTCCACCAATCGTTAGATACTTGGCTCTGGAGGAAAAGTGTATCGCCTCGCTTGAAAGATAGCTCTCTAGCAGAGCGAGCATTGAAGTCAAACTGCGCAACTGCTTCTAACACTTCAGTTTCTGCAATACATGGCAATTGAAAATAAGCACACATTCATGTTTGTACATGCCAAAACAGTAATTTTTATATCATTTCAAATTTCACACAGGCTAGAAGACCATCACAGGTTTGAGTTTGCTCGTTCCAGATGATGATACCTATCAATAGTGTTAGCAAAACATTGAAGATGAACTCAAATCGATGAAAGCCTTCTATCATAAGAAACTCTCGAACATTTCAAAGGAATTACAGAAACTTGATCCAATTTTATCGCAATCAGTTTGAAATGACAAACTGAAAATCATGTACTATCAATATATCAATATGCAAATTCATGATAGTTTTACTATCAGGAAAAACTTTCCCCATCATGCACCACAATGTGCAATAATTTCTAATGACATTATCGTTTCATCATTTCACTCATAAAAAAACAGAGGTCAAAGGTGCATTCATGCAAAAAAATCAAATTCATCTCCAATGCATGCAAAACATTATTTTACACACACATATATATATATATATATATATACAGGGAATCTCATGAATAGAGGTAAAAACTTGAAAAGTAGGCCAGAGAACATAAGAAAGATTCAGAATTGGATAGGAACCCATGACCAGAAACATCATTACTGGATGGCGCTGTTCATGGCAGCGCTCGAGGGGAAATACATGATTTTCCCTCACTTGATCGTAGTTGCGGTGGGAGAAGCATGCAGCAGTATAAGAACACGGAGGAGGAAAAATGAGGAAAACTCACATATTTCCTCTGTAGTGTCATAAACAGTGGCGCATAGAGATGTATGGCAATGTTTCGGTTATGGGTTCCTTTATGGTATGCAATTTACATATGCACCTCTATTTATGGAGCGACATCGAGGGGATGGTTCAAGACGGCAGAAACTCAATTCCGTTTTGAAATATCGGCATTTTAAAGATAGACTTTGTATGGAACTCAGTGTAGGCTCACAAATTAAATTACAGTGGAGAGCAGAGCTTGAAGTATGGGCATTAGAGGAAGGGTATTTAGAGGCGCTTTTCCACCATTCTCATGGTGAGCATAACTTAAAAATGCAATTTTCTGAGTTGTTCCCATCTTGAACCATCCAAAAACAATCTAAGCAATTTTTTCTTCTATCCATTAATGTCACTTTCACATAGCAAACATGCACATGTTTCTTAAGTATTGCACAACACTTTTTTGTCCCCTATAATACTGAACTATGCAGTACACAGAACAGATGGACTGAGCATGACCAGGCTCTACCGCTTATGTGATATAAGCTCATCGCCAGAGGACATTGGTTGTGCCGGGGCAAATTCTGAGTTACAAGGAAAAAAATTGGGGTTCCCTAGTCATGAATGTGCATTCAGATAAAATTTCAAAAATCTATGCAGTATATGTTAGAAGTCCATTATTCATGTCACCCAGCTGACAATGACTCTTTCACTGGCTCGTACTCAGGGACTGAACACCTGTTTCATCACCAGAAGACTTGGTAGGAAGAATCATTGAGGCAGCAGGATGTGTTCGAGATACACCTGATATTTTTTGAAAGATGCGGCAGTCCGTGAAACATTAGTGCAATGGGTGGTGTATCTGTGCATTTTGCAAAAACTTTGATTAACTACTGTAGTAATATTGTTCCCCTAAATAGTGGTATTTGTGATTGCAGTGTGTGTTTCTTATTTTCTAACATTGAGGCACAGATGTGAGCCACTTTCCCCATTTGAAAAAGTCGCGTCTCTTTGCAGACAGCAGGCAGATATTCAACACGATACTTATACAACATGAAAACTTGTCATTTTTACTTTGAAATATGGAAGCCAGATGGCAGCACTAGTATGACACAAAACCACAAACATAAATATGTTAGGGCCATGCAATACTCAAACACGAGTTCCTATATGTACCAATGCATTGGGGGTTTTTCCAGTGGAATGTTTATGGGGTGCACATATATCTAATAGAGTTACCAGATTAAAAAACTGAGAAAGGAGGACGCTTGCATTCACACTATCAGAAATGTCACTTTTCCCCAACAGATGGTGCCACTACTATGTTCAATAAAAGTGGCTACAACAATAATTTTCCAAACTAAAACAAAACCACAAATATAAAAAAAATTCTGGGAATTTCAAAAGCTTGTGGGTTCAAAAGGTTAATGCGTGTGTGAAAAAACACCCATATGAATGAGATGCATTTCAAATTAGGAAAAAATAATTCCAGGAACCTAAAAGGAGGACAAAAAGGTGAATTTTCTGAAATGTAGGACGACACTTGAAATGAAATCAAAAAGAATGACATGTCCTCCTAAATGATAACATCTATTTTATTGCTCACCAACACCGGTCATATCACCACACAGCAATTTCCAACTAGTGGAGTTGGGTGGGAAAATGAAGGTGCCATCTATCGAAGGTTGCCCTAGGCTCGGTAGGTAAAGAACTTGTTTCTGATGTTCTTTGCCGCCATTCAAATCCATAGACCTTAAGGGTAACCTTCATAGTCAAAGATGAGCACACTGCACCGCTCAGGTGGTAAAGGAAAACATCTAGTAACCCTATTAATAGTAGGTATTTTATACCTGAAACTATGCCTGGTGTTGCATATATTGTCATGTTGGACTACGCCTTACCTAAAATATCAAGATATCCAAAACAGGGATGATGTGATATGAACTTTCCTGTTATGCCCGCATACCATGAAAGTTCAAGCATATTTATCATCTTTATGCCAAAATATGGAACACAGATGACAGCCACAAGGAAGAATACAAAACAAACACAACTCTAACAACATAAATACGTTAAGATCATGCATATATACGGGGTGATTATAAAAAAACTATCCTGACATATGGGCCCCTAACTATCATACCATTCACAGAAACTGAATGAAATTTTGGCATAAGGTATTTTGAGGTATGCGCTCAAGAATGATATGGAAAACAACAGTGTCCCTCTAACAGTTACGGTTACAGTGAGAAAATTTCGAAAATATCAAATGGCAGCACCAAGTTTTTTGTATTGGAATGCGATCTCCATACTGAAAAACATTAAATAGCGTTGGAATGGCACCTGTAGCACGAAAATCCCTGGAGGTAGGCAAGGAAAAAGTAAAAAGGACTTTAAAAGGACTAAAAAATCTGGTGCCGTGCACCAGAGCATTAATGTTCGTTTCATTCGTCACACCGTTTCTTCGGCTGAGACCCCAGCCCGATTAGTCCTCCACAAGGTCATGTGGAAAATTTGTGAAACACAATAAAATGCTTTATTTTATGCTGCTTCTCTGTCTTTATTGGTTGTCCTCACTTTTAGCCTATCTACCGCCAGTGATTTTCATGCTACAGCTGCCGTTCGAATGCTATTTAGGGTTTTTCACAATGGAGATCACATTCCAATACAAAAAACTTGGTGTTGCCATTTGATATTTCCGAAATTTTCTCACTGTAACCGTAACTGTTAGAGTGACACTGTTGTTTTCCATATCATTCTTGAGCACATACATCAAAATACCTTATGCCAAAATTTCATTCAGTTTCTGTGAATCGTATGATCGTTAGGGGCCCATATGTCGGGATAGTTTTTTTATAATCACCCTGTATATATATATATATACATACATACTCACACAATACATTCTGACATGTAACGATTCGTAGAGGAATGTGTACGAGGTGCATGTACAATTACCAGATTTACACTAGAACCCAAAAATGACTACATTTGACAATAAATTCTTGCAGCAGCACCAGGCGAGAAAACTTGTGTGGCCCTACGTACTTGAAGGTGAAGAACCACTGCTCTGCATTCATGGCTCCGCAAGGGTGGGTATGACAGAGCTCCAGCTTGGAATGATTCTTTTTTTTCTATAATCTCGCTGGAGGGGGGGGGGGCGTGACAAATCTGTCCTGAGGAGTGTGCACCAAAGAGCACAGCCTAGGAGGCCATGTCTAAAATATCTTTCGGTATGGCACCACAATAGAAGGGTTGTCTGGGCTAGACTACCACTATCCAGAGCAGCAAATTAACACTTTGCCAGACCACGCATGCATCTACCCAGTGTAGTTTTAAATACTTTAATAAGGGGGAATTTAGTGTCCAGTGCACCAAAAAAGTAAGTCTGTTGGTTCCATCTTGGAAAGAATTTTAAGCTATTGCTTTATCAAGAATGAAAAAATATTACTCGACGTAACTCAATAGAGAACCTTTTATTCCATTTTACAGCCCATTGCGAATGCACCTTTCGCACCTACCTAAGTCCAGCCCTAGTTAGGATGGTCTCGGTACAAGAGCATGGACAGGATCTTTTGGTGCCCAGGAATTTAATTGCTATAAACATTGATTTGGAAAATTTCTAAAGACCCATAATGTTAGAGGATTTTTGTAATTAAAGGGGGGGGGATTGTAAATTTATTGAACAATTTTTTTAGATCAAAGAAAACAAAACGAAAAAAAATCATGCATAAATTAACATAAGAAAGTAATTAAAAATAAAAAACGTACTGCCAAATAAATTGGGATCAAGCTCTTGATCAGGAAATACAGCATCTGCAAAGTCGTACATATAGCTAAATTACTACACACGCAACAGAAGTTAGCAAAACTTTTTAACATCATGCATCATACACATGCACTAGTTTTCACAACACATGATAAATAAAATCAAATTATCGATTCAACGAAGAAAACAATCACCCTTAATTGCCACAATTTGTAAACAAAAACTTCACCATGCAATGCATGATTTGTGATTCGTTTTGATCCACAGAAACTAGCAACAAATCGTAGATAACTATCAGACAACTAAATTACCACTATACTGCTTTTAAAGAGCTTTCCTAAATATATTCAAATTCACAAGACTCACCATCTTCACTCTGGGCCAAATCCATTTCAGAGTCCTCTGCGAGATCTGATACGGGTTCTGGCGGAGAATCTCCTACATCGCTGTAAATAAAAATGCTGAGTTATAAATCAAAATCATTATTTGTATCATTTATCATGTATCATTATTTGAAAGGCACAATTCAACGGAATACCATTAATTGTGTGCATAGACCAGGACTTGGTAAATATCATGTCACCATGATAACTAAAGAATCGGTATTGGCACCTATTATAGATATCTATGCATGATTAATAAATTGCAGTCAGAGGACAGCACAAAACTTTTGGAAATATATATTATGTCCATTTGTCTTACGACATGGAAAAGTTGCATTAAATCCTGGGAAAATTGTTTTGGACCGTTTTCCTCAGAATAAAAATGCGTTTGACTCCTAGGAAATTTAGCCAGCACCTAAATTATTTTAAAATTTGTCAAGCCCTGGTATAAACATGTTTTGATTACCCTCAATGAATTCACACGTGTGATATGCCTCTTTATCTCTCCAGCCAAACAAGACAGCCTTGGTTGACCCTTGGACACGAATGAGGTACAACGATCACAATCCTTTACAAAGTGGAACCTGTTTGACACCATTTTTGATTTGTGCTACCTACTACTACTAGACCATACAGGGTGGTCATATAATAACATGGCTGATATACAAGTCCCTAGCGGCCGCAAAAATTAAGAAATTTGGATGAAATTCAAGACATACGCTAGGTGTTTTAAAGTGTACACTTGAGGATGTGGGGGGGGGGGGGGAGAAAGAAAAAAACTGCTTTTGTGGTTATGGTTACAATAGAAAAAGTTTAAAAAATTTGAATGGCAACATCCACTTTTATGCACTGCAAAATGATAAAAAAACATAAATGGTGCTGCAATAGTATGCAGTAATGTATTTACCTGCAGCATAATAAATATGGGTGCAGGACACAAAGAAAGAAGATCTCCCCAAGTGATAATACACCAACATGATTTTTGTGGCCGCTAGGGGCTTGTATATTGACAGTTATTTTATGACCCCCCCACCCTTGTACATGTATCGTACACATTCCTCAACAGAATTTCTAATGAATCGCCCATGCAAGAGCATGTTGTGTGCGAATACGTGTGGTTTTTACTTATTTATGTTGTCATAGTCATGCTCGTTTTGTATACATGCTGGTGCTGCCATCTGCCATACATATTTTGAAGTGGAGACAACAAATGATTGAATTTTCATGTTATGTAAGTACTGTGCTGAAGGTCTGCCTGCTCTCTGCGAAGAGACTAACTACTAAATCGCACATGCACCTCGTAAAAATTCTTTGTGAAGTCTGTTTCCAAGGAATGCCTGCTATGTGTTCAAGGAGTGCTGCTATCTGTCTTCTGATTTTAAAAGTAAACAACTTTGCAGTTCATTTTGCCCATTTGTAATGTGAGAAAATTTTAACTTGTAGGCCTGATTGCTCTCTGTGGAGAGATCCGCTCCCATTCACGCCGTGAATGAAGCAACACCTTGAAGAAACAGGAAAAACAAATTAATCAACTTGCAGGTTTTGAATCTGATCCTTAAAATGCGATCACAACTGACGCCAACATCTGCCGCACATGTATGGTTTAGTAGCATATATTACTGCTACTAAACTATACACAAACCTTGTAAAAATATGAGGGAAAAACCCACAGAACCACCCCCTGCTTCAATTTAAAATGGGATGTATATACATTAAAATATCAAAAATATATAATTTTCGGAAGAATTCGTACAAGAAGGCAGCATTAGTCCAATATTTCAAGTATGAACAACCAATGTGTATTTGTAAACAGATGCCATATACTGTCGAGGCACTTACTTTTCATCTGGTATATTGGCACTTATATATTTCTCGTAGATGATGCCACCATCATCAGCAGGATATATTTCCTCTTGGTATATTATGATGTTTTTCACAAGCTCATTCACAAGGTTCTGGTACTGCACTTGGTCTTTATCTTCTGGAATGGGTAAAAGCGTCGGGCCAAAGCAAATCGCCAAGTTGTATGGATCCATCATATTCTCATCGCTGAATTCCGACAAACTAATTAAAAGAAAATTTGGCAACATTAATATTTCTGTCACAAAAAAAGTCTATATAATATTTGTAATATAATGTACTGTAATGTAAAGGTAAGGTAACTTACTGATTGAGAAAAGCAAATAAGTAACGTAGAACAACCACCACGGGTCGAGGCAAATTGTTGATGACATCTTTTACTTTTAAGATGAATTCATGCTTGGATTCGACTTCTGGAAAACAATAACATTCGAACCATTAATATAAAGCTGTTCAATATGGTTGAGACAACTGAACACCATTTCAGTATGTATGGAATTCAAGATGAAATGAGATGGAAAAGCTTTAATAACATAGTTTTAGTAAAAACGAGAAATATCACTTACGAGATATGTCTACCAACTGATCGAAATAAAAAATGGGAAAAAGTGGTTCTCTGAGTTCTCGTAAATACAGCTTCAGAACACCACCGACAGAGTTTATGTCACTCGCATCAGTGACTTCCGCTAAAGGATCATCACCTATGGAGATATACAAATGCTAAGTTTAACATTGTGAAACATTATACGCATATCTGTAAAAACGGATACGCTTGAATACCCAAATTGGCGGGGGAAGGGGGAATTATGACATTCAATTTCGTCATTTTTTTACCCTTAATTTCAATAGTTCACAAACTTTCACCACCTGCAGCTTATTCACTATTTATCTACAGCTTCTCAGAACAATATCAAAAACAGCCACCTCATAGCACTGAAAAGGCACACATCAACAACTTGCCATGGTGCCCCTGACAAAGATTGGTGCTGCCCCTATGGGCTGCGACACACACTTTGACTTGAGAAACAGTGCTTTATATGGTAGGCCCCCCCCCCCTCGTTATCATGCATGTCAAGCTATGAAGAAAAAATATGATATAATTAAAGTGCAAATTTCATCAATGACATTATCTAAGTTATAATGTTACGTTTCAACATTGGTTATAGAGCTGTAGCTGAACATTTTTTTGGAAGGGGGACAGAACTGAGAGTACAATAGATAATGACATGTGACTCCATATATATATGTTATGGTAAATGTGATAAATTGGTTATTATGCATACTTACCAATCATCTTGGTAATTTTGATAAATTTCATCTGTGATCACTGTTTACCAGAAAATATGCATAATACCCAAGTCACTAGTGAAAATTTGATAGATACTAAAAAAATTATCACTTTCACCGGAGATTATTGACAATAGCCAAGTTGTAAATTTGATTACTCAAAATTTATCTGTAATTATGCATAATACTCTAAGTGTAAGTGGTGAATTTGATAAATATGAAAAAATTCCAAATGAGTCTAGTATGTGTGATGAATATAGTCAGACCCGGATATAATAAATTTTGAGATTGTACCCCAATATAATGATACAATGCATGCATAAATTATCACAGAGTATATCATATATTACGATACATTATGTTCCCCAACAACGTGATGTACACTTGGATATTAATAATCACCAGTAAAAATGATGATTATTTTAATAATTATTAAATTTACCAATGCATTAAATTTACTATGCATAATTGTTGATAAAAGTGATAATATATTTGGGGAAATTTATCAAACTTATCCGTGTTCAGAGATTATGCATAATAACCAGATTTATAACATTCACCGTAACATATATATATCATTTTCAAACTTTTCAGAAGGGATGGCAGACCCCTCCAGTCCTCAATATTATCTTGATTGGTTCTATTAGAATACAAGAAATATCCCAATGAGCATTAGAATGGGGTGTGATGCAATGAGGGTTACTCCCTCATGATATGCAATTCAGAATGGCATGCAACAGAGTCAAATGGTTAGCATGTTAGTCGGGCTGTCACAGGCCTGCACGTTTAAATAACCAGAAAAGGAAATTTTGAATTCCATTTGCAAGCACGACCACAAGTACTACTGTTCAGTCTGCAGATGCTAGAATGCACTCCTCATTTATGTGATGTTTTATTGTGAGACTTGCCTCCCTCCCTTCCTCTTGGTTGCGGTCCCGTTTGTAAGTTTTTTAAATAATAGCACCAAGAAGTTGGTGTAAATTTGAAAAAAATACAAGAAATTACCTCTTTCGAATGCTTCTCTGAAATTATTGATTTCTACTTGAGATCCTGACACTCTAAATATACCTTGGTGGTGGAGGCCTGGAAAAAAAATTGACATTTCTTTTTACACAAGAGCGTAGTCTGATATGTGACAGAGAACTGACGTTCTAAAACTAATGAAAAATGATTTCAAAAAAATTATAGTATAATATTACCATAAAGGTTTATTATGCGAATACAGCTCCTTATAATTAGAGGTATCTCCTGGTTGGTTGCCTACAGAAGAGGATATTTGAATAAAATTAAATCTGAATAAAGTGAAAAATAAAATTAAAAGGAAACGATGGAAACTGAGTAAAACATCCATATATATATAATTGATATTGTGTGTCTGCGTATGTTCTCTATACAAATCTACAATTTTAAATTCACTGTCACCAAATCACCAAATTTTGCATACATGCCAAACAGGGCCCGGATTGAATGATAGGTTACTTTAAAAGTTTCTCAGAGCAAGGCAAATGCCCAAAATGGGCGAAAAACTGTCAGGCAAGAATGGTTCCTGGGCCACAACAACCATTTTCGGAATGCTTACTTTGGTTACAGTGTTTCCCTAGCAATGCATTTTAGACATGCATATGCATTTACAATGGCTTGTCACTTCTTTAATGCTGCCAGTAATTGAAGAAAACTTGGTCAGCATCAGGTAAGTTGACCAGTTAAGTAAATAAAATCAAGCATAAAATGCTATAAAATCCCAGTTCACTTAAGTGGAATTGCTAATAATATCAGCATGATTTTAGTCATAACAACAGATATGAAATTACCCCCCCCCCCCCCGAACCAGATCTGGAGACAGTGGACAGAGCAAGCGCCCGAGTGGCACTTCCCTCGCGCCACTCGGGTGTGGTAAGATGCTTGTCTACCACCATGAAGGTTGCTGTCACAGTCCTAGGTTTGAATCTGAGGGAGGATATAGTTAAGATATTTCCCCTAATGAGCTTGACGCGACCACCACCGATATACAGCGCCTTCCTTCATTTCCAACCTATCTCATTGATGTCAGTAAATTGCAATATAGTGATATGACCAGAGTTGGTGTTTGGTGAACAGAGCAACCATTTTACTCTGGAGCACAATACTCACCGCATAGAACAAGACAAAGACAATTACACAAAATTTTTGATTTCTTTGCCAACTATTGCTAAACGATTAATAGATTATTAACTAGAACTAATCATACACTGTTAACTAAAAGAGTGAGAGCTTCCCCCCTCTTTTCCCAACACATCCATCCCTGTGTGGATATATATATACTCAATATCTCCATAAGGGGATGCAAGGTGAAATGTATTTGGTGTCTTCCAGGTTCAGTCATAACAACCAAACATACACCAGTATATAATGGATCATTAATGATAGTTGCACATAGTCCAAGTATATGATGATTTAAAAAAGACCAAAACTGTAATATGAAAATACCTCAAGGTACTCTTCAAGGCTCCCACCAAATAGCTTAGGTTGCCCGACTTGAGGAGTGCGACCAATTCGTTTTTTCTTCACCCTCTGAGGCAAATTATGCGGTCGAAACATAGCAGGAGATGAACCCACAGACAGAGAACATTTTTCTCCTTTCTCAAGGCCCAATGCTTTCTCTATAAGATCTGCTTTTGCTTGAAGCCTGGCGATCATGTTGTTTGTCATGGTATACTCGGAAAATTTCTGCAAAAAATAATGAACTATCTATTACTTGCTGTCGGGAGGAAATTTCAATCCTCAGAAACACTTTTTCCTTCAACTTCACCAGAATGCATACAATGTAAGTGAACATACACGTGAAGCAACTCACATTCAAGTAAAAGTCTTCCGTCTCTTGTTTGTCTGCTCTGCGCTTGAGAGTGAGAGTCTCTGGCTGTTTCATGTTGTTCTTGTTGCCATTTTCCTCATCAAACATGGGGGAGACATCGTAATCTTTAGTGCTCAGCATATTTAATAATGTCTTCTCTGCCGTCTCTAGAGTCTTCCATATCTAACAAAAAATATGATTTAATTATCCAAACACTATAACAATCAAACATAAGAAATGCAAACTGTTTTTGTTGTTTGAGGACAACTGATAAAATGGAAAAAATTATCTTATTCATTTACCTTAATTATTATTTTATTTAGTTATTACTTTTGGCAATAACACTTACTTCTTCACTTTCTGTCCTCAAGGATGACAAGCGGGTTGCCAATAATTCGAAACGTTGTTCTAGGTCATCCTGAATTGGCTTCTCGACAGCTACTTGCGTCATCTGCAATATTTACATGAAAATTACACATTTCAGAAATTCTTGATTAAAGAAAAAACACAGATATTAGCAAAAATTGTGTCAGCAAATTTATCAATACTCAGGAATTACTTCGTCATTTTTGTGCGGCTGGAATTCAAACTTCTTTGGCACCATGAAAGCAGAGTTGTTATACTCCAGAAATCGCTGTTTGTCCACGCGGGAATCCAAGTTAGTTATGCATTTGTTCATGCCATCGATTATTGACTGCTGAGACTTCTTGAGGCACTCTTCAGCACTTATGGATACCATGAACGATTGTGCTACTGATGTGTGGAAACCGAAATCCATGCACTGGAATCGGGGAGGAGGGGAAAAAAACGGCATGTAATAAAATATATAAAATTTCCTCAATAAATTTCTTCTTAAAATGGCGTTCAAATTCTAAAAACTTTTAAAATGTGTGCAATAAATGAAACTCACATCTATGGTATCAGATAGGTCATCCACGAAATATCTGTGCACAGCAGCATTAGCGGCATCCATACAGAGTAAGTAGTCGTTCCTTGCCTTTAGTGCTTTCAGCTTAGCATCATTGTACTTGGAACGGCGCTAGAAAAATAATTGAGAGAGAAATAAATAAACAGGAATAGAAAGGTTCAGACAAACACGTGAAGATGAATTAATGAATTCAGGAAATAAAACTTTCCAAACAAATGAATGAGAGGCGAATCACTGAGGGTGAGTATAATTGGGGGCAGGGAATTTCCACCTACCGTCTTTTCACCTATGATGATGATAACATGCCCATAATATAAAAAAGCAACTAATTTTGGAGCCCTGGGCACATTCCCTATTTTTCTGTGGCCAGACTACAGAGCATGTTTTGGATGTAATAGAACAGGCGTCTTCAACTGTTGACACAGTAAGGGCCACAACGAACGGTTGCAGTTCAGTACACACAACCAATATTGTAAATATGGTCATCCTCAATTTCATAAACTGAAACATTATTACAAACTAGTCGTCAGTTAAGACTAGACATGACCCGGGCTCTGTCCCTTCTGGGATGTAAGCCCTTTACCCATGTGGGTTGGGTCATGCTGGGCTGGGGAGGAAAATTTTACGCCCGAACCGGGACTAGTCCTGAATATGCCAGCCATGTCTTTGAATGTCTCACCAACTTACAAATGAAAATTTCAAGTCCCAATTAGTAAAAAAAATGTAGCATTTAACACGAAGTATCCTAGCAAACCATACCTTCTGAACTTCTTTTTCGATCACACGAAACTTTTTGGACCTTTCAAGCTTTTCCTTTGGTATAGATTGTTCGAGTTTTGTCTTTTGGGCTTCGACATATCTAAGCTTACCCTCGGCCTGTTTTTCTTCTGTGTGGTAAGTATGGTATGTTTTCATGGTCTGAAAATAAAGAAAGTGAATCGAAGTTTCACAACAAAACTATTATTTAAAAAAAATCTTGAAAGTTGTTTCCAATCAAATTATTTCCTATGACTAATATTACAGATAGAATATACAAACAATATCGCCCATACCACGTGCAATTCGTGCAAAACTTTCAGAAGCTCTTCGTGGATTTCAATGCCTATTTCCCGACACTGTACCAAAGGAGAAAAGAAAAATTAAGCATCATAATAAAACAAGCAAGACATTTCAATACCACATTTTCCATAGTATCGAAGGAAAAACATATACCCTCTTATAAATTCTCTGCACGTCCTCCATGATGCAAGACATGCGATTGATGATACTGTTGGCATAAATCTCACTGATCACAGCATGGTCACGACTCTGGCGCCTTGTAGAGGATACCAAGTGCTGCCAGCAGGCATACGACGAGAACAGGTGCCATTGTTCCCTCCTTCAAAGGGATGGAAAAAACAAAAAAATATTTTAAATTAACCAATTTATACCCACCGTACTTATTTGCGTACAGCTTAACACGAAAACATGTGTTACAAACTTTTTCAGAAAATACTCATGGGCGGAGATATGGGGGGGGGGGGGGGAATGTGGGGCGCATTGCCCCCCAGCATCAAAGGTGAAGTCAACTGATCTAATGCATATATTTGACAACATATGAATTGACAACAGCATCATCTTGCCCCCCCCCCCAGCAATAATGGCCATGCCCCCCAGACTTCCAAGTCTATCTCCGCCTATGATGGGCACAAATTGGTTAATGTAATTCATGTAACCTTTTATTAACAAGTATGACCATGAAGCAGTAGTAAGCATGTAAACACACACTACTTAAGGGGTATATGAACATTGCACACATTTCTCAGAGGAATTTCTAATGATTGAGAATGTGGTGCATGTGAGTAAGAGTGTGGCCCTAATACAGTGGTTCTCAAACTTTTATCAACTTTCTTTTGCCCTAGTCAATGCCTGTGCCCCCCCCCCCGCAAATAGTCTAATAAAGAGCCACTGAAATGCAATGAACATGTACACATTAATACTGACACCTCACAGCTTCATCTCTAGCAAAGGTTGGCGATGCCCACTTTAAGAACCACTGTTTTATTGTATTCATGTTGTAAGAATTATGCATGTTTTGTGTTCTACTACTACACCACACATATACCTCATCCATATTCCTCTGCACTTCCTCAAACTTCTAATGGATTTATACATGTTCAAATGTGCGTGTCTGTGTTATGAATCTGATGTGAAGCTTGTTTCTGTGCAATGCTTGCTATAGTGCTGCCATCTACCACGTTTTTCAAACTATGAGTGAAGTGTAATGTTTCATGATTTTACTGTTGAAGGCCTGTTGCTCTCTACAGTGAGACTTTTTATTGGGGATATCTGCTTTCATTTGCACCTCAAAGTTGGGAACCACAGAAAACCAACTTCAGCTAACCACCACAGCAGCCGTTCTGTGTTCTAGTGGTGCTGCCACTTGTCTTTAACACTTCTAATTCACCACACACACACTGACTTTGACCATATCTCGCTATACACAATTCACTGCATTGAGTTACAATTTACTGCGTTAATGAGTTGGGTTGGAAACGAAAGCATCATCTATCAGTGGTTACCTCAAGCTTATAAGGGAAAATATATATCTTATTATCTACAGGGTGATCAGCGAATAAGCCCTTATTTCAAAATTAAATATCTCTACAACAAAGATCAATAGAATTATGCGTTAAACGGTGCGTTTATTAGCAAAACTGTAAGAATGATGTACAGAAATTTCGAAAATTTAGTTTTTTTTTTAATTTTTTAAAATTAAAAAAAAAAACTGGAGATTTTGGGGTTCCGAAAATCCTCATTTGTGTGAAGAGAAACCATTGCATTGGCCTAAAGTTACTGCATGGGCTGCGGTTTGCGCCAGAGGCATTATCGGCCCCTTCTTCGTGCGAGAAACGATTACTACTGAACGTTACATTACAATTTCGGAACAATTTGTCAGCACACATGGCGCATACCGCAGCCCATGCAATAACTTTAGGCGAATACAGTGGTTTCTCTTCACACAAATGAGGATTTTCGGAACCCCAAAATCTTCAGTTTTTTTGTTGTTTTTTTTTAAATTTTAGGAAATTAAAAAAAAAACAACTAAATTTTCAAAATTTCTGTACAACATTCTTACAGTTTTGCTAATAAACGTACCGTTTACCGCATAATTCTATTGATCTTTTTTGTAGAGATATTTAATTTTGAAATAAGGGCTTATTCGCTGATCATCCTGAATATTCTTCTCTTGGATCGAATCATGGAACTAACGGCAACCTTCACATGGCAGACGAGTATCTTACCACCACGCCACTTGGCTTGTCTTCAATACTAAAAGGTGCAACATGTACAGCTGCACAGGGTAGGAAAAGTTTTGTAGCAGCCAATTTTCACTTTAGAAAGTCTACCACACACAGTCAATTCGGCTCACAACCTTTTTAAAAAAACTGTCATAAAAACATAGTAAGCGGGAAAACGCTTCAAAAGGAAAATCTGAGTATCAGTAAGAGTTGGAACCATGAAATATCTTGTACTAAGTAGAAACTTTATAAGCAGAATCCGCTTTATAACTTGCTTGAACTTCAAGTTTGTGTACTCACTCAGTCAAATAGCCACCTGCGGACTAAAAATGTAACTATTTGGCTTTTTTTTCTGTGAAAATTATAGTGTCCTACAATAAATATTCTGCTTTCAATTTTCTGTGACTTCCCGAATACACTCTCAGTAGGTATATTATTCAAGTTCACCCTCTTACTTTTGTTTCTCAGCTTTGTGTCTGAGCATGAGCGATTTCGCAAGTTTCTCGAGTGACCGGGAGTACTCCAGCTCCACTTCCGCCCTGCGCCTGAAGTAATCCTGAATTTCCGCCACTAGGCTGACCTGTGTGTCCACCCGAACGTCCAGACATTTCAACTGCTCATTCAATTGCTGACGAATATCTGCAAAGACATACAGAGGAAAAAAATAAGTTTCAAACACATATTCATACCAATATGCATGGTTCATCATATACAATAAGGGATTCTGAACTTGTTCCGATGTATTCAGGGTATCAATCATTAAATCAGGTATGTTCTCAGCTGTCTACAGCCTTCACTACACATCAGAAAGCTATGAAATTTTGGGAACGCCTTAGCAAAGAATGGGAGAGGGAGATTGAGAGGAGAAAAATATCAGTTCCAACATATACTAGAGAGTTTTCCATTCAAATTCTTTTTTTCCGAACATGTGACCAAACTACTCTAGAATCAGATTGAGCAGAATGATTTCCATTATAATTTTTCACAAATGAGTATGACATTCAGTTTACAAGAATGTGCTCGTTAATTTGTTTTTTACAAACACTGATATTCCACACCGAAATCTATGCAAAGATTTTGTCTTCAAAAAGAGCTTTAAAAAAATTATTTCTATCGCTTCATTAAAACATTAGTTCTCGAATCATCAGATAAGACTGGGCTACATCAAATCATGTTATAAGGGACGGTTCTCTTTTCTAGAATTAGAAGTCAAACATGACTTCTAATTCTAGAAAAGAGAACCTAGTTGCGATTCTCAATGCCTAATCGTTTTGCCTCAAAGAAAAGAATAGAACCGTCTGACTTGCATGATGTAGTTCATCCAGGGCTTGACGAACTTAAAAAAAAAAATTGAGGCACCAACCAAATATTTTAGGAGCCAAGTGTTTTTTTTATAGCTAGTATTCACACATGGAGAAATTTTTAAATGCCAATATGTACCTAAGTCTCACATTGAGTTTGGAAGACAAACGTTAAGGCTTAATTACTAAACATACAAAGATTACCGCTGAGGCAATTTCATACCATTTTGCATCTGAGCAGGTGACTATGTAAATTATTACAGAACCTGACTGCACATTTATGTAAGTTTCATCCTCACATGTGTTGTGCCACCTTTCTTTTAAAGACAAAAGTGGCAATGAATGAAATTCTCATTTATGCATGCAATTTAAGTGCCGTGAGATCAGTAGCAACATTTTTTTAAAAAGGAAGCCTGACTCTCATTTGCACTCGAAGTTGAGAAACCCCAAGAAAACCATCTGCCGACTATCATCATGCTGCCTGAGGGGATCAAACCCGGAAATTTCAGATGTGAGTCCACCCCAATGGGTTCAACCCCATGATGCCCGCACGACCGCTCAGATGTTAGGGTAAGCAGAACCCCAAGGCCAAGATATTTTGCAGGCTCTTGACCAGACTTTCCATGGGAGGGGACCTCCATACTGAATTCATTGAGCGACAATATGAAAAATAGAATCAGTCCAGTCCCCAGGCGATTTCTTTCAAACTGACAAGGAAAGGTCTGATTGTGTCGTTCTGAAAAAATTCAAGTACATTTATCTCACCTATAAACACATAAAAACAAAAAATAACGGCAGACTGATATTATTAAATCCACAAAAACATATTAAAAAATGATAACAGTTGGCCACTCATCGCCTCTTACGCTGCTCTGCGATAGCTATTAAAAGAAACCTTCCTCTCCAGCTTCTTTGCTCTGGAAACTAGTCAAGTTCTTTTCTATTTTCTGTCTGTGCTGTATCATGTGTTGTTTGAATGATGTCACTCTAGCACTACTACTACTACCAAACCACACACGCACCTTGTCTATATTCTTCTGTATTGGTTAATGTTGGAATGCGCGTGTATATGTAGTGTACCTGACATTAATTTTGTTTCTGTGTAATGCTTGTTATTTGTAGTGCTGCCATCTGCCACCAATTTTTCTAGCCATGAGTGAGAAGTGTAATGATTGAATAATTCTACCATCGTAGGCCTGTTGCTCACTGTGGTGACACTTTTTAACAGGGAAATCATCTCGCATTTGCACCTTGAAGTTGAGAACCACAGATAACAAGCTTCAGACAACCACCACAATCGTGGGGATCTATAGGGTTGCGGTGTGGGATTTTCGAAGTCATTCTTGGCCTCTATTGACGTTCAAAATATTAATATTTAAATTTTTTTTAACTGACCTTTTATAATTCTCTGCCGATTTTTTAGAATATTTTTGTGCATATTTAAAGGAGTAGAGTCGGTGGTAATTTTTCAAGACTTTCGAAGACGTCATCTTGGGACCCTTTCCTTCTGAGCACAAGCCCGGTCTATCACCACGGGCAATTTACTACCGAGTGAGTTGTGCCGGAAGTGGAATGTCTCACAGACCTAACAGCCTGAAAGTGCGTGTATAGTGTTGTCAGAGCCGTAACTATATGATTGGTCAGCCGAGGCAAGTACGCATTTTGGCGCACCCTTATAACGTCTAAGGGTTCAAATTTTGAAATTTGCGCCCCATCTGGTCGGCGCCAGGGATACCAGACCCGTCTCCTCCCCTGAGCGTTGTATCTAATTTTCCAATGCTGAAATCTATATTCCGGGCCCCCAGGTTGGAGCCAAGCTCAGACCCATTCTTGTTGAGATAAGAGGTGCCGAAACGCAAAAAGAGTGTACAGTGAACAGGATGGAGGCGATCGGGCCCCTCATCTCCTGCTTCCCGTATCCACTAACGACAGCGGCTTAAGGTAAATGATTTCGACTGAATTTGAAGTGAAAATAACCACAAAAGTGAGCCGAAATTCGCAACGCACACGAAGGTGTTTACCAGTCAAACAAACTAGAAGATTAAGACTATGATAATTCGACTTCCTTATTACACGTTTAATTAACATCGCATCGCCACCAGGAATTGCATCAAAGAAAACAGGAAGTCTCAAGTCGCTCTTTTACAAACGCATTACTTCGTACAATCATAGTATTAAAAACCAAAAGAGGAAGAACAAAACATGCATTTCCGGGTTCCCCCCCCCCCATATAACGAAGTTGAAAGTGGTGCGTAAATTTTCCTTAATAAGAGCTTCAGGTTTTTTTTTTTTTGGCTTTTCACCAGCGTCCCGCTATCCCTAAACCTGTGAATGTGCTACGGTAGCGACTTAGCATACAGCATACCTCGGCACCCCAAGGAGCCAGCAGAAATTTCGAAGAAAATACTACAGTTGAACCTCGCTATAGCGAACCCAACTTATAACCAACCCCAGGTAAAACTAACCACCTTTTTCGTGTCTAAAAGTTCGTTTTCTCCGAAGTTTGAATGCATATTTGAAAATAATGCTGCGATCCCTAAGCCACACGTGATTCGATTATTCTTGTCGCACCCTTGGTCATACGCGACTGACACGAAAAACTAAAAAGTCCGGGACCTACAATTTATAGCAGATTCCTCAAACGGCTGTTTTAAAAGTCTCATAGAAGGGTACTAAGCTAACCACTCAGTGTAGGGACTTCCTGCAGTAGCGCGCACACACACAATGTGCAACAAAACACCTTAGGGTACCGCCAAAGTTCCGAGAGATCAGGTGGGTATAAGTGCCGCGTATAAGCAGATATAGGCTCTTCAAAAGGGGGGTGGGGGCGGTGTGTATAGTGAATGGGAGGGGCCGATAGTCTATATCACTAACACAATTTTTTTAGGGAAGGGGGAGGATTATAACTTCCTATGTACCGTATTTTACCCTCGTGTGCGGCCATGGTTCCGCAAGATACTTGAAATTTCAAAAAAAAAAATTCAGTTTTTCTCCACGGTATTTTGAAGGGTCAGGGTTGGGACCAAGGTTCAGGCTGTCGTTCACCGATATCTTCAAATAAAATTTGAATGTGGTAGCGTTTCCCAGCTAAAAGTTTGGCGACCATTTTTCATTTGCTTCAATCACCAAATCGCTTCAATTGATAATAAGCCAGCAAGAACCATGGTCAGGACCCACAAAGTCAGGATCACAATGAGACAGAATTTCCACGTGAAAAACGTATAGGCCCGTATGGAAGTACGTATTCATGAAGTCCGACTTACTCATGGAAAGAGAGGCACTTGCCCAGGAGACCCCGAACAATGCGCGTTTACTCTAACCAACAAAACATCCTCCACCTCAGAGGGGGGGGGGGGCATCTCTAATGCAGGAGTTCTTAACCTATGGGTCCCGATCCAAACTTGGGTCACAGGGGCTTCGGAGATGCATCATACAAATTCACTTACAGCCAGGTATTCTTGAGCGGCCGGTCACAACTAAAACTTGATTCGCACGGGCTTCCAAAATGGGTCGAATCCACTAAAATTAAAAATAACTAAACAAATCCACTAAAATTAAAAATAACTAAACAAATCCACTAAGTTATAGTCCCATGGGTCGTGAAGCTGATCTTTTTTGTTGATTTTGGGTAGCGGCTGAAAAGGACAGACGTGCCAACTTTTGGAATCCAAAAATCCGGAGATTCTCCCGAGGGGGGTGCATCTCCCCCCCCCCCCAGGCACTCAGACTTTCGAAAATGTTTTTTTTAATCAATTAAGAAAAGTTCCATTCCTTCCCACCCCCCCAAGGCAGGTTCTGCATTGCCCTTGAGCAGAATATAATTCCATGTCCGTCTTTCCATGCAGAATAGAGAAATCACATCTACATACTGTTCATAAAACAAGTGTTTTCTTGTTATCGTGGATGTTATCAGTGATTGATAATCTCGGGTATATGAACTCTTAAAAGCTTTATATTGCTTGAAGTTTTATATTTTCTTTCTGAAGTCATATTTAACAGCAGGAAACAATTTAAAAAACTTCAAAATACAAAGCTGCTGACGAAAAAACTTGTGTTTACAGCGCGGCTGTTAATGGAATACAATAACGATTATACAGGAATTTCGGCAACGAAGGTCATGCCCTGATAAATGCTACGTAAATAAAGTCACGTCTCTGCCAGTTGCTTAAATGCGGTCACCAAGATTTTTTTTTACGGCTGTTCGATGGAAATTACCACGGCTGTCCTCTATGGGTGTTTTCCCTAACGACGACGGCAGTCACTAACGTCACGACAACGTGAAAGCTCGCGTAAAATCTAATTTTCTGCCAAAATCCGGAGAAATTTTAACACATCCGAAGAGCAGGAGGAAGTATGAAAAATTTGGAGAGTTGGCAGGTCTGAAAGGGTAAACAATCCCTGCTGTAATGCCTTCTTTTCCAAGGGCACCATCAAGTCAGGGCCCGTAACAAAGGTATTAATTACAGCACCCAAAGCGTAGATCCATAAAATAATTCCATAGAAAAGTTAGGGCGACATCACAAGTGTGAAACTTCACAAGACAAATTAATTACTCTGACGCACACAAAGCCAATTAAATATTAACGGAAGAGGAGTAATCAAACACCATCGTATCATCTTCTCCTAAGGAATCGACCTGAAAATATAGAGAGGGAAAAATATACTGTCACCAACTTGGAAGTTCGAGGAAAGAAACTCGAAACTGAAGCCCACACGTGCTGTCACCGATAACTTCTAAAAAGCTCCTCCGACAACCGTCCACAGAAGCTCAAAGCACAGACATTCAGGAGGCGAAGAGACATCAGTTATAAAGGCGACAGTCACAAAAAAAAACCACAAAAAAACACGAGACAAGTGATAATAGAGAAGACCTCAGAAGGCGAAAAAGTTCAAGACATCTGTAAAAGACATATAAGAAAATAAAAAGAGGGGAAAACAAATCCCAAGAAAAGGACACCAGTCCAAAGACTTAGTCATCAACCAACCAACCACCACCTACAGCAGTAATTCATCCTACAAGAAGACCAAGTTACACGGTGTCTTGTTACGTTTCATTCGGAGGAAGTCCACCATGTGGCAATGCTAGCCAAAAGAAAAAAAATAATAACCACGGTTCCATTCAGTCGCGGAACGAAGTGAGTTTTGTTTAATTTCTAATTTCGGTCTTCAGGACCAAAGGAGTGTCTGTAGGAACCATAAACACGGATAATTATGAAAATAATAGTAATAATACTAGTAATAATTAAGAGGCGACAAAAGATCAGATGATGTGAAGCGAAACAAGATCGCAGAGACACGAGGGCGTCTTCCACCCCATGTCCAAGACGCATCGCATTACACAACCCATCTCGCAGAAACAAGTGCCACTTGTTCAATATTTAGATAAGGATTTCTTGTCCTTGAATTTATTTATCAATGGCGATGATTTCTAATCAATTTAAAAGAAATAACCACCTCAAAAAAAAGAATATTGTATATGCAGATTTCTCTCTCGGACTATTCCTAGACCGTGAAATATTTTTCTCAGACGTGAATATTCCTGGATAATGGATATTTTCAATGTGCGATTCCTGCATCATGAATAATTTGCATGTGATTCCCAGACTGTTTATTTTTAACATAATTCCTAGATCATGGATATTTGCCAGACCATGATTTTTTTCTCCACGTTGTTCCCAGACCATGGGCATTTTCTACTTCCACATGATTCTGAGACTGCATATTTTCAAATACAAATAAATACAAATACAAATACAACGCCACAACAGGCAAATTGCCCAACGAGGTGGCTGCATCAAAGATCCCCGAGCCCCACGAGATCAACCCCGAGATCAACACGATTCCTAGATCATGAGTATTTGCCACGTGATTCCCAAACCATGGATATTTTAAATTTCCACACGATTCCCAAATCAGGAATATTTTCCGCGTGATTCCTATAGATCATAGTTTCCCAACCTTTTTTGTCCTATCGCCCCCTTCTTCAGATTTTTTTTTCTCCCAGCGCTCCCCCCCCCCCCCACCCCAACGCAATCTAACCCATAGAATCCTATGCTATACCGTAGCTTCTACCACCCCCCTGGAGCATTCCATCGCCCCCCAGGGGGCGTTAACGCCCACGTTGGGAGTCACTGCTATAGATCATGATTATTTTCCCCTTTATGTCCCTCCCATGGATATTTTCAACGTGATTGATTTCCAGACCATGGATTTACTGCCAAATGATTCCGAGGCTGGAAATTTTCAAAAAAAAAGAATTCCTTGCGACTTCCACTTAATTCCTAAATCATAAAAAAAGATTTCAGACTATTTCCTTATATTTATTCTTTTATTCCTTATTATATTTATATTTTCCTTATATTTTAATATATTATATATTTGTATTGTATTACTATTTTTTTAAAATTATTTTTCCACGTGATTCACAGACCATGGATATTTTCCACTTCAACATGAGATTGGATATTTTCAACATGATTCCTTGACCGTGGATATTTCATCTTTTTTTTAAAAAAATTGTAATATGATCCTCACACATTCCCACGAGATCCGTATGATCTGTCCAGGGCATTTATTAGTATCAGACATCTGTCTGAACCGGGATACCAACTCAGACATGCACAAAAGCCAGTTTTCCTAACCACTCGACTGACAGGCAGTAGACAATTCAGACTTTTTCTTGACCATGGGTACTTTTCAGATCATTACTTGCCCATGGATGTTTTGCAAGCGATTCTTAGATCATGAATATTTTCAACGTGGTTTCTAAATCAGTAATATTGTCCACGTGATTCTCAGACTATAGATGTTTTCCACTTCCATATGATTCCGAGACTGCATATTTTCAACACGGTTCCTTGACCACTGACATTTTCCACGTGATTCTCAGATCACGAAATATTTTCCACGTGATTCAGGCACGGCTGCATCCTGCACCATTCCAGCATGATTTTTCTTTCCTTCAATACATGATTTGGCCATCTAGACTACCTCCATGGAATATACTGAAGATGTGACTACTACTACTAAACTAGATATGCACCAGGTCCATATTCCTCTGCGGAACTTCTAACGAATTGGTAAATATTGGAATGTGTGTGTATGTGTAGTGAACTTGACGTGAAGTTTGTTTCGGTGTAATGCTTGTTATGTGTAGTGCTGCCATTTGCAATCTGAAGATATGACTGAAAAAATACACCTACAGTAACCCCGTTACTATGGGAGGGGACTAGAGCAGGGCATTTTTTCAGGGGAACTCTATCGAATAGTACCCATGCCACGCCAAGAGAGAGAGTTGCTATACTTAACCGGGAGGACCAACATGACATAAAGCAGTTATTCCATGACATTTGGCATTTTACCGTAACACATACACTCCAAAAGAAATAAGAAAGGAGCCAAATGTTTCAGAAAACTCCACATAAACTACCACCCAACGAAATGGGTCCATAAATAAAAGATGCGATCATTCACACACAAAAAACTCCACCGCGCTTTTAGCGTCTTTCGCCAAAGATGATGCGAAACAAAGAAAGGCCCTTAAACAAACACACATAAAAGAAAAACGGGACAAGGAAGTCCATTATACGGTAGTTTTCGCCGAGAAAAAAAAACGCTAACGCCAACATAAAAAAGAGTAGTTCTTTTCACCTGCAGACATTTTGAGAATAGGTTTCTTGGCAGAGAAATGTCCAGAAGGAACTTTTCATTCAGCCTCGCCAAGTTGTCTTGGGTTTTGCTCTTTTTCGTCAGAGATTCACGTGTCTGTGTAAAGCAGTGTTCATTATTATTATTAAAGGGCAAAAAAGTTGAGGTAAGTTCCATATTCTAGGGGACCCTTTAAACAATACCAGCGTTTTATGGAACCTATGGAGATTTATAAACGTTCCGGGAATTATGTCGTGAATATCTCTGAAGGAATATTCACGTATTAGGAATAGTCTGAAAAAAATATTCATGACCTGGAAAAAAAAAAAAATCACGAGGAAAATATCCATGATCTGGGAAAACAAAATCACGAGGAAAATATTCATTGCCTAGGAATAAACGTGTAAAATTATTATCTAGGAATCACGTGGAAAATATCCATGGAGTATAGGAATCACGTGGAAAATTTCCATGGAGTATAGGAATCACGTGGAAAATATCCATGGAGTATAGGAATCACGTGGAAAATATCCATGGAGTATAGGAATCACGTGGAAAATATCCATGGAGTATAGGAATCACGTGGAAAATATCCATGGAGTATAGAAATCACATGGGAAATATCCATGGAGGAATCACGTTTAAAATATCAATGAAGAAAGTGTCTCAAAAATTTTCTTTTCCCTAGGAATCCCGTTGGAAACTTCCATAATCTAGGAATCACGTTGGAAACTTCCATAATCTAGGAATCACGTTGGAAACTTCCATAATCTAGGAATCACGTTGGAAACTTCCATAATCTAGGAATCACGTTGGAAACTTCCATAATCTAGGAATCACGTTGGAAACTTCCATAATCTACGAATCACGAGGAAAGCATCCACGGTCAAGGAATAGTCTGAAAAAGTTTTCATAATCTAGGAATCACGCGGAAAATATCCACTGCATAGAAATCACACGGAAAACAGTTATGGTCAAATGATAGTCGGGAAAAAATATTCATGATCAAAGAATCACATGAAAAATATTCATGGTCTAGAAATAGTCTAAAAATTATTCATGGTGGAAAAAAAAACCACGTGGGAAATACAGTGTCCCACAATCGACTGACGGTTCTCAAAATGGGATAGCAACAAAACGGTGACAGCTATTGAAGTCATTCTTGAGGAATATAATTGTGCGAAGTCAGGAATTTCAGCTATATGACAATCATGTTGCAAGGGGTTGTATATAGTTATTTAAAAAATTAACGTTTTTACATGGACACACTGTGCTTTAAAAACCCAGTTAGTTGCCCCTGTCTCCCGATGCCAACAAAAAAAAAAAATTAATTAATTAACGTTTCTTAGTGCAATGCTCGCTGAGATATCTGAATTCAAAAATCGGAGACACGTTGGGAAAGAATCGTTGTCCGTTAGGCTGAACACAGTCAGCCGACCACAAGGTAACGGAGTGAATAATAGAGACCAGCGAAGAAAACAACCGTATTGTCTTGTTCTACACATAGACTAGAAAGTCTGAGGGGGGGTTACGGTCATTATTGCTGGGGGATGAGGCGATGATTTAAATTCACATATACACTGCTGGCCACCGTAAATGCAACACCCTGAAGGAAGCATGCAAATAATATGAAATTTACAACATGCATTAGCAGAGGTGAGATATGCAAATGATTAGAATTGCAGCGCAGACGCACATCACGCGCGCCTGTGGCGCCACTTCAAAGCGCTATTTAAGGCTTGGAGATTTCGACGATTTGAAGTGCGGCAATTGTGTTTTTCTTGTGGTTTTTTTCAAAAAAACGATCAATTATGCCTCGTAGAAAACAGCGATCATCTTTTGATCAAGTATCCGAGTTCGACAGAGGAAGGATAGTGGCCTACCGAGATTGTGGATTATCTTTCAGGGAAATCGGTAGTCGTGTTGGACGAAACCAAACAACTGTAATGCGGATATGTGATCGTTGGATGCAGGAGGGTACGACGGACCGACGTGTTCGATCGCATCCACCTCAGTGCACCACTTCACGTGATGACAGGCGTATTGTGCGTATGGCAGTGACGGATCGCTCAGCCACATCACGAACCATAGCACAGCACATTCAGTCTGTACCGCATCATCCAGTGTCTGCGCGTACCATTCGACGCCGTTTACAGCAGAGTGGTCTGTCCGCAAGACGTCCATTGCTTCGTCTACCCTTGACGCAGAACCACAGACGTCTCCGCCGCCAATGGTGCGATGAAAGAAGGATGTGGACGGCACAATGGAATGAAATTGTCTTTACTGACGAGTCACGCTTCTGTCTGCAACACCACGATGGTCGGATTCGAGTCTGGAGACACCGTGGAGAGAGGATGCTGAACAGCTGCGTTATGCACCGCCACACTGGTCCTGCACCGGGTATTATGGTATGGGGCGGTATTGGATATCACTCTCGCACTCCTCTAGTACGCATTACCGGTACTTTAAAAAGCCAGCGCTACATCTCCGAGGTGTTGGAGCCAGTTGTCCTTCCTTACCTTCAGGGCTTGCCCACAGCCATATTTCAACAGGATAATGCGCGACCACACGTGGCACGCATTGTCCAAAGGTTCTTCGTCAATCGCCAGATTGAATTGCTTCCTTGGCCAGCTCGCTCTCCGGATCTTTCGCCGATAGAAAACATGTGGTCCATGGTTGCTCAACGATTGACCCAGATTACATCCCCAGCTGCCACACCAGATCAACTTTGGCAACGCGTGGAAGCTGCTTGGTCTGCTGTACCCCAAGAACACATCCAAAGTCTCTTTGAATCAATGCCGAGGCGTGTGGCAGCGGTGATCTCCAACAATGGCGGCTACTCTGGCTACTGATTTTGGCAGGAACCACATTTCACAGAAGTCTATAAATTTAATCATTTGATGCTTGGTCAACATGTTATCTACAAAATAAATATTGTTGCGATATCTCTTGTCTTTCTTGGTGTTGCAATTTGGGTGGCCAGCAGTGTATATTATATCAGTTCCCTTCATTTTTCACGCATGATCCACCCAGCATCATCTAGATATAGAAGGCTTCTGCAGTGTTTGCCATAAACGTCATTCAGACTACATAGCAAGTTTGTCACATTTTGGAACACAGCAACCTATTTCGTTTCTTCTTATTTTGGCGTAGAATCTTCCTGATTGGCTCACAAATAACCGCATAGTGATTGGATGTGGGGCATAGAAATCGCCAATTCTGAGCCCGATCATTTCTTTTCCTCTCAACGATGATACTGGCACGAGCAGGGAGTTTTTTTCCCCTGAATATTCTGAGGGAAAATGGACTACTTACTGACGTCACAAGCAAACTGCGGAGGTCTTCTGTCTCTAGGAGGTGCTGGTCCAACCCCGTATCTCCGCCCATGGTTCTACACCCCACATACACGAGAAGCTAGGCGAAGAAGAGAAAGAGGCCACTCAACGAGATACGCGACTTGAAAAATCGGTTTGTTTTCACCTCGATCCGATGATTGTGGTCCGTTGCTCCTTTTTTTTTCCTTTCCCTCTTCCGCGGAGAAAGCATCATCATCATCACACCCCTTACCCCATTTCAGAAACCCTCTCCGGTTATTTTATCTTATGCACACAGACGTCTCTCTTCATCCAACCCTATGCATTTTTTTTTCCTTCCTAGTCTAGTCACAATTCTCGTACCGCTTACCTCTTCACTCCACTGTAGCCGCAGTCTTTGTTTTTGTTGCGCTTTCCCCAACTTTCCTCGGTTTTCATGTAATTCAAATATCTCAACGAATACTGCACTTAGAAACGTGGAATTTTTTTTTTCTTGGCATCAGGAGAGACAAAGCAACAACTTTCTGATTGGGTTTTTAATTTTTTAATAACTATACAACCCCTTGCAACATGAACGACGAAGATGGAATTCCTGACCTCGCACATTTATATTCAGCAAGAATGACTTTAAAATATGTGTCACCGTTTTGTTGCTATCCCATTTTGAGAACCGTCAGTCGATTGTGGGACACTATGTATGAACGATCACATGAGAAATATCCATGGTTCAGGAATCACGTGGAAAACATCACAAGGAAAATGTCAATTTTTCAGCAATTACCTGGAAGACAATCGTCGTCTGAGAGAGAGAGAGAGAGAGAGATTGATTTTCAAAAAAAGGTGATGGTCCGCAAGAGATTAAGTCTGAGGGGACACCTATACCTAGCCCAGGTATATAGTCTTCGGTTTTTCTCGGTGTCTGACCGATAAGCCTTTGCAAAAACACGGCTATATTTTCTCGGTGTCGTCGGTTTCTCGTTGTCTCCGAGTAAATTATTTAGCATTAATATAGAGTCGTATTTGGCAATTTGCATTTACTCGAATAATTTGCATATACTCGTGAATAAACATTAGGGGCCGTTCAAGTATTACGTCATCAAATTTTTAGCCATTCTTGACCCACTCCCCTCCCCTTGTCAGCAAAATTTCGTCATCTCTGCCACCACCTCGTAACACATATTGGTGGGATCAGAGACGAACTCGCGGAGGAGGGAGGGGGGAACGAGACTTCCATGCCCCCAGACGATCAGAAATTTATTTTTTCAAATGCAAAAAATGTTTTTTAATTGAAATTTCCAAAGAAAATATACCTTTACATGTTATAATCAATTTCTGTTAATTCCAATGCTAAGAACTCTAAATTTCTTTTTAAGAAATTCATTGCTACCCCACCCTTCAGGCCGTATATAGTAAACCCTTGGTCCAAATATGGCCCTGGGGGTTATCTGTTGTGGCCTGCACCCTCAAAACTGGTTTTGTAAAAATGAACTAAGCGGCACTTCTACAGATCGCTTAAGTGACCCGTGGCACAATTCCAGAGCATTTTAAGCGGCCCGGGGAGCATTTAGAGATTCCTCGAGTAGCATGTGGCACAGTTTTAGAGCTCTCAAGCGGCCTCCCAGAGCGGTTCTACATCACTCAAGTTACCCGCGGCACATTCCCAGATTACTTAAGTGATTTGCGTCACAATTCCAGAGCACTCAAGTGGCCCGCGACATATTTCTAGAGCACTTAAGCGGCCAAGACACATTTCTGGATCATTTGAAGGATCCGCGGAACATTTAGAGATCACTAAAGTGTTCTATAAAGGACTTATCAATAGGGCGAATGTTAGTTCAGTTGCCGACAAACTGGGGAAAGGTCTTTTCGTTTCTGGCACACCCAATAAAGGTGCCATTAAGAATATTTAATATTTTTATAAAGGGTGGTGACGTAAGCATCTTCCACACCTCCCTCCACCCTTGTCATCAAAAGTCAGCAAATCGTGAAACCCCCCCCCCCCCTCCCCACATCGACGCTGTCGTAATACTTGAATGACCCCGGTAACGACCACGCATATTTTTTTTTTAAGCATTCATATAGCTGCATATTTGCAATATCCATGGTCATTATTGTTTATTGACGAAACCGCTCACGATGCCTCGAGAAAACCCATCGTTCCGCGGAATCTCGGTTGAGAAACACCTTGTGTACGAAGAAACAGACTTCTACTCCAGTTGGAAAAACAGAAAAATACCATTACAAGAAAAGACGTCATTTTTCTTAAAACCAATGCGGCCGTAGCTCGTCAGAATACCTCCTAGCATAACTGCTTGCTTACATGGGTGTTGACCGTTCCAGATGCATATTTCAATGGAACAAAGAACGACGGCATCTGAACATAGAGGACGCCACACCCACTAAGTACACGCGAATGAAGTGAGCGGTCACGGGTCATGTCCAATCGTTTGTACTTGAGTGAGAAGTCGTCTCGTCTAGACGAAAATTTCTCACATCGAGTGTCTCGATGGGGAGCGAAGAAAAAACATCTTTCGAAAAAGAGGTTTAAGGGGAGGGGGGTGAGGGCGAATTCGAACAAAACCGATCGCTTATAATCCGACGAGTGACCTCTTATCATTTTTGCATCACAGAAATAGAAAACGGTCATACAAATACGATTATGCAATACAGAGTATAAATAGCAGACTATTATCCCTCTCACATTAGTCAGTCAACTAGTAATTTTTTCCGTTAGGGGCCGTTCAAGTATTACGTCATCATCGATGGGGGAGGAGGGGGTTTCCGATTTGGTGACTTTTGATGACAAGAGGGGAGGGGGGGGTTTGGATAATGCTTACGTCATCAACCACCCTTTATAAAAATATGAGTTAGGTTTCAGAGGGGCAGAGCTGATGACGAAATTTTGCTGACGGGGGGGGGGGGGAGTGAAAAATGGCTAAAAATTTGCTTACGTAATACTTGAACGACCCCTTAGTCGAGATGAGAGGTCAGTGGTGGCCATCGTGAGGGGGACTGGCATCACGAGCTCCTGGTGTTGATCACCGCAGCAGGTAACACAGTGGCGGACTGTAAAGGTACGTCCACATAATGCGCACTCGGTTTTCTCGTGGGGTAATCAATAAAAATGTGCCGAACTTTCGCTTTTCTTCTCCTCTCGCCCATGCACGAACCGGTTGCTACTGCATCACCACAGCCTTCCGCCATATAAAGTACTTGAGGAGCGACGCAAGTCTATTTTCTGAGGCCGAAAGTGATTTTTGATCCACTCAAGTTGGACGTTAGTCTAGTGAAAGCTGCTTGGCTTGAAAAAAATAATTCGCGACACCTGCTCATATTGTGGGGAAGTTCAGAAAACCACTCACGCACAAGCGGCTGTGTTCTGAAAGCGAATATTGGCCAAGGCCGCCAGCCATTGCAGCAGGTGGGGGGAACGCAAACATAGAAAGCAAATACAGTCCACGCTGCTTGATATGAATCACATCGGGACTCGAGATTTCTGATAATAACTGAATGATAACTATATCCGAAAGAAATCCCGTTCGCAAGTACGGTGGCCATATATACCCGTTTGGTTAAACGGGAAAACCGTTTTTCTTTCCCACGTAATTAGTTGCAAAATGCTAAATCTAAGTAAACTGAAGAGCCAAAAAAAAACTGGTACAGGCATACATATGCAAATAAAGAGATATGGAACCAATATTGTACGGCGATGCGGTCGGAAACGCCTGTATAACACAAGTGTCTGGCATAGTTCTTAGATCGGTTACTGCTGCTACAATGGCAGGTTATCGAGATTTAAGTGAGTTTGAACGTGGTGTTATAGTCGGCGCACGAGAGATAGGACATAGCATCTCCGAGGTAGCGATGAAATTTGGATTTTCACGTACGACCATTTCACGAGTGTACCGTGAATATCGGGAATCCGGTAAAAAATTAAATCTACGACATCGCTGCGGCCGGAAAAAGATCATGCAAGAACGGGACCAACGACGACTGACGAGAATCATTAAACGGGACAGACGTGCAACCCTTCCGCACATTGCTGCAGATTTCAATGCTGGGCCATCAACAAGTGTCAGCGTGCGAACCATTCAAAGAAACATCATCAATATGGGCTTTCGGAGCCGAAGGCCCACTCGTGTACCCTTGACGACTGCACGACACAAAGCTTTACGCCTCGCCTGGGCCCGATAACACCGACATTGGACTGTTGAGGACTGGAAACACGTTGCCTGGTCTGACGAGTCGCGGTTCCAATTGCTTCGAGCTGATGGACGTGTACGGGTATGGAGACAACCTCATGAATCCATGGACCCTACATGTCAACAGGGGACTGTTCAAGCTGGTGGAGGCTCTGTGATGGTATGGGGCGTGTGCAGTTGGCGTGATATGGGACACCTGATACGTCTAGATACGACTCTGATAGGTGACAGGTACGTAAGCCTCCTGTCTGATCACCTGCACCCATTCATGTCCATTGTGCATTCCGACGGACTTGGACAATTTCAGCAGGGCAATGCGACACCCCACACGTCCAGAATTGCTACAAAGTGGCTCCAGGAACACACTTCTGACTTTAGACACTTCCGCTGGCCACCTAAATCCCCAGACATGAACATTATTGAACATATCTGGGATGCCTCGCAACGTGCTGTTCAGAAGAGATCTCCACCCCCTCTTACTCCTACGGATTTATGGACAGACCTGCAGGATTCATGGTGTCAATTACCTCCAGCACTACTTCAGACATTAGCCGAGTCCATGCCACGTCGTTTTGCGGCACTTCCGCATGTTCGCGGGGGCCCTACACGATAGGTAGGCGTACCAGTTTTTTTTAGCTCTTCAGTGTATTTTTCTACACAAAACGAGCCCTATTTTGTTATTAATTTCCGATATTCAGCCATTGTGAGGCATTAGAATGGAACTGCCTAATTTATATCACGAAGTACGATATTTTTCTTAATGCATGTGTTTCATTGATCCCTTGAGGAAAGTCTTCCGGAAAAAAATTTTTGAATCCGGTCAAACGAAAGAAACTGATCAAGAACTGAAAGAAGTTTTTTTTTTCCCGTCATACATTTGTCTTCAGTATTGGGAGGCCACTGCAAAAGCAACTCCACGGGTGAATGTATCGTAGCGAATACTACCAGCACCTCCTACAGATAGAAGGCCTCCGCACGCTGACTGTGACGTCAGCGAGTAGTCCATTTTCCCTCAGAATATTCAGGGAAAAAATTGCCTGCTCGTGCCGGTATCATTGTTGTGAGGAAAAGAAATGATCTCGGGCTCAGAATTTTCGATGTCTATGCCTCACATCCAATCAGTATGAGGTATTTGAGAGCCAATCAGGAAGATTCTACGCCAAAATCAGAAGAAACGAAATAGGATACCGTGTTTCAAAATGAGGCAAACTTGCTAGGTAGTCTGAATGACGTTTATGTCAAACAGTGCAGAGGCCTTCTATCTCTAGGAGGTGCTGATACTACGGACAGATTACGGCAATGTTTGTCAACTGGGAGGGGAGGAGGAGAGAACACTTTCTAGCCTCCAACATAATCTGATAATAACTTGGAGGTAAGGAGGGAAAAATAATTTTGGTTAAGACTTCAAGAATCCGCAAAAAAAAAAAAAACTTTAGACGGAAATACAAATTGATAACATTATCCGAAGTCCCGATAACTATAAACGAATTTCCCCCGTGTTATGATATTGGTCCGTTCCGTTCTTTACAAAAATGGTAAAACCCGAATGATAACATTATCCGTGATTCTAATAAGGGCGTCGACTGTATTTGCGAATGCGTTTTGGGTCAGGCTGGACACGAGTGTGGCCCAAGCTTTACACATACTTGCCAGCAGCAGGATTGTGATTAATCTGCTCCGTCAACGGGAAACTTCGGCCAGGTTAGGGCTTATCGTTTAAAAAAAAACAAAAAAAAAAACGAAACACTGGGCCATATTCCAAAAACGCCATCATCAAGTTAGAAAGATAGTTGGCAAACAATCGGCAAGACCAATCCATCTTAAATGAGCCGATGCACTATATCTCATCTCATCGTCTTTGCACCACTCCATGTGGCCATATTTTCCCAAACCTAACTTTCGCTTCCGAATTAGATGGCGCTGAATGAAGTTTCTCATGAGCAGCATCGAGAGAAGACGTATTACACATAACGACATAAGTTGCTCAACGACCGGAAAGTCGTTAAAGTGGGAGCTTCAATTTTTCGTGGAGGAAGAACTTGGCACTCACCAAATTGGTCTCGTTTGTTGTCTGATACAGATAAGATGAAATGAGCTGATCTCTCTCTCTCTCTACTTATTATTTTTTTCTGCATTAGTCTGAATCGGTTCCAGAGAGTATTATCTACCCTTGCATTAACGGTGTTCATTTCCATTCGTGTAGTGGGATGCTGCTCTTAATGGTCTTCCGTCTCGCTCCTCCTCCTCTCTGTATGATGTTGGATTGTATAACAATAACCCCTTCTTTCCTGACATTAAATGATCCAAGGTTCGCTAGATATCGCTCCAGTAGGTACACTGCTACCGGGCACCCACAAGCGAGCATCGGGTCATTCACTGGTGGTGTTTTTTTCTTTTCTATTAACGCTTCAGGGCCGAGCCTTGTACAGGGCGTGTACGACTTGCTTCGCAAATACAATAGTTGAACAGAAGTGCATTCGTTGGGGCCATTACTTTTGTGGCTTCGATGTTACGCAGCTGTCAAGTTTCGACGTATGGGAATGTGCAATGCGTTACTGCTCGCGTACTCTTCAACGCCAACGTTACAGTGTGCAGAGAAGAGCTACGCGTGTCCTTGTTGGCACACGGGGCTTGAGGTATTAATAGGGACTTCACTTTTTGAATATTGGAAAAACACGGGTGTCGGGGGATATGATCGAAGTTTTCAAAATTTTCACCGGGTTGGACCACGAGTTATTAATGCACAGTCAACTGACTGCTTTGACAAAAGGACACCAGTATCGGTTGGTAAAGGAGACTTCTAGGTTGTGGTGTGTCCTAGGTAATTCTTTTCTAATAGGGTTGTTAATGAATGGAATAGCTTACCCCCGGGGGTAGTAAATTCTAACACTATTGACACGTTTAAAAATAAATACGATAAACATGTTGAGGTAAATCAAGAAGCTATCAATACTTAGAATAAGACAACCATAAGTATTATTTACGGGCATTATACAGTATTTTATCATGTATATGTGTTGTTTCTAGTTTTTGTAATTACATTCTTAATTGGGTTGCTGTATTTTAGAGAAATGCGACATCCACATTTGTTTATGGGCATCTTTTTCTCAGCCACCTCGTTGGGCATTTTGCCTGTTGTGGCTTTGTATTTGAATACGCAATCTTCTACGGCAGAGTTTCGAAAAGTTACATGCTTCAAGTAGCCCTGGAAATACATAGGAGGCGCTTGCGTACGTTCTAGAAAAAAATCTACTAATATAAATGCTTAGAAGGCGTGCGCAACTTTTGGGATACGTAGAGGAAACTTAGTTGAGCAACTTTTGGGATACGGGAGGAATGCTTGTTCTCAAAGTCGGGGAGGGCGGCTTTTGTACTTCTAGAAATACTGGAGAAGAATGCCTGCTCCAATGCGTAGGAGGTTATTGGTACTTCTTTCTGACTAACTAACCGAAACGGCGACCTAGTCCATATTCCGAAGCATTTCTAACCGAATTGGTATAGGGGTACCAATTGTATAGGTACTGGGAAATATTACTTAACCGTACATGTACCTCGTACAGATGCGGAATTTTTAATGAATCAACAAATGTGAGAATTTGTGTTCTGAGTGTATGCGTGACCCCCTAAACTGTTTATACAGTAAAAGTTGTGCTTGTTTCATTTTCTTGCTGCCATCTGTATTCCATATTTTGAAGCGAAGATAACAAATTCTTGAATTTCCACACTGCTTATGTCTGTTGTAAGTCTGCTTGCTCTCTGCGGAGTGACATTTTCAAATGGGAGACCGGCTCGCACTCGCGCCTCAAAAAGTTGGAAAGCCGCAGAAAATCAATCTTTTCAGCCGACCACCACCGTGCCAACGACGGGGTCTGAATCTGAATCCTTGCGACGTCCTAGAAACACTCTAAAGCATTTCCTGCTTCTAGATGCACCCATACCGCTAACACTTAAAGAGTGCCCGCTCCTACACGTAAAAGACTATTGTACTGTTGAAAATATTTGAGAGATTAAAAATGCCAAAACTTTTTCAAACCTCTACTGTCCAACGTGCACAAAGCAAATACATGGTAAAAATAACCCGAAATACCAATTTCTTTCACAATTTTTTTTTAGTATTTTGGAAAGTACATCGTGTCATTTCAGTACGAAATACAGCTGTGTAAGTACAATACCTTTTTTTTTTAAATCTAGAAAGAGGCTATTCCTTGTTGGTGTCAGTTTTTGAGAGCCACTAGGATTTTACGTGCTCAGAGATTTATAAAATCACACCAAAGTGAGGAAATAGGAAATGAAATTCAAGATTGGGTTGCTGTATTTTGGTTACACATATTTGGCATCCATAATTTTCATGGGCATCTTTTTTCCAGCCCACCTCGTTAGGCATTTTGCAAGTTGTGGCCCCTTTGTGTTTGTAAGAACTACTCCAATTCGCAAAGCGAGATTTTATCTGTTTGTGTGTGTAGAGGACATTAAAATCAAAGCAAATTGTATACTTTACACTTAATTAACTACTTCAGCTAATTAAAGAATTCACTTTTGTTAATTAAATTATGTTGATGTATTGCTTCAATCGAGAATGCACTATCAGCATCAATTTGCATGTTTTTGTAAAAAATTTCAAGACATTTTTATGGGGTTAACCATAGCGGGTTAAGAATATTTTTTACGATTTTGTGAAAGTGATAGTGCCCCCACCCCCTCCTCACTAACTTACAAGAATAATTTCCAAAAATCGAGGAAGAGAAATACTCTATTTTTCTATTATTTATACTGTACCCGTATTTCTGTTTTACCCCGAGAGAAGAGGGAGAGGGGACGCGTTCTCTCTCCTTCTGTTATTAAACTTTGAACACGATGTGACTCCGCCCACTTCCAGTTAATCTGAAAGGTTTGGGGGGGGGGGAAACATGTTTGCGAACAAAGCCTGTCTTACACAGATAGCTGAGCTCGTCATTGCAGAAATAAAGCCGGGTTTTCCTAGGAATAGAATTTCTGCGCCGTGTGCAGCGTGAAAACGCTGATTGGTTAAAAACCTGAAATTCAGGGGGTTTTTTTTACCAATCAAGAGTTTTCACGCTTCACGCGCTGTAGAAACCCGCTTCTAGGAAAACCTGGCTTTAGAGGAGGTTTTTGGATGCGAGATATCTCGTAGTTTCAGAAATACAAGGCATCAAGTTAGGTGACATGTCTCGTCGTTGCCACTGAGAGGGTTCAATAAAAGAAATATCATACCACGAGCACGTCAGTCTCGACAAAATTAAATTGGTTTTCCTTAACCACCCCTCCCACTTCCGAAAATCAATTTTTCCTCGTGTTGTTCTTTTTTTCATAACTCGGAAAAATATGCTGGTGATAATCGCAAGCTTCTGCCACCGATGATGGCGGCGTGCTTTACCAGCAACAGGCTCAATGACCTCGTAATTTCCCTCCAAAGTTTTTGAATGGGTTTTTCACACACACACACTCTCATACTCCGTTTTCTTCTTCCCTGCTAACGGAAAAAGATCACGGTCGCCATTGTCTAAAAAATGACGGCTTATTTATTTGTATTTGGCAGAATATTTCATTTTCTCCAGTGATTCTCGATAACGTTGTATTATATTATTTTCCTGATTTTCGTCGTTCATTGGATAACTTTTAGGGGTTATTTCAAAGGTGAATGCATATGTACGTGAAGAACATATGCATGATATGATCATTTTTCCGAGGGCAACAGACCTTCCTGTCGAATCGTGATGGGAATATGACATTTGAATTTTCTCGTGTAGGTTTTGTTGCTGCTAGGCGGATACCGTTCGCTGAAACAATAACATCATTGGCATAGGCAGGTGGACAATCGCCCACTCCCGTTTACTATATATATAACTCGATAATTCTCCCCCCCCCCCCCCATTCAAAGAGCCTGTACCCACTTATTGTGCGATATTACGACAAACATAGTTGATAAAAATGGTGTTCCTCAGGGTTCCACATTGCCACCAACTCTTTCTCGTATGGTGTTCTTATTGTTAGGATATTTTCCTCCCTTATAGTTTATAAGTGTTTTTCAATCTTCCTATGTCTATTAGCTCCCATAAAGACCATATTCTTCTGTTATGACCCTCTTATCTTAGTCACCGAAACCTACTAATCCAGGTAATTAATTCCAATTCAATTACCAATTTTCGCTTATTAAAATTGATATCAGAGTGGATTCACAGGGTTCGCAAAAATTTTATGCAAGGAAAATTTGGTTGGTTCACCAAAACCAAGGGCTAGACTGTTACACACACCTCGAACTTAAACCATAAAGTTATTTCACTGAAATGGCCCCCCCCCCCTATTTTTACAGCACTATGGACCCTTCTAAACCAACTATCACATCTCTCAAGCATTAGGACAACGTAACAGCAGGGCTTGTAATGCAAATTGAAAAGAAAAACAATTTAAGCACCAGCAAAATATCTTGGGCGCCAATCATGTGAGTAGTATAACCCTGAGGGTTTCTGGCTTCAAAGAAACCTCAGGGTTATACTACTCGTGTTTTTTTTTTGGTTTTTTTTTTAGAAAAACGTCCTAAAAATGCATACGGCGAATCTCACTTATAACGTTTTTCACAAAACGGTCATGGGAAAACGTTGTAAGCGGGTAAACGATTTAAAGATTTAAGTAAACTTTAAGTAAAGAATTCGTAAGAGTTAGGAGCTTAAGGAGTTGTACTAAGCGGGAAAACGTTTTAAGTGGAAACGTTATAAACGGATTCACTATATATAGAGACCTGTTATAACGAACCAAACTCGTTTAGCACCAGCAATTTTCAGTGAACAAATCTTCCATTTCTAGGCCTTATACGTGTTAAATCGTGATTCGATATAGCGTCAGAATTCTGCAAAATAAATGGTGGCGTTATATCGTGGTTCAACAGTATTTATTTTTTTATATGAAATTTTATCTGGGACTTGGCAACCACTGTCCATGTTTGGAAGACAAGCTGCCATGAAATGAAAAAATAATTACATCATCCCCAGACAATTCAGCACAAGCGTACTCAACCTTTTGGAAAGTGCGTGCCACTCTAGTAATCTAGTCACAAACATAATCTAGAAATGGTCCGGGGTCACTTCAGTGGTCTGGAAATGAGCTGCGGGCAGCTTGAGTGCTCTAGAACTGTGCCGTTGGTCACTCAAGTTCTCTGTGAATATGCTGCGGATCATCTGAGAACGTGCGGCGGGGCCACCTAAGTGATGTGGAAGAGCACCGTGGGTCATTTCAGTGATCTGGAACATCACAGCGAGTGACTTAAGTGACCTGGCACATTACCAGATCACTTAAGTCACATGCCAGTCAGTACCTGCCATTTTAGTAATATTAAGTTTGAGGTAACGGGCCAATGACTCCGAGGGCCACGTTTGACCAGCGGTGAAGCATGTATGATTTAGCAATTACATATAGCAACATTTGTACGATAATGCAGATTCTCTAGTCGCTATGGTGACCCGTGTTTTGCCAAACTTTGCCTAATAGCACCTCACTATCTATTTTTGTACGATATGTGATATTTTTTCTTTTACTTCTTCGCATCCATTTCCAAGAAGTAATGGTGATCACACATACCCTTCTTAGTACTAATAAAAAAAAAGAGAATCGATTTGAGCTTCGTGCGTATTAGCTCTTCATAATCAAAATCAACGTAACAGCCGGAATACGGAATTCTCGTGACTTCCCGATTCCCGGCTTTCATTTCCTTGACTTACCCTTGCCATGAATAATTTAAATATCAGATCATTACTATGATTTGGTGAGATATGATGGGTCGGTCGTAGTCTTTTCTTATCACTCCCGCGTGAGTCATCTATTTGAACAGTGTGAAGTCCTCTCGCTCTATTGGGCGTGTACCTATAATATGTATGTATTATTCGTGCCCCATCCTGAGGGTCGTGGGAGACGCGATTCCACATCTAGCCAGTCTCTAGAATTTTCTATTGATTGGAAGGGGGAAGAGAGATCTTCAATTGAGAGATTCCTCCCGCACCCTTGGGGCAGCCACGATCTATCTACACAGAATGGTGCGTGTGAGTCATTCTTGAGCCCCATGTTTATAAAATGTGACAGATTTCCTGTGCCGAGCTATGGTGCTGAAAATCCTAACAATTTATACGGGTCTTTTCTTTCTAGTTCTTTTGAGTGGTGTGTATAGGATTTTTTTTCAAAGTGTTTGGAGAGTTTCTGCGGGAGTTGTTCTAGAGCTGACGTTGTTTGCTTATAGGTGCGGGCGGATTTTCCTTATTTTTAATGCTACCGCGACCTTCCACCAAGAATTTCAGTCTTTTATCTTCTATATCAAATATTCCAGACTGTCCCCGTTCTCGGGGGAGAAACTACCAAACGGAAGATTTCTAACGTTTTACTTAGTTTAAGTGGAAACCATGATGTTTCGAGACAATTAAACGGAACCCAAACCAATATAGATATCCGTCTCACAACACCGATAGAAATTTTGAATTTTTTCATACCGGGAACCCCCCCCCCCCCCCCCCGCCCCAGAAAAGCACCAATTGCGATCCAAAAAGTGCAAAATGTGCCCAACGAGGTGTCTGAGAAAAAGAAGCCCATAACAAATATGGATGTCATATGCTTCTGAAATACAGCAACCCAATTAAAAATGCAATCACAAAAACTAATGACTATACATACAATAACTTATTACTCGGATTTTTTATGCCCTAATGATGAAACGTCGTTGCTGATAGGTTTAAAAACCTGAATTTACCGATCAGCATTTCATCTTTAGGGGGCACAGGCGTACACAAAATTTTCTCAAAGGGGGGGGGGTTACGTTTTTTCCTGCAAAATAACACTAGAATCTCGGCTTGGGGGTTTAGAACCCCAACCCCCCCCCCCCTCCCCTTCGCGTAATCCAATGTTTAGGGGCATAAAAGCCCTCTTATTACCATACATATACACATCAACATCACTAAGGCGGCGTTTTCCGAAATTCGATCCCTAAGAGTGGGGTTTAAAGGTTGCATAGAGGAATCACACCGAGCCGATACCGCTGAAGCTATACTTATGAAATTTGGTCATTAGTTTTATTTCATGACGTAAATACTCACTAAGGTGGTTTCGACCCCTAAGGAAGTGATAAGGAGGTACAAAGATTATATGGGACAATTATCGCCAAGCCGAAACCGCTGAAGCTATAAATATGAAATTGAGTCAGTATTATATTTTATAATATAAATACCAAGATTAGAATTTTGAAAATTCAACATCCGGGGTGGGGGGTCATCGCAAAGTAATTTTCAGATTACCCAATCCACGCGAGCGTTGTCGCGGATAACAGCTAGTTATCTCAAAAACATTTCGAGACATCCCCTTTGCTGATCTCAACGCACCGAGTGCCGGGGCCGATCTCGAGGCATTCCAAATTTGGTAATGGATGTACGCGAGTACTTTTTTTTCCGAATCTGAATTTAATTTATATCCAACCTCGAACTACAAAACTAAATTATCTCGATGTGTTTGTTCGAGAGCATAAGCCCCGATAAATGGATGTACATATACCACGTCGTTTTTCCTCTTGATGCAAGAAAACTTGGCACGTACTCGCGTAACCTGAGGGTGTGTTTGGTGGTTGGCATTCATAGTAATAACTCTTTACGTGACTCTGTCGGGTCAGTGGGTCTTCGTGGTAGTGACCTTCAAAAATATAAAAAATGTGGGCAACTCTTTTCTATATTAATTCCTCTCTCTTTATGAAAGAGCGAGTTATTTTCTCTCGTAGGATTCGATTCTATTCCTGGCATCGAGTTCTCTCTCTCGCTTTGGAGTTCATTTCTCACCTCTCGTCGTCATCGCGCCTTTTCTCTCGTAGCCATCATCACTCGTCGCAGTCAACAACTTCACAAGGTCGGGACGAGCAGTCGCCCCTTTTCTTCCCTTGTACTTTCTTAATGAAATCCCATCCATAACAGTGTCGTCCGATTTATTTTGGGTTATCGCGTGTGGGAGGATATTGATATGTTTCCTGCGTTTCATATCGGCGCGATTCAGTTCGACGCTTATTTCGGTTCTTTCTGAGGCAAAACGGCAGAAAATTAAGTAAACAGGGCTCGTTAGTGCAATATTATTTGTTTATAAGTTATCATTGGTATGTTATTCATAGAACTGAATAACGCCTTCAATGTGAATCGAGCTAAGTCTTGCGATCGATCCCAGGGATGGTACGGGTGATGATCGGAGGAAGTTGGTTTTCTGTGGGGGGTTTTTCCCGAATTCGAGCCGTTAACAAATTACAGTCGAATCCCGTTTTAACGAATACCGATATAGCGAAAATCTCATTTTAACGAACACGAAAACGAATTCCTTTGTAACGAAATTTCGTTATAACGAAGTGATTTCTCCGGTCTCTTTTTTTTCTTTACGTACTTTCATCTTTACGTCAGAAAACAGATGGCAACTCGACAACATAAATATGTTAGAGCCACACACATTCCGGCACGTGCCAATTCGTTAGAAATGTAGAGGAATGTGTACGAGGTGCATTTGCGGTTAAGTAGTAGTGTTTGCCAATAAATATGACCACTCGCTCACCACAGCGGCAGAGAAAGGAGGGTCATTGAATCCAAGAAAAGTCGATCATCATTCACGAGATTTTTCTTGAGGAAACATTCTTGGCACCTGAGAAATCCGGCTGGTGCCTAAATTTTCTTCCGACTCGTCAGGCCCTTCTTCAGTCTTGCATCCGATTAGTATGAATAGCCACTATAGGACATTTCATGGCGTTTATTCAACGTACTCAAAAAGGAGGGGGGGGGGGGGAAAGAGAAATTTCCCGCCAGAAAATGAGCACGCGTTCACTCACCTTAGAGATAACTAGTCTATGATAATGAGGCAAAGTGTAATTATCATTACGAGGCCTTTCGTTTCAGGTTTTTTTAAACAAGTCACTCTTCCCCGTGAATGGTACGCACATACACACAAAAACCCGCTTATTATACGGATAAGTTTCCTCTTTTTTTTCTCTCCACGAGTTCGAATCCCCAATAACTCATTGATAACTCATGAATAATTAGTATCATGCTCTGCTTTCGATAGTTCTCCGATGCTATCAGTGTTTTCAAACGGGTAACGAGGTTTTTCGGATAGTTATAATAAACAATTATCTCGAAGATTATTGGACAAGGAAAAGGCAGCCATACTGTACAGGCATTTCTAATATTCCTCGATGTGAATGAGAGAAACGCAAACTCACATATCGTTGTTTTCATTAAAAGTAGGACCAGTACTTTCATTATAATGTGAATCGAGGATTATAAACTTCCAAAAGTAATAATTCCATTATTCGACGGGCTGTAATGATATTACAATGGAAGAAAGATAAGGAAAAACAATTATAAAGGCTTTTTTTTACCTTAGTTTTTCATATTGCGTGTGTGTGTATATGAAATGAGTATGGCTTATTTGCAGAGACATCATTTCACTGGCGCTTGCTCATCACCCGTGTCTAATTCTGTGACAGATGAAGATAATTCGGAATGACGATATAATCCGCTGAAATGATTATCATCAGGACTTGGAACTTCCTCTATTTTCTCTTTTATAAGTCACGTAATGTGACTTTTTTTTTCTCCCTAAATCCGTATTTGGCGTGAGTCACAGTCACCTGGTTTCGGAGGATTATGATTCGACTACTACAGATGGAAAAGTACTTATAGAAAGAACGAGTCATTTGGTGACCAACTGATGCTACCGAGGAAATTGTGACTTTTTCCTCCCTTCAAGAAATAGGATTGTCAGACTTTGAAATGAGGGTCTGCATATAAATTTTATGTCTGAATAACACAAAACTGGATTTCGTTATTCGCAGTGACATTTCAGAAATACGCTGCGGGAAGTGGTGAAGAGGGTGGTGTTATCAAACTTTTTGCACCTGCGGCTCTCTTACACTAGTGATCTTTCATAACGCGGCTACCAGTTTTTAGCGATTTACTCGTAGCCATTTTATCACGATGCACAAAAAATTCACCGATAACATTTCGGCACCGAGAGATCGAGTGAGTAGCCGAGTGACCGGGCTAGTCAACAGAGAGCCCGGAAGCGGGTGACCGTGAAGGTGATTCACTGAGACAGAGAGAAAGTGCATGAGCAATCGCCTGAGTCAGTCAGTAAATGAGGGACCAGTGAATAGTGTTCAATGCTCACAATAGTGTTAAAAAATCTAGTGAGTATTCAAATGGACGAGCAATTGAATGAGCATGAAAGCGACAACAAATGAGTGCGAGAGAGGGCGCAAATGATAGAGGGAGCACAAATAAATGAGTGAGAGAGCACGCAAATGAGTGTAACAAAGAGCAAATGAGTGAAACAAGTGTGTGCAAGAGCAAATCACTTGGTAAGTGAGCAAATGTAAATGAGTGAACAAGCGAGTTCATAAGAATGAGTGAGAGGGCATAAGTGAATGAGAGGCAAATGAGATAGAACAAGTGAGTGAGAGTATGCAGATGAGAGAAAGTGAGTGCGAGAGCAAATCACTCGCTAAGTAAGCGAGTGCAAATGAGTGAACAAGCGAGTGCTGAAGCAAAAAAATGAGTGAAGAATTGAGTGCGAGAGCAAATGAGTGAACAAGCGAATAGCTGGAGTAAGTGAGCGAACAAGCGAGCACATCACTTGATATATGAAAGAGTACAAATAAGTGAGAGAGCAACTGAGCGAGCGAACAAGAGAGTTACCACAAGCGTATATGGGGATGCTGCCCTTCCCCCCCCCCCCGTTCAGTGGAAAAAATTGTGTTGTCATAGGTGGGAGGGTGAAGATGGACATTTGCCTCGCCCCCCACCTTGCATACAGTCGGTGATTCTCCCTCACCCGCGTTCGGGGAGCCTGTATCCGCTTATGAGTGAATCCCCATTCACTTTCTCAATGACTACTCACTTTCCCATTTACTCTCCGACTAGGTCACTTGCTCACACTCATTTTCTCGATCACTCTCTTAGTCATTTTCTCAAACTGTTTGGAGACGCCCCCCTCCATTCCCCCAGAGCTGCGAAGCACACTCTTAAAACCAACAGTTGCCTACGCAAGTAGGCCTCAAACTACGGAATAAACGAATAAATCGAAACTAAGCAATAAAAAGCGTCAAATATCCCCTACTTTTGCTGAACACATCAAAAAGTAGGGAATAACTGAACGTTATCGCGATTTTAAGAGAGGAAAATTCTAATACAATGGCGAATTCGTTTAGTTGAGAAGCAGCTCTTTGTAGCCACACTCGAGATTGGCCTCCTTTATCAGGCCAATGTTTTATTTCCCCCACATACATAAATAAAAATCGTTGGCCACAAAAATATTCGAGTGTTTTGACAAGATAATTCCTTAAAAGAAAACACAACACACACTTCCGGCTACCATATTTTATCTGCGTAAAACCAGTAGCTATAGAAACAGACACTGAGGCGACACATTTTTTTCTTCAGACACACGGAAAAAAAATTAAATTGAAGACAAAGAAGACGAGTCGTAAAACGGACATTTACGGCTAAAAACAAAAATAATAAAAACATTATTTACACCGGGTGATATTCGAGGGGGTAAATGACACAAAAACAGCGCGCACACGTCACGAAAAAACGCACGCGTGGACCGTAAATCAATCTGTTTGGCATGCTGTATTTAATCCCCACTCGTTGTATACGATTTTCACTGCTTAAGTATCTTCATCAGAATTTGACAGTAATCTCTCCCATACGACGGTCGTAATTTATAACGAGGGCATCGGTAGCAGTGGGCAATAACACGTTGATTGGTTTCAGTTTCGAATAGTGGCCCTTTAAGAGCATTGTTATACGACGGGTCACAATCGTTGCCAAATACTTTGCTGCGACACTAATTGTTACCACAACGATCGTCACCCATAGATAGCAAATAAAGCTATCTGTAACTTTGGTAGCAGCGTAACTCTCTAACAATTGGTGTCGTGCAGCAAAGCTTTTCTTCAAGACCATTAAAGCCATCTCTTTGTTTCAATTGCTGTAGTAAAATAGCTCTTGATAACGATTCGACGTCGCAACAAAGTTTTCTGTAATAATTGATTCGCATAAAAGCTCTTTGTAACAACTGACGTAGCAACAAAAATATTTGTAACTGACTCGCAACAAGGTCCGACGAGCTAGCACTGTCGTAACATAGCTCGTTGTTAATAGTTAGTTCTATTGTTATAGAGAGCTTTTTTCGACGTCAATTGTTGCGATGTCAATCGTTACAAAGAGCTTTGTTGCGAAATGAGAGAGCTATGTTGAAACGTCTATCGTTTTGAAGAGGTATGCTACGACACTGTTACTAAGAGTTTTGTTTTGAGGTCAATCGCTATCTAGAGCTCTAATGCGACGCTAACTCTAACAAAGAGCTTTGATGAGAAACTAACTGTTATAGAGTGCTCTGGTCCGATGTCAATTGTTACAGAGAGCCTTCTTGCAATGTCAATTACGAAGAGCTTTGTCACGAGGTCAATTGTTATAAAAAGCTATGTCGCGAAGATAAAAGAAATTTATTGAGACAACTGTTACAGAGTGCTCTGTTGCGATGTCAATTGTTTATGTCACATGTTACGAACAACCGCTGCGACGTTAACTACAGACAGCTTTGTTGTGACGTCAACTATTTCAGTGAGGTTACTTAAAATGACAATAGTTACAAAGAGCTTTGTTGCGACATCAAATGTTATCAAGAGCCCGACGTTTAACTGTTGCAGAGAGCTGTGTTCAAAACAAGGAAACAGCTCTTATGAACGTAAAGAAAAGCTTTGTTGTACGACAATTGTTACAGTTCTATTGCGACCAATTGTTGAAAAGAGCTTCGTTGTCACAGCAAATCAGTACCAAGTCTCTCGTTGACTTCAAGAGCTTTGCTGTGTGTCAAAAATTGTTATGAAATGCTCGGTAGTTACCAGTGTCCCCTTCATAGCTGCAAGCGCGCGTACACAGAATTTTTACTGGTACAAAAGAATACTATACAAGAGGAAACTATAATTTATAATCATGCTTCATTACGACAGCAATATTTAGTTTCGTTTCCATAAGATTGTTGAAATAAACTGTGTGTTATAAATTGATTGTTAAAAATAGCTTATAATTTAGAATTCGTTATATAATTTGAAATGGAAGCGTCTGTTTTAATCGGGTCCTCTTTGGTCCACCCGTAGGGAAGTTCAAAACACCGCTGAAGTTAAAAAAAAATCTCACTCGAATCTCGCCTCCCGGCGTACACCTGGAATTCCACACGCGCTCTCAGACAGGTCACGTCGCTGTGGTATGCGCGTATATATTCCCATCTCATCCCTTGATATACACTTTTCAACCGAAAGGTCAGCCACAATGAAGGCGGGACATGCGTACAAAAACAACGCAGCGGACCGTAAATAGCCATTCAATCCACAACTGAAGGGCGCTGTGAAAAAGAAGAAAGCTTGTACATACAACGCCGAACAGAGCACGGAAATTACAATTCAAGGGCGCATTCATCATTTGTAGAGGAACAGCGGCAACGAAAAGAGAAACGGTATACTAATTAAGCTTTACATAATGTATAAATTGCACATTGAATGAAATACAATGAAACTACTCCCGAGAGGTCACTTTTTTTTAAAGGCCCATACAGTCGACACAGCTTAATCGGATAACCCGCTTAAATGGATAAAATCCTCCGGCACCAAAATTTCTCCCATGGAGACAAGGTTAAAAAGTTAATAAGGTTAAAATCGCTTAATACGATAATTTCAACTTTTCCCCACTTACGCGAATATTACGCCTCGCACGTCGACTGTTAATACACATCCACCACTATACACATGTTTTTAATTGAATAAACATTTTTTTGGGAGTAGCTACTGGCCTCCAAGTATTCAAGTTGTCTTCAATACGTACATTTAATTATTTTATTTTTGTTCTCTGTTGAGCCAGTAGAGGGTGCTAACTTCCCCAATGAAAAGTATAAACCTTCAGTATTGTGATCATTTTATATAATTAAATATAAATATATCATTTCAATGTTGACATACGATTTATTCGAGAAGCCCTGTTAATTTTGATCCCTTTTCCCATAAAATCGGATACCCCGCTTAATCGGATATTGCGTGCTGGAATCGTTGATATCCGATTAAACTGGGTCGACTGTTTTTCCTGGTCCAGAATTTTCTCTCACTTTAATACAAATCTTCTGAGGGCCCACGTCTCCTGACAGCCGGTTTTCCGAAAAACAAAGGGGTGCTCCCACTCAAGAGATATGTATCTCCCTGCAGTTCTGGAACAATAAAACCTCTTTTAAGAGGGCTACTCGCTTTGTTACGCAGAAGGCCGGCAATACGGCCTGCGTTGAAGGCGAGTAACCCTCTCTGCCAATAACATGGAAGACACGGACTTATTTACAAAATATCCAGTATATAATAATGCAAAAACAATAAATTAACAATTTAACCATTCAAGCCTGGCGACCCCCCCCCCCACTTCACCCACGAAAACTCGAGGACCCACAATGAGGTCGGAGGCCCAAAGCAGAATGTTTTGCATTGTTCAGCAAAGAGCCCACAGCCGTCTGAAAATGTGCTGCCGTAAAAAGTTCCATAATAGTGTATAGTATATACAAAAGAGTTCTTTTCTTATAGAATTCTTACCAAGATTGTTCTGCGTATAGCCATTATATAGGGTTATACAGTCGCCTTAGTTCTGCGACGAACGTACGTACGTCACAGACACGTTCGGCATACTCTGCTTTGGATGGGGGGGTGGTGGTGACAGGGCTCCAGCTCCGGAAGATTGTCTTTTTTCCCCCGCTATTAAATTCGTTACCAGTGAAAAGTCCGGCGTGAGGCATACGGAAGATCCCAACCCAGGGGTTATGCTGTAGGACGTGGGGCTACGTCAAGGGGTCCGTTCATGGACCCTAAGTTAAACCCCCCCCCCCTCTCTCATTCCAGCAGGTACGACATCTCTTCCACAGAAAATCGGTCAGTCGGAGAGGTAACACCTGAATAGACAGCGGACATGGAGAAAACATTTCGGAACAGAATAAAATCGGCTTCATTGGAAGGTAAAAGCCGCTTCTTCAAAGAGACCACCTTCCATTGGGGCCAATTTTTTTCTAGTGCAGAATTTTTCTACCCACACACCTAGCCCAAATCTCCGAAGGGCTGCTTTTCTGATGAACAAACGCGGTGGTCTCTCGAAGGCACATTTAACTGTATTTTAAACACAAATGAATACAAGATATAATCAACACTCACCTCCCCATTCGATTTCGATAGGCGCGACCCAACACGCCAATCCAGGAGATCGCATAGCTGGCTAATCTGCGTAATCGCGTAGAAAAAAAAAAACAACTACACTGAATGATAATGGCGAAACATCACTAGTAGGATATTCTGGTCCCAATGCGTCCAACACAAGATAAGTCGATTCTTCTCAGACACCACTATCTATCCGTTCAAACTGACATTACTCCTTCAATGTCCGATTCCGCAGCAACATTGTCACACAAACACCACGCACTAATGAGCATAATCCAGAGGACGAGACACCATCCAATGTAAACACAACGTGGATAACCGATATTAAACAATAATTATCCGTATCCAGATACTGAATGTGGGAGCTAATCCCCCCCTTCGAATGATATTCAACACTTGAGTGTGTGCAATAACAATCGAAAAAATTGTTACTAATTAAATTGTATTCCTACGGTGTGTACCATCACCCAACTTCACCGCCAATGCGTTCTCAATCGTGCATCGGGAAGGAAATGACACAAGAATAGCCTTTCATTCAGAAGAGTTGCTTCTGCTCGATAGGGAGGAAAACTCTCAAAACAAAATAGAAACCACGCCAAAGCATCGCCAAGCATCACTAAGAGCGGGATTTCGGATTCATTCTTTCATTAACGAGTGTTGTGCGGAGAAATCAGCTTTCCGAAAACTTTCAAGTGGAGGGAAACGGTCCGGTCCGAATTAACATACATATTCTCGAGCTCTATACGTTAAACAACGACACAGGGTGGACGGGAAGTCCTCAACACATTTTAAAAATAACTAGCAAATCAACCAATTGGGATAAGAAGGTGCGGTTTGCACTAAAATATTCAGTTGTGCTCATTGGAGTTTTTTGATAAATTAAAAAAAAAATTCACTCACAGGGGGCGCTGAAAAACGAAATACTCGACATAACACATAAAAGGCAACACAAACAGTGTGCATATACTATTAATGACAATTATTTGCATTACATAAAACTATCGCATCTGAATATCAGCGCCCTTTTTAGCTCGGGCTACATCTAAACGAGTGGAAGGGTGCTCGTGTTCAAATGCGATAATTTTATGTACACAAATTATCATAAACATTAATTATGCACTGTTTCTGTTGCATTTTGTTTTGTCAAGATTTTCGTTTTACAGCGACACCTGTGAATGAAACTTGAATTTTTTCAATAAATAAAAAAAAACCCCTAGGCCACGATAGGTATTTTAGTGCAAACCCCATCTTTTTTACATCAATTCGTTGGTTTTTATTTTTTTAAATGACTTCTCGTCCACCCTGTGTATTGCATTATTTGTCCACGGGGGGAAAAAAGCTGAATAACTGGTCTATGTTAAATTTTTGCGAAATAGGTTTCTGACTGCATAATGTTCCATAGAGCTTCCGTTACAGGTTCCTTAAGTTAGTTCCTGCAGAAACCCACATATTTCGATGCTATGCTATTTTAACCCTTTAAGCGGCAATTAGAAATCACTAAACCTCCCCTTCAAAATGTCATCTCTCTTTTAAAGTAGCAGTCTTTTCTTCTGATTTTCAGCAAGAGCAAACTAGGGGGGGGGGGGTATAGAGAAACGTTTTACATTGAGAAATCAACTTTACAAAACATCTAGGCTTGTCAATGCTGAAATCAGAGGATTTCGTGGGGGCGAGATATCTCGTCGTTGCCGCTTAAAGCGTTAACCAGCGGCTATAGCGCGTTCTATATTTGAAACAACGGTCTGTGTAGCCAATTGCGTCTGAGCTGCAACCCCCCCCCCCTTCCTATATCCGCCTATGGTGGCGATGACTGTATTGTCAATGCATTCATCGAAACTTCTATCGGAACCGAATCGTAAGCTCACGTTTATTTTCGTACCAATGCTATTCGTCCGGTAAATACTCGGTCAAATAACGATCGAAACTTCAGTTGATTACACTTCCAGATGACCACACTTCCTTAAGGGGCCATTCAAATATTACGTAAGCAGATTTTCAGCCATTTTTGACCTCCTTTCCCCCCCCCCCCACCCTGTCAGCAAAACACTGAGCCCCTCCCCCCGTCAGCAGCTTAAAATATTTCATATCTTCTAAAAAGGGATGGTTGATGACGTAAGCAACCTTCAAACCCCTCTCCCCCCATGTCATCAAATCCCAACCCCCCCCCCCGATGCTGACGTAATACTTTAATGACCCCTAATCACTTACGATCAAGAACGTAATATTTCATCCAAACGCCAGTGGAAGAAATTCAAACAAGTTCTCGATATAAGCTTTGTGTGAGGCAACCCTATATTTTTTCTCTTGGTTTTTTGTATACCTTGATAGTAGCTTTTAGGACAAGGTTGCCATATTTATTGCCGATTCGTCAAATAGAGAGCATCCAAACTTCTTGCCAATCACTTGTTAATCTTAGGGGTTAAATAAAAGATGAGGAGTGGGGAGGAATAGTCTAAACAAACAGCTTAAAAGGTCAACCCAAAGAGTAATTCATAGAAAGTGGGGTTTATTTCAGAGAGACATTGAGAGAGAAAACTCTCGGGCCCGAGTAACTACTCCATAACTCTTGCATTCACAACAAATAAAGACTGCGCAAAGAAATACGAGAGAGGCTGTTGCAGTGGAAGGGCATAAACATTGCGCGAGTAGAGAGAAGTTAAATCATACAAAGCAGAAATTCTCTTCCGTCACTGCTGATGCTATTTCGGAGAGTGGCCGACTCCCATTTTAAATGGCAACGAGAGAGAGAGAGAGAATAAATAACACAAACAAAATAACGTCACAGCTGGACAAACACTTTTCACACGTGAAGCACGAGCACCAAAAAACAAAGGATGCGAACACCGCAGTAATTATGGACTGTATCACGGAAAAGGCGATACTCGATTAAACGAACGTGCTTATCGACAACAATGAACACATCACGCATTCCTATATCGAAAAGTTTTTTTTTTTTTTTTTTTTTTTTTTTTTTTAAATAAATAAAGAGTATGCATGCGCCGCAAAAAAATTAGCCAAGTGATCCTCAAAGTGTGAGCCGCGGCTCTAGGGAGCGTCGAAGCACTTTGTCAACGAAATCATTCACCTAGATTACAGAGACGAGTGCTTCCCTTGGGGAGCGATGGAAGCTATGGATTTAACAGGATCCCATGGGTTCACTTGAGTGAGAGAAAAAAATTCTGATGAAGGGGGCGATGGAATAAAAAGTTTGGGAAACTGACCTAGATGGACCTATGTTTTCATCCTTGGCTTCTCGCCACTGATGAAGGTCGTGAAGCTTCCAACGCTGTCTCTTCTCCCCATCACCCCAACAATTGGAACGTATCTTGTTGGAGGTCTACCTTATTTTCGTTGAACAGAGCTAGGATACCAGCTGGTGACTCTGTATGACCATCTGTTACCTTTGAACATCGCTATGTGGCCTACCATGTCTTCTTGCTTATACACTGAAGAGCCAAAAAAACTGGTGTACCTGCCTAATATCGTGTAGGGCCCCCGCGAGCACGCTGAAGTGCCGAAACATGACGTGGCATGGACTCGACTAATGTCTGAAGTAGTGCTGGAGGTAATTGACACCATGAATCCTGCAGGGCTGTCCATAAATCCGTAGGAGTAAGAGGGGGTGGAGATCTCTTCTGAACTAAAGTCAGAAGAGTGTTCCTGGAGCCACTTTGTAGCAATTCTGGACGTGTGGGGTGTCGCATTGTCCTGCTGAAATTGTCCAAGTCCGTCGGAATGCACAATGGACATGAATGGATGCAGGTGATCAGACAGGATGCTTACGTACCTGTCAGAGTCGTATCAGGTGTCCCATATCACGCCAACTGCACACGCCCCATACCATCACAGAGCCTCCACCAGCTTGAACAGTCCCCTGTTGACATGTAGGGTCCATGGATTCATGAGGTTGTCTCCATACCCGTACACGTCCATCAGCTCGAAGTAATTGGAACCGAGACTCGTCAGACCAGGCAACGTGTTTCCAGTCCTCAACAGTCCAATGTCGGTGTTGTCGGGCCCAGGCGAGGCGTAAAGCTTTGTGTCGTGCAGTCATCAAGGGTACACGAGTGGGCCTTCGGCTCCGAAAGACCATATCGATGATGTTTCGTTGAATGGTTCGCACGCTGACACTTGTTGATGGCCCAGCATTGAAATCTGCAGCAATTTGCGGAAGGGTTGCACGTCTGTCACGTTTAATGATTCTCGTCAGTCCCGTTCTTGCATGATCTTTTTCCGGCCGCAGCGATGTCGTAGATTTAATTTTTTACCGGATTCCCGATATTCACGGTACACTCGTGAAATGGTCGTACGTGAAAATCCAAATTTTATCGCTACCTCGGAGATGCTATGTCCCATCTCTCGTGCGCCGACTATAACACCACGTTCAAACTCACTTAAATCTCGATAACCTGCCATTGTAGCAGCAGTAACCGATCTAAAAACTATGCCAGACACTTGTTGTGTTATATAGGCGTTGCAGACCGCAGCGCCGTACTCTGATTGGTTCCATATCTCTTTATTTGCATACGCATGCCTACCAGTTTTTTTGGCTCTTCAGTTTATAATCCATATATAGAAAATTGATTTTCTATCTGTGTGTTCTCTATACAGATCTACAATTTTAGATCTATCGTCACCACAAATTTTGCATATATACCAATTGGGACCAGACTTGAACGATGGGCTACATTAAAAGTTCATCAGAGCTGGGCAAATACCAGAAATGGGCGAAAAACTGTCGGGCAACAATGGTTTTTGGGCCTCAACAATCAGTTTCGGAACGTTGTTGGTTACCGTGGTTGCCTAGCAATGCGTTTCAGACGTGTATATGCCTTTACAATGGTTTGTCACTTCTTTAAAGCTGCCAGCATATATGTATAATAGTTTATGCCTTTATAATGGTTTGCCACTTTTTCAATCCTCCCAGTAATGAGACTTTTTGAATAGATATCATCAGCATCGCTGAGTCAGGCAAAGGATGACCCCCCCCCCCATAGAAATCAGTGTTAAAATTTCCGATTTCATTGTAGAAATGCGGAAATTTAGTGGGGTTTCCGCCACATCAATAATTTTATAAATTGTATTAAATTCTAGATTTTTGAAATATTGAGTTCGCTTAACCACTAAGCCCAGAAAATTAAATATGAAGTAATTAGCCGGACCTACTTTCGAGTTGCAAATCCATGCAATAACATTGATATTTCAACCGTTTATTTATATCTTCTCAAGCATGAAAATTAATGTCTCCGTATTGTCTTTTAATATCAACTGCAAAAATTCATATAGTTTATTATGGGCCCGTAAAGTGCATCGAAGAAATTCCACAGCTTTAACTAAGCATTTTTTTGAAGCAGAAATAGGCAGATGGATAACTTGAAGTTCAAGGGGAGGGGGATCGAAATAACTGGCACCCCTTGAAAAAGGAAAAAAAAATATTTTCATTTCTATGTTTCTTTAAATATAAATTTGTTTATTTCATGAGACGCGCAGGAAGTTGTCATATTGGTTAACTTGGACACGGTTTGCATGTCCCTCAAAGAAAGTGGGAGATATCACGTGATCCAAAAAGCGTCATTGAAGAAAACACGGGCAGCACCGGGTATTATATCTAGTTTGCTTAACTAGCTATAATGCCCGGCGCTGCCCGGGTTTTCTTCCATGAGGTTTTTGGATCACGTGATATCTCCCTCTTTCTTTGAGGGACATGCAAACCGTTTCCAAGTTAACCAATATGACAACTTCCTGCGCGTCTCATGAAAGAAACCAATCTAGAGTTAAAGAAACATAGAAATGAATATACAGGGTGTTTCAAAAACAATCATCTGATTTAAAAAAATCATAACTATTCAGCTTTTAATCCGTTTGGATCGAATAATGTATAGGTAGAAAGAGGAAAATCTCGAGTATCGCGCAGTTGCCGACAGGTAGCGCTAACGCTATTCCTTCAGCCGTCACTTCAGTGTTTGTCAAGATTGGCTTTTGCCACTGTTAGAAACCGATTCGGATGACTTCATTTTCCAGCAGGACGGGGCACCATCACACTGGAGCTTGGACGTCCGAGAATTTTTGATCAATTGCATTCCTAAACGATGGATCGGTCGTACGGGATCTGACAAAACATCACTGGTCTCCAAGATCGCCGAACCTCACAGTGTGCGACTTTTTCTTATGGGGCTTTATAAAATACTACGTTTATGTGCCTCCCCTTCCAGCTACATTAGCCGAACTGAAGGTACCCATAACAGCAGCCGTGGAAGCAGTGGATGCAAACATGCTCGCAAAAGTTTGGGACGAATTTGACTACCGTATAGACGTGCATCCCAAGGTGGACATATTGAGCACTTTTGTATTTGGTTTGTAAAAAAACTTTGATTAGCCATGTAATATGAAATTAATCTTAAGTGTCTATCTCCAATATTTTTCGTAAAATACGCATTTCAAATAAGGTGATTCTTTTTAAAACACTCTGTATTGATTTCTCTTTTTTTAAGTGGCGCTAGGTACTGCGATCCTACCCACCCTGAACTTCAAGTTATCAGTGGATTGTTTCTGCTTCAAAAAATGCTTAATTATAGCCTATATCCGCTTGTGCTTCAGAGAGAGAGAGAGAGAGAGAGAGAGGCATCACTGTGTTTGTTGTTACTTCATAACATCAAAAAACACGACTGAAACTCTAGATCAGGGGTTCTCAACCTGGACCATATGACCTCCCCTTACGGTCTGTGGATATCCTAGTGGGGGGCGGCACGGGTGAAAATCAGATGGAAGGGGGCAACAACAAATGTGTGGTGAAGTTGTCACAGAAAGCTGTGAAGAAATAAAGAATAAAGCTTTCAAGTAAAATATGGTAGAAAAAATTGGATTACTTTCAGAATCCAGCAGAGCTATAGATAAAAACAGGGTCTATTTTTACACATGGACCTATGTCCCGTAGTTTCATAATCCATAGGGCCCTATATAATGAGATCTGGTACCAGAGTTTCGAATGTGTGTAAATATGTATGCTGTTGCATCCAGCTGAGTATGGGGAGCCCCAGTACATCACTGACAGGGTATCCATAATATGGCTATGCATAAATCACCCCCCCCCCCCGACAAGGCACTTCACTAGACTCTAGCCCAAGATAGGCACGGATCTAGGGTGATGTGTCACCTTGTGTAGGTTCGTTGGATAGTCTCGTATTTCATAGAGACCTATTTTCACCATATAATTCGACTCTCGGGAGGGACAATGACCCACCTTCTGGATCAATGCCCAGGTTTCCAGAGACCTGGGCATTTGTTTTACCTATAGACCTCATTTATAGGAGGAAGGGGAGCACGAGAAAAAATATTGTCTAAAGTTGCGGACATGGGCTGAAAAAAATTTGAGAAACATTGCTCTATAGAGAACCTGTTCATACTGTACATCTAAGCTGCGGCATATTTATATCGTTGATACAACGCATTAGCCCAATGAGTAGGGCTACATAGAGAGAGACACACGAACACGCGAGCGCTTAGAGTCGCTGGCTGCCTCAGCGACCCTTTTAAAGACCGTATGACGTCACCGGGTTTCAAGTGTCCGAAACCACTCGACGCTGACACGAGTTTAATCAATATGAGCTTAATGGAACAACGCAAATATAACGTTGGGATACAGCAGTAGAAGGGAAGGGGAGAGCAAAAAAAAAAGGGACTTCCCTTTGTGTACAAGGTCCTTCGCACGGAGTAATTATCGAGATACAACATCAACACACACACGGTCCTTAAAACCGCGGGTATAAAATAAACCCAGATCTGATACGCAAATGAACACTAGAAGGTTCTACAACGCATTTACGGGAACAAAGTTCGTAAATGACATCTCAATAAACCATAAAAAAAAACAGTCAAACATACAACTAACCAGCGAATTAGAGGTTTTACCATATAACAAATAATAACTTTAACAAATATTGAATATTCAAATTTCTAACTCATTGCACGTCAAATTCTAAAATTTAACATGATTTCTAACATTGAAAAATTCTGTCTAGTTTTTTTTTCTTTTTTTATTCTCCTTTAGCGACTCAAATTTTCTTCTAATAGATGGCAGCACACATATTTTGTTATGCCGGGATTACAATATAAAATAGGGGGGGGGGGGTCTTTTCAACCCGTGGCCCGCCGACGACATTTTAGTCGTCCCTTCAAGACACTGATTAATGAAAATATGAAATCAGCATTCCAGTAGATACCCGAAAGTACGATTGTAATTCTCATTCATTTTGCACATTCTTTCCAATTATGCAGAACAGTTGGTACGTAAATCTACAGGAAAACCAAATCTTGACCAGAATTCCTACTGATCAGTTTCCACTAAGAAATCAATAAGAGAATAATTTGTTAAAAGATTTCTGAATTTCCACAGCAATTTTTTTTATCAATAGTGGTACGAGGGAATTTCTCGTACGGGGGATCACCGAGGGTGTATATGTGAACCGGGAGGGGAGATGTCCATCTCCGCCCTTTTCTATGTCAATATAATTTTCTTTCAGTGAATGGGTGGGGGAAGACGATCGCTTTTCCCCTGAATCCGCCTATGGTGTATAGTGAACGGCATGGTGGCAATAGTCTAGGGTGGAGTCCTGTCAACCCCACCCTTGGGGAGGGGGCGGCATGGATCTGGTCTTAAAAGCATTTCGAAAGAAAGCAAGTAAATATGTAAGCTATTACTTCTAGCTAAGTACGGCACCCCAGGTCATATTTCCCGGTGGTCCATAATATTGAGACGGCCTTGAATCCCCCACAACAGGGAAGCTCACTGAAATCTAGCGGAGACCGTCCGGTCGTTTATGAAGAATTGAATTTTCTCAAATAAGTAAAAATGGTCTCGCTCTTGGACGACATTCAACGGGGACTCCTAGATAAGACGAGTGACCACGAGAGAAAACAAATTGGTCCAAAGGGTGCCGTGGGCGAAAAAAAATTAAGAAACCGTAGTTTCACAACACTCGGATCGCATCACTTAGCTGCTCACCAATGCACATAGGGGTATTTAAAGGAGGGCCTATGACCCAGAGTGACAAATTCGAAGTGGTTAAGAAGTAGAGTAGAAAGGCGATAAGACCATAAATTTGTCTTCGCCTAGGGTGTGAGGGACGAGATGATCAACCAAATGAGTGACCGTGCAAGTGTGCAAGCATGCGAGGGACCTAGAAAGTGTGCAAGTATGTGAGCGACCAAATCAGTGACCTAGAGAGTGTGTGCGTTGTATGTGTATGACCAAACCAGCGCGCACGCATGTGAGTGACTAAAAGAATAGCTTAGAGCAATGAGTCTCAAATAGAGCGCCGCGAACGATTGTAAAGGGTCCAGCAGTGAGCTATCCTTATTAATGTTGCACCTATTCAATACCAGGAAGCGGTTCTTTGTTAGAATATTCTGGGGAGCTGCGGACAAAAATTTGAGAACCACTGACCAAGAGAGAGTGTCTAGGTCAGTGAGTGACCAAAAGGGAGCCCTAGAGAGTAATCATGGAAGTAACCAAGAGAGCGACAGCGGCGAGGAACAAAAAGAGTGACCTAGAGGGTGTAATAGCATGTGAGTGACGAAAAGAATGGTTCAGAGAAAGGCATATTCAAGGGAAAGGGGGGACAAATACGGGGAATGAATGGTCAAGAAAATTAGACTTGAATGGGCAAACGGCGGCAAAGTTTGTATAGTCCACAGCCGGCGAAACCATAAATTTGACTCTGCCGTGTAGATCTCGCTCCCCCTAATTACCTACAGAATCAACACTTGCCGACACTCGGTTGGTTGTTCATGGCATTAAATTGTATTTTCTCGGAAAAATTTAGTTTCATTAGAAAAATGGTAGAGATATGAAACGCTCTTGAAAACGTTCTCCACCAGCAATATCGGCAGCTGCATCGTGTGACATGAATTGGGCAAATAAATGGCCGATGCGAAGGCCCGAAGCCCTCACTCGCTGCTCATTAAGTACTCTGCATACCAGAGTAGAAAGGGGGAAAAAAAAAGAATGACTCGCCGATACATACCAGAATAAATACACGAATAACAAGAACCCCCGCTACGACACCCCGAGAAATCAATATACCCATTAAATATTAGTCGACGACGGCTTCTCAATGAGCAATAAAAAGTCGCGGCTCCACAACGAAATGATCGGACCACGGCACAAAATTCTGCCAATAAAAAAACACACACATACACTAATGAGAAACCGGAATGACGGACTAGCAAAAAAACCAGCATCACGATTGACCTTGTCAATGACTTCAATGCAAAAAAAAAAAAAAAAGAATGTTGTTCAAGACCAGCCAACCTCCCGAGGAAAAGATAGGAGAAAAAGAGCCAGACATGATTAATACCAACATCACGACAACAGCTAGTTAAAAACTAGGATACATATGTTAACTGGTATTTAACCCCAGGGCCCCCCCCCCTTTTTTCATGTGTGGTTTTTTTTTGGACGGATAGACAAAGATACTAATTACGAGATCCAACAAAAGAACCCAAAGTTCCAACTTTGATAAAAGCGGAGAAGATTTCACAAACAGGCGGTTCCGGGTTCGAGCCCGACATCAATAACAGTCATGTTTTTCCCCCATGGAGCTGGTTTTTGGCGCCGCGTACAACGTGAATCGTCTAGCGCGACACGCCGTCTACCTACTGCGGTAATAGGGAAGCAGGCGTGACTGTTTTCCCACGGAGCGTAACACGTCCCACGATAGCGTTTAATGTCGTCGGGCGTGATTGGCTAACTGCTTCTGGAGGAATACGCCGCGTTTCTTGCAGATATTCACAGAAATTTACCGATAAAAAAAAATTACCTCCGGAAAAATTCACAAACCGAATGAGCTGGTAAATAAGCTAATAAGTGACGAGTAACTTTATGAGTGACCGCATGAATGACCGAGAAAGTGAATAACCGTATCTGTAATTGGTATGAATGGTGATGGTATGATGAGTGATGGTATGAGTGGTCGAGTAAGCAATCAATTGAGTGACCTACCGTATGAGTGATTGAGCGACCATATTTTGTGATCGGATGAGTTGGTCAATGAGCGAATAAATAAGCTAGTAAGTAAGCGAGTGGCGTTTGAATGACCGAGTAACCAGGTGAGTGAACGATTCACTTTCAGTGAACGTGTGAATGAGGGTATGCGTAGCCGAGTTAGTGACCACATAAATAACCGAGTGAGTGACTGTATGAGTGATTAAGTGACCCTATGAATGAGCTATTTAGGGACAGTATGAGTGCACAGGTGAATGGGTGAGTGAGCGATTCAGTGATCACGTGAGTTAACCGTGTAAGAGATAGGGTGAGTAAGTGGACGTAAGACTCGCTCGCTCACTTGTTCATTTGTTCACTCACCAACTCCGACTCAAAACGATTAATCATCACAGAAATCTATTGGAAAAATTATCCAACATTTTGACGCGTATATGAAACCGATCGAATGGCAGATGTGCCAAGCTAGGAAAACACAATGGCTAACTACATAAATTTATACATTTCCGACGACGTGAAATCGCCCAATTCGGTTCACGCGGCGCAAAAAACCACATTCTGGCGGGGGGGGGGGGGGGACTGCTTTCAGGAAAACGTGATTTAACAGTCATATCTTGTCAAAACGTAGAAAAAGAAATAAAAGACCTAAAGGTAAAGACCACAGGCATAGACTTTAACAAGGGGCACACCTTCGAAAGGAGAAGAGCGAGAATTCTCGACCGCTTAATTCCACGGACACGAGAGAGCGCCACAGATTTCTCCGAAAAAGAGAGAGAGACCTTGATTAATCTCTCTCATGACCAGAGGACATTAAAAAAAGTTATTAAACAGTAAACGAGCCAAGAACGATTCCGAATATTTCGCTATTGGCAAAGAAGAGAAAAAGGCATGGCCACTCGTTTTCTTCTTAATGAGCCACAAATTATTACCTTCGAAGAAAATAAATACTTGGCCATTCGAACACGTGACTGTAGTCTCTGGGCATATAAAAATCAATACCAGCTCCATAATTCAGCCATTTTTATGGCATTGTCAGGAATCAGAATCAATAAAGGCAGGCAAAAAAGTCATGAACACATCAAGCCGGGAAAATACAGATTTCATAATTAGCAGGAATTGAATCGGGAAATCCCTCGAAAATTGCACGAGAGAAACGCCGCCGGTCCGCGGCGCCTCTGACAAAGGTTGGCAGTGAATAATTTGGGAACCCCTGGCTGAGAGAAATGAAATTAGCAGGACATAACCTTTGCTTACACCTCGATTTTAAGCACATAATATTCCTTTAAAGATAAAAGGGCAAGATAAAACATTAGTTTGAACTTTTTTTTTGACACGGCCATCAAAAATTCCATGGAAAATGATTGAAAGAACTGTTACCGTGCGTGTGTACCGTGTGTCCTATTGGCAGACTTGTACCCGGTGCTGTCTTGACGCATGGGCCCGCCCTGGCGGCCTCAAGTGCATAAGAGGCCTCGTTGTAATGAAATTTTGTGCTACGATTTTCGAAAGAAAGCAAAGAAAGTTATAAAAGTAGGTACTCTGCCCACAACAAATACTAAACAATGTCACTTTGCCCGTGGGCCCCATGGGGCTGTTACCATAAGAGCTCAGCCTGTACCCTCCTAATGCTTACAATGGACTTTCCCTAATTCAACCATTCAAGTTTCAACCGATGCGCATTTAAAAAAAAAAAAAATTATTAGCGTCACCTGTTGTCGACTTAAATACACTAATTTCTGAATTGATGCATAGCCCATTTTAGCAATATGTTTATTTGTTGTATTGTAATGTGATCAGCACGTATTCCCAAGAGATCTCTACGATCTGTTCAGGGAATTTGTTAGTGTTAGTAGACATCGATGCTCGAACTGGGATTCGAACACAGACTTGCGAAGTCAGGAGCTAGCTCCTACCACTGGACTACCAGGCTGCAATAGATCAATTCATGTTGTTAAGTCTCGATAAAATTTATTACAGATGAGCTTGAATGTAGAGAAATATGATGCATTCAAATATCGGTCAACACAATTTTCTTTTCGGTCGGTCACTTCGCGCATTGGCCAAGAGTTTCGGCCAAAGTCCAAATAGCAGAAATGATTCGGACTTTGGCCGCCCATTTTGGAGATCCCTGGCCAAAGCTCGATGTGCTGATGTAAGATGGCTTGGTAGGAGTCCAAATACATTTTTCTTTTAATCGCCAAACGAGGGATATAGGAACTATATAGACCTATAGCAGCTGCATTGGATTAGCTCCACGTGACGAGAGAAAAAAGTTAAATTTAAGAAAAAAAAACCACATAAAACCATAAATTATAGTTTTTCTGTAAACTTTTGGAGGGAAAAATGATTACCACATCGTGACTGAGGTTTGATGGGTTGCCATAACTAACGTGAACACAATTATCACGAAAAAATACGCCAAATTGACGATTATCCCGAATCATGGAGTTCGTTATCGGACTTCAGCCAGGAATCACCCGCTCATTGGCCAATTCCGGGATTTGGCAGTAACATATACATGCCAGTCGGAATTTTTACATGTCCTGGACATGTCGGGCAATAGATTTGTCCAGATCTGATCTGAATTATCCCCCAGCACCAATTCAGCCTCCCGAATAATAAAAGATGCAATTCATTCATTAACATGACATGAATTGAAATCAACATTCATCCCTTATTTTACGATTCAAAACTACCTCTTAAAAGAGGAAAAATGCCTTCATATACGTTCTAATTTATTACTCAAGGGAGCATTTTTTTTAATATTAAATCTGAACTATTCAAGAGAGCACAGGGCAGAAGCGAGGGGGAAACAAAAACAATTCCGAAGGTCAAAGAACTCGAGTTTGTTTAAGCTCAGGGATATATATACATTTTTTCCAAGCATATTATTCCTCAAACAACATTTCACTTAAAACAGATACGCTTTCGGCAACAACTGACATATCAAAGGTAAACAGCACCGTATAAAGTAGAGTTTATATAACGAAGTTTTTTTAATATATATATATATATATATATTTCCATCTAGTCTTTTTCCTCCTATTATTTATGCAAGGAGGAAAATAAATTTCTACTCTGCCAGGGATTAATGGTATCACGCCACACACACACCTAGCCCGATTAATACAAATAATATTGAGATAGACGGGGGAAAAAATAGTTAAATATTCGATATTAGTTGCCAAAGTGTTACTTTTTCCCAAGGAAAAACAAATCCGCAATCCACCCGAAAGTGTTAATTAAATGATCTCCAGAGGAAGTCATTAATATTTATGGTACGCTTTTCGGAGAAAGGGGGGGTATGAAAATTCATTAACACGTCACAATCTTTGACGATAACGACGACCTTGACGGATGGCATTTCTCGGAGATATATGGACGTTTCACACGTGGGAAAGGGAATTAAATGTCAATTTATGACGGTGTCTCTCTCTCTAAAACTTTTCCATATTTTCAAGATTTCACATTTGATTCCACGTTTTGGAAATAGTATTATGGGTGGGATTCTCATAGAACTTGATGAGTGATCGTTAAAAAAAAAAAAAGATCAATTGGTAGTAAGAGAGACTGGAAGTGAGCAAAAAATTTTGCTCGGATTACCGAGTTTCATTGCTCTTTTTGGGATGACATGTATTTGACTTCATTTTTGAATGAGCGGAAATTCAATGCTCTTTAAAAAAGCCTTTTTTTTTTTTTTTTTTTTTTTTAGACGAGCTGCATTTCACTTTGGATGAGCTGTTTTTTATTGCTTTTCGTAGGTGAAAAGAACTTTTTTGCTTTTTTGGATGAACAGAACTCTTTCTCTTTTTATGAGTGAAATCGCACTGCTTTTTTGAATGAGCTTAATTCCATTTCTTGAATGATCTTTCCTTCGTTTCAAGCCGTGCATCGGCCAAATTTTGCTTGAATGAGTGCCGAACCATTGAATTGAATAAGTTTTTCCCGTTCTTTCATTCAAAAAAGTACAAGAGCGAATTTCGATCTGAATGAAGAACTTATAACATTCACACACGCTCTTTGTGGAACTAATCAATACAAATGTTATTTTAACATAACAAAAATCCAACCAACAGTACACGCGGCGTCAGCACACCGCCGCCAACACCCACGCATGTATAATGTAGTACCGCCATCAATATCAAACGCAGTAGGGAGCCCCCCATTACTCAGCCGAAGAGCCCAAGATGTCATTAACGTGGTTATGCTCATGACGATTCGAAATCAATACTCAATCCACAAAACACCTTTCCGTTCCTATCAGTACGCAAAACCAAGAAAAATGTTAAAAACAGTAACAATTAAAATCGTTATAAACAATCAAAAAATAAGGGAAGGATCAGAGGATCATTCTTAAAAGGAAAATTGAAAACAAAAAGATCATAATCTCTTCACCCATTTGAATCTCGCAATAACCGAACTCCATCATCGTAGAAAGAGGGGGAAAAAGAATAATTCGATATAACGACATCCTGGGATTTATTTCTAAAAAGGATTTCCTAAATCACTCACAAAACGAAGGAAAACGCGATTCGTCACGTCCCACTCTTTCTATAGTATAAATATATGGTTATTATCAGCCGCCACCCCCACCTCCTCCTACATGGTGGCAACGGCTCCCACACAGTGCTCCACGTTAGTATAGTAGGCCTACACATTCACTTGAATTTTTAAAAATCACGCAAGCACACATACTGTATTCTTTTTAATTCAAACATCACATAAGGGAAAAGGATGGGAAAATTCCAGTAATAAAAATCACTACTTATATTGGTCTATGAATGGATAAAAAAGTCTTACATAGAAAAGCACAGGTCCTTACTTAGATTAACAATTAATTGACGTATATAGTTTTCACTCTCACCCATGAAAATGATCATCAGTTGTTAATTTGAATAGGCCTATACGTAATATAAGCCAGGCTAATTTTTTTAGGTGCCAAAGCATTTTCACACGAAGGAAAAGGTCCCAAATGTTTCTTTTGACTATTTCAGGGCACACAGGACTTTCTTTTACGTTGGCAGATATGTTGCCATAAATACCAAACATTTTGTGCTGCCCTCAGCCTGCAATTCAACACACAGAAAATTTTAGGCGTCAATAAAAATTTTTAGTTAACAAAACAACCTGGCTCCTGGGATTTTCGAATAAACCCCGTACCCGCCTATAGTTTTACGCATCTTTAGCCGTACCAGCTTGGTATGCATTCCTAGGGGGGATACACAAACCTTCTATGCATTTCGAGGGATACAAACCGCAAGCCGCCTTCGCATTTCTATATGATACGCAAGCTTCTTACGCATTTTCGAGTTTTGGGGGTGGGGGTGAGCAAGCACCTACGTAGTTATATGGGCAAATAAGTCTCCCACTGCGGATGTCTATGCATATGAAGCATTTCCAATTTAGGTATAGGGCAGTGGTTCCTCGCGGTTCCGTTGCCTAATTCATGATTCATCTGCGGCTCCTTAAAATATATAGTCAAGTAGATATTTTCACTTATGAAAGAACCACTTCAAAGCGTAAATAAGAATACAAACAAATATATCCAGCTCTCCGCGACACCCCTAGGAGCCGCGATGAACACTTTGAGAAACACTGGTATAGGGAATACGCGTGCAATAGCGGATACATTCCACACTCTTTGAACGGGGGGGGGCGTCACCGAGGGTGTGTGTATGGTGAACGGGGGTGAATGCCCACCTCCGCACTCCCACCTATAGCAATACAATTTTCCACTGAACGGGGAAGGACGATCGCACCTTCACCTCCGCCCTTCTGTATCTGCCAATGTACATATATGTCAAAGATAAAAAAAATTTTTTGACCTTTTTCTTCGTGTGAAAATGTTTTTGGCGCTCAAAAAACTTAGCCTGGCTTATATTATGTGAGGGTCCTGGGCCGTGCCTACTCCATGCTTCAAGGCGGCAGTGCAAGATTCAAGTCCATTAAATATCAGACACACACTTTTTCTTAACTTGGAAAATGCACGTTTCATTTGACCAGAACTGCTGCCCCCCGTTTCTGAACTCAAGATATCGACTTACGGAAGCTGCTTGAACCAGTTCGTAAGTCGGAGAACTGCTGAATTTGAATATCTTACGAACTTCCTTGATGTCTCCGCGCGTATTGAATCGGATCCCGGTTGTAAGGATGCAGCAAACAAACACCCGCTTTGGAAAACACACGCAGCTCTGAATTCTAGAATATATTTTTTTTATTCCGATGAAAGCTTTTTACTGGATTTATAGCACGTATACGATCAAAGTACAATACAAAACCAGTGATTTCCTGCGATCTCCGGGAGAAAGAAGGTAAAGAGAACCGGATGGGAACAATGCCGGTACGCCATCTGGCCTACCCGACATGACGTCAAAAGCGACCCCCCCCCCCTCTCTCTCTCTCTTTCTTTCCAGGTGAGTCACGGGCGCCCGATTGATAGGCCATACACTCACACACCAATAATACACGCCAAGCAGCTGGCGCTACTTCAAAAAGCTGCACGTGCGGAAGCTTTTTTTTTCTTATTTCAAATCATTTCGTGTTTTATTCATTCACAAACCTATGGAAATTTCAACACACGAGGAAATTTAAAAATAATAAAATCACAATCCCTAAAGATTGTGGAGTCGAGAAGCTTTTGTGGGAACCCCCCCTCTCCACGTGGCAAACACAGAAACGAACAATCCAATCCCGCCATTCCCCCCCCCCCAAAAAAAAACAAAAAACGGAACATTGAATTGAAAACAAATTTCATTCACCCGAAGCGTCGGAATTTCATTTCTTTTATAAACGTTCGATATATATATTTGACACGGGCGTCTCCATCTATCGTGAAGCCGTCTTATATTGAAGAATATGTACCGCCCACGTGAACTATTTATAGATCTAGTACAATTGGAAGACGCCCTCGCGCTCTATACAGTATACTTTCCCGATTGATGAAACTCGAGAACTTGTTGCATAAATGCGATTTTGAAAGCTTTCGATCAAAAGTGATTATTTTCGTGCACCTACGCATGAAAATTTAATCCTCGTCTATGGAAAATTTATTAACAAGGGTGGTTTAACCTTAAGAGCAGCGGTTCTCAACCTTTTTGGACTCGCGGAGCCCTTTTCAGTACATAATTTTTATATTGAAGCCATGTTTGACTCAAGGAGCCCTTTTTGTGTATAATTTTTATGGCGGAACCCCGTAGGCCTCTTTTTTTCATTTATCTGTCAAATTTGCTTATTTATTTTACTTCCCTTGAGTCGCCACGGAGCCCCAAGGGTTCCGCGGAGCACCGGTTGTGAACCGCTGCTTTAGAGGAGGTGCAGGTGGCTCAATTAAGTGATCTGTAACAGCGCCGTTGGTTACTTTAATCTGTAACTGTGGCGCGGGTCACATAAGCACGGCCGGTTCTAGATATTTTTCAAGTGAATAATATTTTCATAAAAAAAAAAATCACCCACACCCTTCCGTCAGCGCCCTAAAAATCGGCCGATATTGCGATATGGCCTGGGTATCTTTCGGTTTGACGGGCCCCTTCAGCAGCGCCAGAACTAAATGGGGGGGGGGGGCAACTGTCCTGGGCGGAAAAATTTAGGGAACGGTGAATTTTAGGTGGGAGCAAAACACACCGTTATAAAATTATCGATTTTCAAAGTCATGGAAGCGTTGAAATCATGTCTACCCAGGGGCCGCGTAGTTCGCGACTTCAAGGTCTGGCCCTGCACATAAGTGATCTGTGACCTAAAACTGTGCCGCTTGGTTCATTTTTGCCAAATAAGGTGACGGGGCCCATCAGATGATTCCGTGGGCTATGGGTTGAGCATGTGTACAGACGGGGGAATCGATATCCCCCCCCCTAAAACTAATGTATTGTTAGCATAGGCGGAAGGAGTGGAACTGGACTTAAATTGTCTCTCTCTTCCCCCCCCCCCCGTTCGAACAGACTATATCCGCTGATGGCGTGGACCGGCGAATTCTGAAACAGGAAAAATTGGCAAATTTATTGCATAAGCAGATAAAGGGCGCCGAGCCCGCCCCACGTTCAGTAATACTAGCACCACAGGAAAAAGGGTGCGGAATGGACATATTCTCCTAGCCTTCCTCGTTTGAGGTGCCTGTATCCCAGTGCCGTAGACAGAAAACTCTTTCAGGGGGAGGGGCGCCCAAAGCGGCAGAATAATAGACTTAACTATGTAATTACAAATCACTTAGAAATCAGCCATTTTCTCACATTTCCGGGGGGGGGGGAGAAACTGGACCATCGATTCAGCGCGTTTTTCCACAAATGACAACAAAAATAACGCAAAGAATGTCTTCTTTTTTTTAAAAATCCCTACGTGTATAGAGAAGCTCAACGTTAATGTTAGTTATTCCGTTGCCTACTAGATGGCGCCACTACACCGAAATCATGATGATTTTGTTAGGAATCGTGGTTTTTGGGCGAGCGATGGACGAGCTACTGTACCACACTGCACAACTGTGGGTAAAGTTGCATTGCGGTTCGATTGAAAGATACATTCCCATCCCATCCGGGCAAAAGAGAAACATTTTCCGAATGAGAACGTTAAGCGAGTGAAATTCGGTTGGGAATCCTCGCTTTAAAACAAGGGTTCACGAGCGAATTGACCCGCAAAGAAGTTCCATCCGGCCCACGAAAGGTGTCCCTTCGAAAAAAAAACTAACGTTGCCCACAACCAGGGAAGCAACTAGCAGGCGAGTCTCGTGCCCCGGGCGTTAGACCCGACGGGGGGTGCAAATTTCATTCTGAAACCTCTCCTTCAACATTACAAGAGGAGCGTCAAAATGCGTGCATGTCCCAAGTGACCAAGCATCTAGTTGTGGCCCTGCCCACAACAAAAGTAAAACCAGTTTACGGCCCGTGAGCAGTAGCCATTTCTCATATCCGGCCAGTAGTTGCCGACCCCTGTTTCAAAGTAATAAGCGATTCAAAAAATTCACACAGAACGGCTTTGGAGGAATTCTCAAACTTATAATCGAATTAACACAGCAGACCGAGCACCACCAGGCTCTGTCGCTCGCGCGATTTTAGCTCATTGGCCCGGAGGCACGGTCGAGCTGGAGAAAATTCTGAAAGACAAGGAGGAAGACTGCCCCCCCCCATTTCGTAGGGTACAATGTACATTCGTTTAATCGTTAACATATGCATACAATCTGTGTGACAACATGCATACAATCTGTGTGACAATATGCATACAATCTGTGTGACAATATGCATACAATCTGTGTGACAATATGCATACAATCTGTGTGACAATATGCATACAATCGTTAATCGAATTTACAAACAAGTACAGTGGAAAACACCTCCAAACAAGGACCATTCATTTCTCTTGGAAGAAACTGGTTTTTCGTGGTCGCCTCTTAATACAGGGTGAACTTAAAAAGGGGAGAATTGCAGACCAAAAAAGAAAAATGACCCTTCCAAAAGATTTCTCAGGGGCCCATGGGATACAAAATGCATGGGCATCACGTGGAAGAGGCTAACAAAGCTTTTGCTTAGGGACCTTATAAAAAAAAAATTCAGAAAGGGAAACGAAAAGTATCCGCAGTTCAACCATAATTTTATTTTTACTATAGTTAAGCATACGAAAATTCTGGCCTGCCGGCACATCAAAAATCCCGATCCCAAGGCACTCTTTAGGCACGGCATGGGAGCCTCTGGTGTATGAAGGACCTCTGATGACGTTGCATAGCAATAAATGGTACCGGACCGTAGCCCTGAGGGCCCGGGACGATTCTCATTTTTCGTTTTTTAACAAGATATAAATTCACTATGAAAGGGGCCCGTGAAAAGTCTGGTCTTGGGAAGCCCTGCTCCAAGATGTGAGGGCAACAAAAAGGCGATTCTGTGTCGCACGCATAAACACGTTGAACCTGAATGGGATTGGGTAGAAACAATATGTGCTCTTGAAAAAAATATTAATAATATTCAATGAGTTTACTATCGATATCTCATCCACGATCAAAATCAATCCCTAAAAAAAAGGTTACTTCGATAGCCATCAAAATTGAATCCCTATCATCGCTATAATTATTTTTGGCTACTCTAATGGGACACGTCGCCACTCCCTCACACGTGATGAGAGTTTTATTCTGAGAATTATTTTTTCCTCTGGCGGGGATTTAATTTGATGATATTGGGGAGGTGAAGGCAGTGATAAGGCGTTGATTGGACCTTTCTCAACACCCGAACTACCTCGAGAACACACACACCTATCTAAAGACATTATCTTTCAAATCTGGATTTTCTTTTCTAATAGATTATAAAAGCACCTCTTCTCCGTTTTTAATTGAATTCAATAATGGGTATCTGATAGGGTGGTTCATTTCCTTGCATTATGTAACCAGTCGTTATAAGGGCATTACTCCGCGTGGTGTTTTCAGTAAGCGTATCACCTGCGCAAGGCCACCCTCACCGCACAAAGGGTCCCCTTAAAAAACTAAACTCTTCGCTAATTTCTTTTAGAATTTCATAATTTTTACAATTGAAGCGTATCCACCTTGTTTTCTATTATCATGAGAGCGGGGTCCATTTCAAGAGAAGGACCTGGGATGGCCACCGCAAACGTCGGTTGTGCACTTGCCCCTAAAACTAAAAATGCTCATGACACCTGCGTACAGGCCCCCCCCCCCCCCCCCCCGTAAAAGAGGCATACAACTTGTGCATTCTTCGAGAAAAATACGTTCGCCGCCAAAAGTTGATACCGACTCCTCACGAGGGTGTGTATAATGAACGGACGGGGGAACGGGGTGATCTTTCCATCACTGCCCTCTCCTTGTATCCGCCTATGTTTGCCACTCGCATAATACCTGAAAATTAAATGGTCATTCAGGGCCGTCCTAGCGCATGGGCTCACTCAGGTACGGCCGGGGGCCCTTATGATCTGGTACTATGATTTTCCAAGAGCGATGATCTAAATTCGAAGGCAGGTACTTTACGCTAAGTAGGAAATCGGCGGATACGGGGGGGGGGGACCCCCGATAGGGATGATCTCGCCCTCCATTCACTGAAAAAAATTGTATTATTGCATAGGCGGAAGAGCAGAGAAGTGGACAATGCCCCTCCGTTCGAAGAGCCAGCATCCACTTAAGGGATAATGCGGGGCCTCGGAATTGATTTTCGCCCCCCCCCCCCCATGATGCTTTTCAGATGGCCCTGTGGTCATTTGTATATCCTCCCTGAAAATCCATTCGTCACTAGCGAACCTTTTTGTAGATTGGAACTATCGGCCCAGAGAAACATCAAAAATACTGACCAATCGTACGCCATCTCCATACGCAAAGAGTAATTGGATAATCCAATTTTTCTCAACAACGTAAATGCAAATGAGAAACATTTCTTTCACGATCTTAGGGTCGAAATCATTTTGGCAACGCATCATCGCACACGAAATAAATGCAATAACTATTATAATGCAAACGAACCAGAAGTAGGATACGAAGCAGAGATAAAAATATCCCTTCACAAACGAGCCAATCATTACGCATATAGCAAAACTTAATTTAAAAAACAAAAATAATAATTAGGGCGAGCAGATGTCCCAGATGATGGCCCCGGAATGATTTATCTCATCAGTTATGCATATGATGCGAGTGGGGCGATATCAAAAGGCAATTATGGATAACAGATGGGATGATGCCTCACTGCGATTGTATAATATAATAAGGATGCCTCTGTGGTTCCCTTGAAAAAAAAGGGTGGTCTGATGAGATGTGCGTATAATAGATGATAGCGATCGAACGAAGTAGTAAAAAAAACACCAATTAACGCCGAGGTTATAAATGACAACACTGTAGTTCGGTCGAAGTGTCACTGAAGGGGGTTCGATCCTTTCATTGGCATCCATTTGTAATTGTAGCTTTCGGAAAGCATGCAAAATCGTTCCAAGACTATATAGATGCTGAATAGTGTGTTATTACATTAGTGTTTTTTAAAGTGAATTGCCACCTGGAGAAGAGTAGTATGTTGAATCTCTACAGGAGTACGGCATAGGACATTACCCCCTAGAACAGTGTTTCTCAACCACCGGGCCGCGGCCCAGTACCAAGCCCTACCGCTAGTCAAACCGGGCCGTGAGTGATTCGCCATTTCATTTTTCCCATTAATTTCTCTTTAGTTGTATGACCGGGACTTTCACTTACGCAAAAGAGATTTACCAACCCGCGGGCTTTCAAAGGTTGAGAACCACTGTCCTACAGAGAGTATCTCTAGGAGGTAATGCATAGAATCGATTCAAAATAAAAGGACGGCGGTGTAATAGAATATGCTCATCGACAGGCAGGCACTCTTTTAAACAATATCGGGCTTACTCTTGCACGCAGAATATTTTTCTGCCCAACATAGCATTTGAAACAGCGTCTCCTGCTCAGTTCAACAATAAATTTTGAAAGTGTCTTTTCTTCAGTTCAACAGTACGTTTTGAAATAGTGTCTTTTCCTCAGTTCAACAGTACGTTTTGAAATAGTGTCTTTTCTTCAGCTCAACAGTACGTTTTGAAATAGTGTCTTCTTTTCAGTTCAACCACACATTTTGAGAGAGAGAGAGAACTGTTGTCTTTTCAGTTAAACCATAAATTTTGAAACGTAGTCTTCCTTTCAGCTCTACAATACAAGCATCTTTTCGACTCAACAATACATTTTGAAAGCATATTCTTTTCAGCTGAACTGTTTCTTCTTTCATTCTTCTTTCTGAACTTCTTTTCATTCTGAAACTGTCTTCTTTTCAGTTCAACAATTTATTTTAGAAAAATGTCTTCTTTCCAGCTCAACATTACATTTTGAAAAAAGGGGTCTTTCTTTTCAATTCAACACTACATTTTGAAAACCTTTCATTTTTTGATATTTGCACTGATATCTTATGGCATTTACTGGTGGTATATTGCGCTTTCAAATTGGCATGTTGTTATTGTACGTGTTGATTTGAATTGATTTTTCTTTTACGTTACGAATCATACATGTTTTTTAGTTGTTACGTTTGTAAGCCTCGTTGCATACTCTGTGGACCACGAGTTGTTTCTGCAGGCCCCAAACCAGGCAGTTTGGTCCACCCAAACCAAAACGCCAAAAAATACATGTAGAAACAGTGTCTTTTTAGCTCAAGAATAGATTTTCAAACGGTGTGTTCTTTCCAAATCAACACCACATTTAGAAAAAAAAGGAGTCCTTTCGATTCAACAATTCACTTTGAAAGAGTATTCTTTTCAGCAACACAATACTTTTTGGAACAGCGCGTCTTCCTTTCAGTTCAACAATATATTTTAGAGGAAAAATGTCTTCTTTTCAGCTCAACAATACATTTTTAAAACGGCACCTTCTTTTCAGCTCAACAATACATTTTTAAAACGGCATCTTCTTTTCAGCTCAACAATACATTTTTAAAACGGCACCTTCTTTTCAGCTCAACAATACATTTTTAAAACGGCATCCTCTTTTCAGCTCAACAATACATTTTTAAAACGGCGTCTTCTTTTCAGCTCAATACATTTTGAAATAGCGTCTTCTGTGCAGCTCTACAATTCATTTCAAAACGATGGTGTCTTCTTTTCAGCTCAACATTCATTTTCAAAGGATGCTTCAAACAAGTCCCCCCCCCCCCCACACCTTCATTTATAAAACATGTAATACAGACGGAATTTCATTCTCGTCGATATAGGAAAGTAAATATTAAAATGGGTGAAGCAGAAAAACGATCTACATAGTAATAGTTAATTATAATCGCGATGCACGTGCAAAAACCAGGAAAGAAACCTCTCTCCGGGAGCAAAGAAAAACAAAATGAATGATGTATTTAATATAATCCGAACAGGTGCAACAGGCTATAAATATGAAGGTAGGGAAACAAAAACAAATAAAGCGGTACCACGAAACTTCAGCAGGTGTTTCGATTTTTTTTTTTTTTAAAGAAGAAACACGAGCCCATCCCGATGTTGCCCTGAAACACAAGATGCAAAACAAGAACCTGATTCTTCCATTAGAAAAAAAAAAATAGACTTCTTAGGTGGTGCATAGAACAAAAAAATTGAACGAGTATGAAGTGTGGGCGACTGGCGCGGCACGATTTGCATGCATTCCCAAGGTGACCGACGTCTTCACTGATCTGCATGATCGATTCTCACGAAGAAACGATTTCTTCTAAGAGAACAACAACATTATCATCGAGAGAAGTCATGTTATATAAGGGGGAAAACATTCAGGAACCTGTTCTTTTTCAGAAGCAATGGTGAGCAAATGAGCACCCAAAAAACAAAAAAAAACTTGGAGGAAGTAATCACTCAGTAGCATCAGATAGTTAGCATTAAAATGAGCAGGAGCAACACAAATAAAATTTCGAGGTTAAGCAGTTGGTCATTTATATGATGAAGGAAGAGAGAAAGAGAGAGACTGTATTTTCATATAAAAAATTGGGATACCAGACATCCCGGTGTCCCGGATGATTTTGAATTCGAGTCGTCTGAAAATGAGCAGTGGGCTACTTAAGGGGGACTTAATATGGCGAAATACTATGCTCTATTATTTTTTCCGAATTTACTGTTTTTTTGTATTTTTCTTGAGCTGCCGCGGAGGACCTAGGGAGTTCACACGGAGCCGCAAGGGCTCCGCGGAGCACCGGTTGAGAACCGCTGCTCTAATAGAAATATTAAAAATAGTATTTGACCATTGATTTCAAAATTTTCATACATGTTTTTGATTGTATGTGCAATCTTATGATGGTTAAAAAGTTTTACATATCTTAGATACTTAATTTTTTGTATATTTCCATTGAAAGGCATTAAAAACAGCTTGTGCGCAGGATAAAATACCGTGAAATCAATGTAATTGAATAGAAATTGATTCAAAATAAAGGGAACTACCGTTCTGTTCAAGAAATGAAGCAAAAGTTAGAAATTTCAATCTTATTTGAAATTACATAAATTAAAAAAAATTTGAAATTTCAAATTTAAGTATCAAAATTAAATTTTTAATAATATTGAGTCAATGAAGTTTCTAACATTTGTTTCATTTCATGAACTGAACAGTTTCCTTCACTTTGAATCAATATCTATTCAATTACATTGATTTCATGGCATTTTAAATACTGCGCTCAAACAGTTTTCAATGAATTTTTTTGAAAATTTACAAAACAAATTAAGTATTCAAGATATGTAAAACCAGCATAAGTTAGTACATACAATCAAGAACATGTATAAAAATTTTGAAATAAATCAATGGTTAAATGATATTTTAAATGATATTTGTATTAGAGTGTTTCACCATTTTAAAGATATTAAGTCCCCTTAAGTCATCTGAAAATCTCCTGCAAGTCACGTCGGTGATCTAAAAGTGTACTGTGGGCCGCTTGACAGATCCGGAAATGTGTCGCGAATAATTTAAATGATCTAAAAATGTGCCAAGAGCCACTCAAGTCATCTTATAATGCGCCACGGGTCACTTTATTTCTTATGTAAATGAATCGTCGGTCACTTTAGTCCTTTTGAAACGGGCCGCGAGTCACTTGAGTAATCTCAAACAGAGCTCCGGATATATGCCAAGAGCCACTCAAGTCATTTGAAAATGTGCCACGGGCCACTTTAGTCTTCTGGAAATGTGTCGCAGACCACTCTAGTCATCTTAAAATGTGCCGCAAGTCACTCAGGTGATTTGAAAGTGTACCGCGGATCACTTGAGTGATCTTTGAATGTGTCACGTGCAAAACTTGAGTGATACATAGAAATTCAACGGGCCGCTTAAGTGAGCTACTAAAACACACATATACACCTCGTCCATTCCTCTAAGGAACTTCTAACGAATTTCTAAATGTTGGAATGTTCGTGTTGTAAAATATTGGCGAGGGCGGGAGAGCAGAGTTGGACATTCACCCGCACCCACCCCCCGTTCCCTATACACACCATCGACGATCACTTCCCCCATTCGAGGAGCAGGTATCCTCGGATATCTCTCGGGGTACAAGAGAGGTTTTACTGTGCATATCCCTCTTTCAGTTAGAAATTCCTTGGAATATGGACTGGGTCACCGGTTAGGATGTATGCACACCCCCCTCCGGAAAGGCGGTCCCCTTGATAGAAACATTAATTTGAGGTAAAAATTCCATTTTAAAAAAGCAGCACACAATTAGACTTTGAGCCCCTTCATAGGTTTTAATGCATATTCAATTTCCGTTTGTCATCAAAAAATCTTTGAAATCACTGAGGGTTTAAGATAACACTTGAAAAGATTTTTTTGGCCGATTCCTCCAAGAAATGCGAAAAAAAAACCCTAAAACACGCAGATTGGGATCGAGTCAAATCACGTGACCGCAGGCACTCGACGAGGATGCATCATTTGGTAACAGGACCAAAAGAAAAGAGACCGTAATTCATTCACTGACGTAAAACGCGTCAGTCATAAAAATATGTTCCAAGGGTTGAAGGAGGAGGAGGAAAAATAGATGAAAAGACGTATAAAAATGCGTAACGAAAGGCGATAACCAAAAGCCGGCTCTTGTGCAATGACTTCGAGCATCTTTTACAAGGACGTGGCATTTATCCAACATCACGAAACGACTACGTCACCCCCAGTGACCATCTGGCTTCACGGTGGTCTTTCACTCGTATGAAGAGCGAGTGCACTGAAATCATAGTAGTACATAGTTTCTAACACAACCTGTGGTCCGCGACGATGGATGGGTGTGATCCTATAGAGTAATAGTAGTATATCTGTAGTCTATGGGTGATCCGCAGGCAGACTTGATAAAATTAGTCATTCCTTGTAATAGATGCAGCCGCTTATTTATGTGATCACATCGGGACTCAAAGGTTTCCTATAACAACCGAATGATAACTATATCCGCAAAAAAAGTCCCGTTTGCTAGTACGGTGACCATACATCCCGTGTGGCAAATGGATATTGGCAGAACACACGGGGCAACTGTTTTTTCTTTCCCACGTAATTGGTTGCAAAATGTTCAATCGTTATCCTTTTTTTCTTCTGTTCTAAAAACCGGACTTTTTCTTCCTTCCTTACAGGAGTGGAGCTGTCTAATGCAGGAGTTAAGAACCCTGTGGGTCGCAGAGGCTTCCGAGATGGGTCGCACAAATTCACTTACAGCCAGCCAGGAATGATTGATCTATGGGTCACACGACTTGAACTTGAGTCTCAGGGAGCTTCCTAGATGAGTTGTACAAATGCACTTACACAGTTCTGCTGAAAATGCACGTATCGTGTCACTGGCTTCACTAATTTCGAAAAGAAAGTCCCATAGGTCCCATAATCGCGTCGTAGTTGATTTTGGGTCGTGACTGAAAAAGGTTGAGAACCCCCTGGCCTAATGTACATCTCGAATAACGATTTTTAAACGTACAAAATATGTTTCATAGACATTAGCGCAAAAAAAAAAAAAAATGGATAATACTAATCGAAATCCCGATAACTATGAACGAACTTTTCCCCCATGCTATGATATTGATCCGTTCTTTTCTTTACTAAAGTGATAACAATACCCGAATGAAAACGTTATCCGTGACTCTAATAAGCGGTGTCGACTGTACTAGTCGTCGTAACCGATCCCTGAAGGATGAGGATCTTCTTCCTCACCCCTGTATGGTCGAATTTCCAAAACCATATTGCAATTTCTTGAATTACCGAATTCATTTTGTTTATAATGGCATTGAAGGGAAGACGATCTCCTGATGTTCTTTCTCGGGGGGTTAGAAATCCATCTAGCTCTCAGAAAAAGAATCAGATTTTTTTGCCCTTTGTTTCGTCCAACCGTGCTTCGTCTTACTTCGTACGTAGTGCGAATAATGATGGAAATGGTTTTTTGAACAATGAGTATTAGAGCCGAGCATGATGCATATCTTGTTGCACGCATTGCTACGATGAAAACGCGATGGCAGGAGGAGATTGCAGACCGATTCCACGCTGGTTTCTGATTCTGCAAGTCGGCGCCGTTACGGATTGGTTATAAAACCTGAAATAAAAGTTTTCAACCAATCCGTAACGGTGCCGACTTTAGAATCATAAACCAGTGCGTGCACTATGTTCGTATCCTATGGAATGAACATAGTTCACACCTATTTTAGATTCCTAGAGTGGGTGTGGTGACGCGCCAAAAGGGTACACAGTACAAGCAGATTACCGGCCGGGGACACCAACTACTACAGTCGAATCCCGTTTTAACGAATACCGTTGCAGCAAAAATCTCGTTTTAACGAACCAATAAAGAGTCTGAAAAGGGGGTTACCGTAAAGCAGGGGTGGCCAACTTCTTTCTGTTCAAGGGCTAACACAACAGTCAGCTGCAGCGTCACGGTTCGCATTACGAATATGTCACCCCGGTGTATTAGCCGCACCAGTAAAATGAAATACCCGGAAAACTTACACATTTGTATACGCCGTAAGTAAATGGTAGAATCCCTGAATAATGCGTGGCAATATACAGGGTGATGCCTTGAAGCGGCGACAAACTCAGTGGGGGATAATATTAGGCATGGGGGGGCCTGTTCAAGTATTACGTAAGCAAATTTTTATCCATTTTTGATCCCCTTCCTCCCCTTGTCAGCAAAATTTCGTCATCAGCTCTGCCCCTCTGAATCCAACTCATATTTTATAAAGGGTAGTTGATGACGTAAGCATTATCCGAACCCCCGCCCCCTTGTCATCAAAAGTCAGCAAATCGGAAACCTTTCTCCCCCCACCATCGATGATGACGTAATACTTGAACGCTGCCCCCCCCCCATGAAGGAAAATAAAAATTGCTGTAGAACATTAGTATCGCAATCCATGTTTAGTCGCTGAAAATCGCAAAAATACTTATGAAGGGTGTGACGTCGAGTGGGCCAAAAAGGCCAATAATAAGTAGAAAAAAAACATTTATTTGACAGCATGATTACAACATAGCCTGTAGAACATGTCGCTCATACACGATGGTGCACCAGCACATTTTACCATTGCGGTACGTAACTACCTCCATGCTACATATGCCGGGAAGTGGATTGGACGTGCCGGACCTGTTGTTTGGCCACTCAGTTCTCTGGCCCTCAATCTCCTGGACTTCTTTTGAGGACACCTTCATTCAATCACTCGTGCATCAGACGCCTGTGGAGACACTGGACAGTGATCTCACAGCACAGATTGTCGTCACTGGCTGCGGCGGACGTCGCCAGCACACCCGGTATCTTTGAGCGCGTCCGGCAACTGTTACTCCGTCGCTGTCGGCTATGCAATGATCTCCGCTGCCGCAACCTCGAGCAACTCCTGTAATCATTTCTCTTCGTCTATAATTTCTCACATTGAAGAGTGCCGCACAGGCTGTATTGCATAATCATGCTGCCAAATAAATGTTTTTTTTCTTCTACTTATTATTGGCCTTTTTACCCCACTCGACATAAGTATTTTTGCGATTTTCACCAACGAGACTTGGTTTGCGATACCATGTTCTATGGCAATTTTTGTTCCTCTTGATGCCTAAAATCGCCACTTTGAGTTTGCCGTCTCTTCAAAACAGCACCCTGTATACTTCGGATCCGAAACATTTGATCGTGATCATTCGCAAATTCAGGACTACGTTAGGCACCTACGAAAAACAATATTCTTAGGCGATTCTCTGCGATTTATAACGTCAAGTGGATCACTAAATCTGCAGAGCCAAATAAATTACTCGTCGCGAATGTTTCGCAACACCACTATCGCAGTTAGGCATTACGGTCTCTCGTTACAATCAGGATCCCACCGCCACCACCACTCTAACAATTTGTCAACCACGGTAGGGCTCCCCCCCCCCCCTCCCCAGTAAGGGTCCCAGACAGTCTTTATCAATGAGGGGATTATTAATGGCCGATTCCAATTTGGATCCGAAACGTAACCTCTTGCCACTTAAACGAAAGTCGCTCCGACAGAGTGAGAAAAAAAAGAAATGGACAGTACGGTAACTCATCGGGCAAGAAACAAGACAGCTCCATCACTCTCTGCGGTAGGGGAAGATAAAAACTCAAGTGCGGTGTAAGCTCTATCATCCTACTCTTCTTTCTTCTCCTCAGGATTAAGCATGTCCGTGGCTTACATCAATCTGAGGAATTCAAGATCACCGGACGAGAGAGAGAGAGAGTAGAAGCCTCCAACGAGGGAGAGGAAATAAAACCCGGTCTGTATCTCCCTGTATATTTATTTCATGGTGGGTGTTTGCTCTTCTAAGAACAGGAAAATACGCTCGATATAATTATCACGATATTCAGCACATCATGTGATGATGCACATAGATGGCGGTGTAACGATAGAACGTGGTGGGTCTACAAAAAAATGATTAAACGTTTAGAAAATTTCGAGATGCCCAATATGATGCAAGTTAATTTGTCTAAATAAAATTAGTTATCTTGGTTAACTTATCTCTAAATTTATTTTATTAACTATGCAGCTCTTTGCAACCATGAATGACGTATCTGAGGTCTACACGTTATTTGCATACTTTTTTTTTTGTAATTGGAAGTATTATGCCTCTAGGATCAACGGTTCGCCAGTGAAAGGCGGCAAAAGGGGAATCATGAAATCACCCTGTATAGTGTTTTTCTTCATCCAAATTTACAAACCTGAAACCCTTTCCAAGGACCCCAAGACCTCACACTTAACGTTAGTATATACATTTCACTGAACTTAATTCTGGGAGGATGAACTAAGCGGCAAATTTATAGGTCACATAAGTAATCTGGAACAGTGCCAAAATCACTTAATAAACCCTCGGCACAGTTCCAGAACATTTGAGGGGCCCGGAGTACATTTACAGAACGATTAAGTGACCCTCGGCACACATCACATTTCCATATATATCACTTAAGCGATTCGCGGCACATTTACACACCACTCAAGTGACTCACGACACATTTACAGATCATTTAAGTGGCCAGTGGCACATTTACGGATACTCAAGTGACCTGCAGCACACTGGAAGATCACTGACTGTGACCCACGACACATTTGCAGATCACTCAAATGACTCGTGGCATATTTACAGATAACTTAATTAAGCGGCCTACGATACGTTTTCAAACCATTGAAGTAGCCCGCACTATCCCAAAGGTTGAGCAAGGTTGCCTCACGGCATGCTCCAATCTAGGACGAACTAAACCTCGAAAAAGTGGAAGAATTCAATTTTGGAGAACGCGAAGAGACCTTTTCGGGAATTCTGTACGCGTTTTTGACCAGCCCGATTAAATACAAATAATCAGCTGATATAACCAGCATAAAAAAACTTTTTTATTACGCGAGAGAGAGAGAGAGAGATGATAGCTTCTGAACCAATCAGTACCATCTTTTTCGGGTCTTCATTTCGTCCGAGTTAATTGCGACGATCGTCTCGACAATAATAATCCTAATGGGAAGCACGCAAAAAAAAAAAAGTTCAGCAATTACCCACTGGAGTATATTACGTGATCCACGACGCTAATAGGCCCTTACCGATACGATATTTAGCACCGCACCGAAATGCTGGAGCGAGTCATTACACTGACTGTACGTGAGCACTCAACGACACTTTCTCTCATTTCGGCAAAGGGTGAAAAAAAAAAATTATCATCGTTTGATGTAATAATGTAGTACCTTGGAGGTAGGTTGTGCGTGATGTTAACCAATCCATATACCAACTCTTGATGTCACCCGTGCGCCTTTTCTGATTCCCCTGCACCCCACCTTCGTAGAAATGGATACGAGTTTTGAATAAAGATCAGGGAGAGTTGACGCGAGATCTATCTCCGATCTACCTTATTAAAAGTCATTGCCGGATTGCGGTCGGTTCTCATGATGATGATGATATCGGTATTGATACAGCACACATGGAAACGTGTGTGTCATGTTTTCACGAGGAGGGGTTGATCCCACGGGATGACATTCATTCTGATGGTCCCTTGATTATTCGTCGCGGCGTAATCGGTTTCTGATGATTTCTTCTTCACCGTGGGAAAATCGAAATCGGGATATTCCTGGCATGCTGACACCTCTCACTATTCGGCGGAGACCATGATCTCCTCTGATCAAGGATGAGATTTATAAAGACTAGGTCACGCGTATCTGACCTATAACAGGGGCTTTTTTTAACCTTTTGCGTTTTGCGGACCCTTTGTGTCAATAGGATGAAGTCCACGGATTCCCTGTGACAACATAATGAATTACACTAAAAATTTCAGAAAAGTTCTTTTATAAAACTTGAAAATGCAACCAATAAGCCTTATAGGTTATTTTCTTAAAGTTTTGTAAAATATTTTTTATCAAACTTTTACAGTGCAATACATTGAAAAAATAAAAATAAAAAGTCACCAGGGGGAAGAAGGGATGAGTGAGACATGTATTCCTTTCGTGTTTTTTTAGTGGGACACATGTCCCAGTGGTGTTGTAATGACGACTGAAAATGCTCGTCGGCATGGCTCCCACATCGGCATGGCTGGAATCTTTTGCGGCCCCCCCCCCTCGACCGACTCACGGGCCCCTTTATGATGGATTTATAGCGTGAAAAAACAAAATAATAAATCGTCCCGGGCCCCAGGGATGCAGCCTTGCCAGCTCACCCCTTGTGGGGGGGGGGGGCATGCTCGTGGGACACGTCCCAGTGGTAGTGAACCGGCAAAAAAAAAAAAACGTGTCCAGATTCTCCTCTGAATCAGATATGTTCCACCGCTCCGTCTCAATGAAGAGATTTTAGCAGGTGGTGAAAGACGATCTGGGCCATGCTGGAAAATGTGCGCGGACTTGTTGCGAACCTAACGCGAAGTTTTGTTTTCGTATAATGCTCGTTATAGTGCTGCTATCAACTTTTCTAACTATGAGCGAAGTGTAGCGATTGAATAATTGTACCGTTGTAGGCCTGTTGCTCTCTGTGGGGAGGCTTTTTATGTATCTGGCTCAATTGAGCAAACCCGGTGGAGGCGAGTCTTAAAAATGTGCCGCAGTGATTTTGGGTGCCACGAGATGAGACACGATAAAATATTTTGATAACAAAATTATATTAAAAATAGGGAATTAAAAGTAGTATTTTGAAGGCAGGGGCAAACCCCAGGTACCAGGTTCCCCATAGTGGTTGAAAAATTGGATCTGGCGCCTAAAATTTTTTTTATCTCTGATAACTTGCAGTCTGAGAACAACACAGTATATTCCGAAGTTATATCAGTGTGTCAATCAGCATGAAAAGAAAAGGATCCAAGTTCCGTAAGATTCAGAAAAAGAAATATTTTAGACCATTTTCCTGGAGAAAGAAATGCTCGTCTCCTAAGAAATTCGTCTCTGCGCCTAATTTTTTTTCCCCCTCATTTTATTTGTCGATATCCGATTTAAGGTGCAGACACAAGTGGATACAGGCTCATCGAATCCCCCCGTTCCTGTATCCTTTTAAAGGGTGAAGGATCCTAAACCAGTATGTCGCAGTTATTTAGACAAAAATTTTGAATGCCAGTCGGCCCCGCTTAATCGGATACCTACGATTCCAGCACGCAATATCCGATTACGCGGGGAAGAATTCAATTGCCATTTATAATGTTAGTATATAGTTTGTATATTGAAAACTGATGAAGGATCAATATCAATAAAATCAGACATAAAAAAAATGAAATTTATATTCAATTGCAATCATCACAATACCTAAGAAATTTTTACTTTTCATTCAGTCACCGCCCTCTATTGGCTCAACAGAGAACAAAAAATAAAATAATTAACTGTACGTATTAAAGACAACTTGAATACTTGGAGGCCAGTACCTATTCTCAAATGTATTTATCGTAACCTGTCTAAGACGGACACTATATGAGACGGAAACCGGTCTTAAACGGAACCAATACATAGTCTAATGCATAATTAATTATTTTTCAATAAGAAACCTCTTTAAGACGGAAACTGTCTAACACGAAAACGGAAAGCATATTTAATCTATTCGTAGATACAAACCCTGCTAAAACGGAAGGAATTTTTTGTCTTTTGAATAGGTGGAAAGTTAAGTCGTTTATTATCTATCTGAACTGGTTCCGCGGGGTCGGGCTTCCAAGGAAGTGTGTGTGGATTTACTATTCAAAATTTAGTAAGTAAAGGCTTGTTTAGAATTTCAGTTATGATGGAAATGGCGACTCTTGTTAGAAAACACTCTTATTTGTTGGAAATTTTTTGATAATTTCGGGAGAGTAATACGTGAGGGAAGACTGACAAAATTTAGCGAAATTTCATCAAGTGTAGAGATGGCCACCAGCCACAAGAAACGAGTATTGAATTTGAACACAAAAAATTGTTAGATATGTAGAATCTTTCTTTCACAAATGTTATTGGTTGTTGATCTCACTTTTTTAAAAAGGTATGCAATTTTTCAATTTTTATTTTAAATACACTGAAATCTCGCTACAACGATACTCGATGTAACGATATCCTTTACTACGATAAATCCCTCTATAACGATATTTTTTTTATATTTTGTTCAAAATCCTTTTGAATTTAATTTTAGCTTCGTCACTTGGTTTTTCTCCTTATGAAAACATCTGATAACATCAATATTTTACACTAAAATATCACCGTATTGCTAACTTCTGTGTACGACACGAAAGTGCAACGCGGTAAACTTCTTTACAGGGGCAATGCATCTCTTGGTGAGTTTCTATAAGGGGGCCGTTCAAGTATTACGTCATCATCGATTGGGGGGGGGGGGAGGGTTTCCGATTTGCTGACTTTTGATGACAAGGGGGGAAGGGGGGTTTGGATAATGCTTACGTCATCAACCACCCTTTATGTAAGTATGAGTTAGGATTCAGAGGGGAAGAGCTGATGACGAAATTTTGCTGACAAGGGGGGGGGGGGGGTCAAAAATGGATGGCTAAAAATTTGCTTACGTAATACTTGAACGGCCTCTAACAAATAAATCAATTGCAATTTTTTTGTGCCGAATAAATACAAAAAAGAGCATTTTCTGATGGTATTAACAATATCGATGTAGAAAAGAGGACAACAGCATAAATTTGATCTCGCGTAAGAATAATTTTGTCCCTCTATATAGCCATAATCCCTCTACAACGATATGGTCCTCAGAATATCGTTATACCGAGGTTTCACTGCATTCAAAATTTTTTTTCATTTTTAACAAAAGTGTCAATTCTATTGCTATTCGGGAGAAGTTTTTATATTTAAGTTTAGCTATTAGCGCATTAAATATGAAATTTCAAATGTATAATTTTATTTGAGAAACAGCGAAACGTGAAAAACTTAAAACTAATAATATGCATGTCTCCGTTTTAGGCCGGGATTACACTATAAAAGTTTTGCGTGAAAGGACTTTCATTCAACTTTTATAGTGTAATCCCGGCTTAACACTCATTGGTTTATAGAAGTTTAGGGTGATGTTCTGAAAACTCAAGTTTCGTAAACAATAGAAATAAAAATCACTGCATATATTTTTTGTGTGCACACTTCTATCGACCATATTCACCAAGACAATTTAAACTGCAATCGCAGGTGAAAGGATTGAAGATCGAAACGGATTGGTAAAATTGAGGATTTTAACCAATCCGTGTCGATCGCTAATCCTTTAACATGCGATTGTAGTTTAAACTCTGTCGGTGAATACAAAGGGAAAACCTGTCTGAAGCGGAAAATAATTTCAGTCTTGACCTTCTGGCTTTACACAGGTTTCACTATAGAAAGCTGAGAGATCGGTTGCTTGATGGGGAACGACATCCGTTCTAATTAGACATCTCCTTCCGCACACTTATTGTCATTTGAATAAGTGTGCCATTAATAACTGCGACATTAGAGAAAAAAAAATTATATCAAGATACATATATATTAGCTCCCTCTACTTTGAAATTCGAGAGGCTTCACGTAATGTGAAAGCTACTCTCTGTGCGAATCTAACAAGAAAAAACGCTTCCCTCCTCCCCCTATTTTTTTCTTCTGCGTTCACGGCTCTTTATAAACAGGGTGGCATTCGTATAATCAATCGCCGAGTTGTTTCAATCTTCGTTTGCGAGTTATTATTATTACGAGTTATTAAAGTAGTTTAGCGAACAGACGCCTTGTGCTTGTCATCGCCTCCAGATAAGCCGAAGAGGAAAAATTGTGCGTGTTCTTCTCTTTATGTGTGCGCGTGTACGTACGCTGCTCGGCCTTTATAGAGACATCCTTAATTCTGAGTGTACGTTTGACCTTCTACTAAAGGCTGTTGATCATCAAAATCCCGAGGAATGCAGCGACATCTGATTAATTCTGATCGAGGGAGAGATGATTCCATCATCGACGTACGACTTCGTAGTGCGAGAGATAATACAACGCGCCGTCGACGTTATATTCCGAGGGGCATTAAGCGACGAAATCTTGATCCAATCAGATTTCTCATTTTTATACTTGGCATAGGAGGGGGGGGGGGCGAGGGTCGATTACTTTCTTCCCGTTCACTAAAAATATTGTATCATTGGCATAGGCACGAGGACATCCTCCCCACTCCCCCGTTGACTACACACACCTTCGATGACCCCCCCTCCCCATTTGAAGATCTTATATCCGCTTATGCCAGAACGTATTAGATTGGCGGATGTCAAATTTTTGGTCCTTTTCATTCGAGCTAGGGTGATCAAAGAACATTTTAACAACTGAAAATTGAAAGCATTCACCACCGTTGATTTAAATAAGCCCCTAATTTCTTTTGATGTCTCCCTTCTTAGAATATGCTTACTTTGCAGCAGCACCCCCCCCCCCCCCATCTTAAGCCAGCCCATAAAATTTTTACTGACATTTACTCTCTAATCCAGGGATGCACAACGTTTTCAGTCCGCGGACCATAAAAATGTACATTTCAAGTGACCATACGACCCGTATTTTGAGGGCCGTCCCAACGTTTTATAAATAAAAAATGATCTTATTCTCAGTGTCTTGCTTGAATTTTTGAAATAAAGAATTAAGATTATTTTCATGACTTAGTCATAATTATCAGAATATAACTTATATCATAATTATAGTTTATATATATATCATCTCACATATTTGTCACATACTTTTTTTTATGAATTGCTTGCATTTGGCATATTTTTAAAAGTGCAATTGGTCATTTTACTTGCCCTTGGCAATTTTTATAAGGTGTAATTGAGGACAACTTAACTGTGAAAATTTTTCACAATGACTGACAATTTTTTGGCTGCAATTTGCAACATTACTTGCCGTTGACAAATTCTCTTGGCAGGCAGCAAGTGACCACTTTACTTGACTTTAGAGAGAAAAAAAAAAATTTTTGGCGAGAATCAGCATTTTTATTTGCCTTTGATAATTTTTGTTGAACGTAATTGGCAACTTCACTAGCATTTTTTTGGCGATGAATAGGCGACATGCTGTATGAACACCGATTTCCGTATATGTATGAAGGAAATATGGGCAGCCTAAGTATTGATCGAGTTGTGTACATTGACGATTACTGAAACAACTTTCACAGGCCGGGTGGAACACCTTGGAGCGCCGTATCTGGTCCGCGGGGCCGGAAGTTATGTTCCCCCTGTCCTAATCGCTTCAGCCCTCCTGATACCTCCCAGCTGCTCCTTTCCACTTTCCATAGGGCGCAATCATCCACTCTGGAAAACATGGGAATTCAAGATGCGATATTTTTAAACTTTTTGCACGATTTTTTGACCCAAAAGCTTCTTAAAAAAAAAAAAATCGTGAATCCACTTTCATGTGGAAGGAAAATGGAGCGAACTAATAACAACAACTTTAAAAAAAGTGGAACCGCTATCACACAAAACCAAAATAAAAAATACCTTTTTCTATATTTGTAAATGGATTTTTCTCCCGACTGAAGAAAAAAAAACCAGTATTCGATAGACATTCATCAGAAGAAAAGAAAAAAAACTATCGAATAATCAAAAATGGTTCGATGACCTCATCAATCATGGACTATAAGGACTGAGAAATCAGATGAACTGTCACTAAAAATTGCTCTCGATTGCGATGATGACATATATTCCCACGAGTAATAGAGTTTTTCCTTTCTTTTTTTTTTTTTCTTATTCTTTTTCCCCTCTCTAAAATTTTCAATCATCAACTACAACGTAGAAATCCATGAAAGATAGTGAAACCTCTCTAGGAGGGCCACCAAAAGCCTCTCAGAAAACTGGTCTCCAGAAGACACCAGTCCACTCCTTCGCAGTGATGAACTATATATAATGCAGTGTTTCTCAACCTTTTTCGAGCCTACGCCCCCCCCCCCCACCAATCCAATAATTTTTCTATTTACTGAATTCAGTTAGAACTAAATTTATAATGAAAATAATTTTTTTTATAAATACCATCGACCTCGGCCAAGCACTGATCAAGACTGGGGGCGAGAGAAACACTCCACCCAATAGCCGAATTATATCGGGGAAATTGGTCTATAAAAAATGCGGGAAGATCTCTAATGAGCCCACACACGATAAATCGTCCCTCCCGACTCCGCGATGGTTCCTCACCCTGGATTCGTGCTTACCTTGGGCTTAGAATTCAGTGAGATTCCTTCATGTGGGGGTTCTATGCATGGCCGTCTCAATATCATGGTTCCTCCGGGCAGATTGATGTTCTGGGGACCCATACGTAGCTGCTAGTAACAAATTACATGAGGTCAGGACAAATCCCAGGCACCAAGTTGCCATGGCGACTAAAAAAATTTGGTATCGGCGCCTAAAATTTTCTTTGCGTGGTTACCAAATTGGAGACTGAGAGCAGTAGGAAATGTTTGGAGTTTATAGCAGAGTATCTGCGAACATGAAAGAAGGTCACTATGCCCTGAAAAAGTCGAAAGTATTATTTTGGGCCTTTTTCTTCGGGTAAAATTTTTTTATATCACCTAAAAAAATTGTTCAGGAACCTAGATTTTTTTTGCGATCTGTCCCGGGCTAGGTGCACATGGGTTGAGGTTGCACTGGTTCCATGAAAAGCTCTGCTAAATTCTGAAAGACGTCACATTTTTGCCCACCATGTTTCACTTCTCTATGTGTGGCCCCCTAGAATATCACAGGTCCGCAAGGGGGCAGGGTGTATGACCCCCAGGTTGAGAAACAACGAACTAATGTATGGAGAGAAAAATTATGACTTGAAATTTTTTTTTTTCTGTGAATAGGGAGGATTCACTGGTCTCGAGATAAGTTGCACTGGATTCAGTAATGTACTCATGTTTCTGATACATCTCTATCTATATGTACAGGGCGATTCCAAACTCAAGCGTACAAACTTTTAGAGGAGGTAGAAAGAACAAAACAAAATCACACAAAAAACAGAACAGAATCACAAAATTTTTTTGTGCATAACTGTGGATGGTAAGAACTTTGAGCACTTTATGTGAAACTTAAAGTGCACACGTACTGTCCTCGTGTAAAGTATCGCTGAATAAAATGGTTTTTCCACCAATTATTGGCTTGTCATTTCTGCATCTTCGTTTATGCTCCAGCTATTCAGGATGGGGTTTCCGGCCATACATTCCTATGTGATTGTGTTTCGTTTTTGTTTCCTACCTCCCCCTAAACGTTTGTACGTTGAGTTTTGAATCACCCTGTATATACAGATTTCTCTACTTCATCCTTAAAATCGAACCATGCCATCTTTTCATTATCAGTGTGCATTGCGTGTAATTTTTTGCACGGGGCGACAGAGCATTCTAAACATAACCGAACATTCTAACATATCCGAATACAGGCACTTACATCGGGGGCGAATCACTGTGAGGGTGTGCATAGTTGACGTGAAGTGGGGGGGATAAGCGGATACATTATGCTCGAACGAAGAAGAGCAAATCACCGAGAGTATGCACAGTGAATGGGGGAGGGGGCGAATATCCACCTACGACGAAATATTTTTTCAGTGAGAACGTGGGTAAAAAAATGTTTAGCTCCTAAGAAATCTGTCCGGCACCAAAATATTTTTCCCCGATTTGTCAAGCCCTGATGTGAAATTTGTATCGTGAGTTCAGAATCACCTTTTGTATATTCCTCTCTACACTTAACACTTGATACCACTGGTGAAAAGGCTCTTCATATCTTGGCACCATTTTTTTCCTCCCTCCCTCTTATTTGTGAAGGGGGTTTGAAGGTCAACAAACTTTATATTCGTGAAATAAAAAGAAAAAAAAAATTCTTAAATATAAAAATGTGAGCTTTCACTTCTGCGATTTATAAGAAACTCTCTCTTTTCTCCGAAAAAAAGAACCACGTCTCTGTTCATCCTCCTCATCATCATCGCATTCCCCCCAAAAAAAAAAATCAAGTTTATCACCATCATCACCACCAATGACAAGCACGAGGAGGCGACGAACAAGCTACTTACTCATCTTAAAATCAAGATCATAGTAAAGCAAAAGGAAGGAGGGAAAAAAAAATTAAAATTATGGGGATAAAAACTGCGAATGAAACAATTTTACCACAGAATAAATTTATTCATTCGTTTAAAAAAAAAAAAATCGAAATGTTTTGCTAGGGGGTGTGCAGCTGTTTGAAGATAGATTTAGAAAAATCAACCTGTGGTGACTCAGCTAACAGTCTACAGCAGGGGTACTAAACATTTTGGAGAGTACAGGCCACTCCATTGCTTTGAAACATATCACGGGAGGCTTGAGTTATCTGGAAATACACCGCGAATCACTCAGGTGATCTGAGAGAGTACCGCGCACCACTTGAGGGATCTGAAAATGTCTCACGAGCAATTTAAATGATCTATAAAAATGCAGCGGGCTGCTCAAGTGAACTGTAAATGTGTCGCGGGCCGCTCAAGTCATCTGAAAGTGAACAGCGAACCACTTGAGCAATCTGCAAATGAACGCAGCCACTAAAAGTGAGCGGGAGGTGTGCCGCGTGTTGCTCGAGTGACTTGCAAATGTGCTTGTGGTCGATAAAGTGATCTGGATATGTGCCGTTGGTAGCTCAAATGATGTGGCGCAGTTCCAGATCACTTAATTAACTGATCCGCGACACGTTTTGTAATCAAAGTGACCCGCACTCTCTTAAAGGCATAGGCGGAGATAGACTTGGAAGTCTGAGGGTGGGGGGGGGGGGGGTTGCACGGTCATTATTGCGGCACGATCATGTCTCTACATATATACATTAGATCAGCCGACTCCACCTTTGATACTGGGGGGGGGGGGTATCTCCGCCCATGCTTAAAGGTTGAACACCCTTGTCGTATGGGACGAGACCAGAAATTTCGTTTATTAAATTTATTAAATAAACAGCGTTTGTTATAGCGGGATTTGACATTTAACTTTAGTAACATCCACGTGATCACAACTCCAACCATACATATTACGAAGCACAGACAAGACAACCAGACATCAACATGGGCAAGGTTCTGCTTGTTCAGCAGTTTTTTTTTTTTTTTTTCTTACTTTCTTGAATCAACAGCCCGGTCGGTTGCCATCAGAAACGAACCTAACGTTTATTTGCGCATGCGGAAGAAACTTGAGAAAAGACGTCTGTAACGCGAAGACTCCAAACAGCAAATGCTCACCACTCTTTTAATGGGTCAGACTCTCTCGTTACATAAGAAATTTATTTTAAAATACGAAGCGTATTACAAAGCAAAAAACCAGTCAGTTTAGTGGGTCAGAAAAGCGGGAAAACACTGGTAACGGTCGATGATTATTATTATTACCACAGAAATTATTTCGATTGCCAAACACGTGTGGATTCAACTGAAGAGAGATTAAGTGAATTTATATACGTATCAAGTCCGAACCACTACAACCAGAAATTCCGGTGGATCTAGATAATGGGTTTTCGGTTGAGTGCATTTCCGACGGGTAAACAGATTCGAATTACATTAAAATACATAATATAGAAAAAAATAATTCAATGTTTAATCAGAAACCACTATTTTATTGAATTGAATTACCACGTGGGGTAGTAATACTTGTGTAATGCCTAGTCCCAAAATGGGGGGGGGGGATTTCATTAAACGGATGTTAATTTTCACGTGGATATTACACGTGGATGTTCACAACGGATATTACTTTTAATGTTTTTAATAACGGACCATGACGTTTAGCGTTGATAAGTGCATGGTCGCTCATTTTGGTTCGAGCAACCCACGGTTCTCTTACGAGTTGAATGGTTTCACTATCCCGGATGCAACTAGGGTCACCGATTTGGGAATTCTCATTGATGAGCGGCTTAGGTTTTCTGAACATTGTTCAGCGGTGGTCAAAAAATCGAATAGAATGCTTGGTCTCATTTTCAAAAAGGTCTCTTCGCGTTCTCCTAAAGTCATTCTTCCGCTAGTGAATCCGGCGTGAAGTTTGTTTCCGTTTAAGGCCAGCATTACACTATAAAAGTTTGATAAAAGTTCGTTTATAAAACTTAAAAAATGTAAGCAATAGGCGGATCAGTTAAGTTCGCTCGAATGTAACAGATGTGCTTATTGGTTACATTTTTCGAGTTTTATAAAAGAATTTTTATCCAAACTTTTATAGTGTAATACCGGCCTAATGCTTGTTACAGCACTGCCACCTGCCATTTATTTTTTCGACTATTAACTATGAGTGAAGTGTAATGATTGAATAATTGTACCGTTGTAGGCCTGTTGCTCTCTGTAGCGAGACTTTTTTTAACGGGGAGAACGGCTCACATTAGCGCCTAAAAGTTGGGAACCACAGTTGCCCTGTGACATTTCAAAATCACTTAAGTAACCGGCGAAACATTTACAGACCGCTTGAATGATCCGTTCCAGATCACTCAAGTGGCCCGTGGCACAGATCGCTTAAGCTGCCTGCGACATATTTACAGATCACTCGTACGTGACAAGTGGCACAGTTCCAGTGCACTTCAGCACAGAATAGATCACTCAAGCGCCCCACGACACATCTACAGATTACATTGGCAACCTGCAGCGCTGTTTAGATCACTGAAGTGGCCCGTGAACTTTTTCAAATCAATAAAGTGGTCCGAAATCTTTTAACGGTTGAACACCCTTGCTCTAGAGTCTAGAACAAGGGTGCTCACATTTTAGGTGAGTGAGGGCCACTTTATTGGTTTGGAAACGTGTCGGGAGCCAAACAGCGCCGCAGGTCAAGTGATACGAAAATTTTCCGCAGATCAACTTGTGTGATCATGGAAATGTACTGCAGGCCGCTTGAGTGATCATGAACTGTGCCGTGGAGTCACTTAAGTGATGAGGATCTGTACTTCGGGCCGCTTGAATGATCTGAAACTGTGTCGCGGGTTGCTCAAGTGATCAAAAAATATGCCGTGGGTCCTTGAAGTGTACTGGGAATGTGCTACGGACCACTGAAGTGATCTGTAAAATGCTCAGTTCGTTCTTAAAAAATTAGGTCGTTTGAAGTCGCGGGCCATGGGTAAATATGTATGCTCAAGGGTCTAGATCAGTGTTTCCCAAAGTGGGCAATATCACCCCCGGTGGGCGATGGAATGGTCCAAGGGGGCGATAGAACCTACTGATTTAACATAGGATCCTATGGGTTTACTTGAGTTGGGGGGGGGCGATGAGGAAAAAATTTCTGATGAAGGGGGCGATGGAACAAAAAGTTTGGGAGACTATGGTCTAGATCATAGTTCCCAACCTTTTTTGTCCCATCGTCCCCTTCTTCAGAAATGTTTTTCTCCCATCGCCCCCCAACGCAATCTAACCCATAGGATTCTATGTTATACCCGTAGCTTCTACCGCCCCCTCTGAAATATTCCGTACGCCCACGTTGGGAATCACTGGTCTAGATCAAGGGTTCTGAACCTTTTGTGTCCCACGAACTCCTTTGTGTCAATAAGATAAAGTCCACGGGCTACCTATGCACCAATAAAATGAAAGGAACTAATCCATTTACAGAATTATTCAATTACTATAATGCAAAAACAATGTGTTAATTGTTTTCTCATCCAAGCTCACGGACTCCTTAAAATCTCTCCAAGGACCCTTGATCAAGATCGTCGATTCCCACAAGCTTGTCCACGACCCAACTGGGAGTGCAGTGCAATAAGTCAAGGATTCCACTAGATATTTTAGTGACGAAATTAACCCCTTCCCGAACAGGGACGTAATATTGCGTCCAAAAACACCAGTGCAATAAATTAAATACAGAGCTGACTGTTTCTTCAACCTCTTTCTTTTCCTCATCGCGAAGCTTTATTGCAACCCTACGAAACAAAGCTGTTTGTTCCCCCCCCCCCCCGCTTATTAAACAGGAAATTTAATACTCTCAAGGGTGCCACGGATGTAAAAAAAACTTTGGCAATCCTCCCTCAAGCTAGATATGAATAGAACATTTTTTTTTTCTGGTTCGTAATTCGAATTTCTTGGCGCAAAAAAAAAAAAAAATTCCTATCCACAATGGAAAAAAATCCTTGATTCAAAAATATATGGTTTGATCACCCACCATATATCTAAATACAATATATATATATTCATCTTTTTTCTTTTTACTGTGCCTATTGTTCAAGAAAATCTGAAGCCCGAATCACCAAGTCACGACATGGTGACTGAAGGGTCAAGTCAGAGCACAGAGAAAAAAAAATTCGTGAACGGAGAAAAAGAGAATCTCCTGCAGAGAAATAAAGAGCATTTCTTTATACGTTATAGGAAGGAGAGGAGGCAACAATTCTCTCTCTCTCTCTCTGCTATTATAATAACTATTATTATTCTTTTTTTTTGCTGCCAGTTTGATCAGAGTTGTCACGCTATTTCACAATCAAACATCATTTAAAGAGATAAAAAATTGTTGCTTTTTTTTTTGAAAAGAAATGCCAGAACTGGTTTTACGTACACATTGCCAACACTTCCCAGTAAACTTATTTCCACAAGGAAAAAAAGGGGTGGAATTTCCTATGATCATAATATATAGAGAGGATTGGATTGGTTGGGATATGAAAGTGTGATATCTCTCTGAGAATTGAAGCAGGAAAGGTTGAATCGAAACATGGGACTAAATAATTATTTACCAAGGGGATCGCGACTAAATCGCGAAAGAACATCATTACCCGATGACTTAGTTCGATGTAGAGGATAATTTTTATTTTATCATCGGTGGAATCGTAACTTCATTTAACCCGAGGATTATAAAATTGGAATTTTATCCTGTCCACTTACAACATCGTTTCCCAAAGTGGGTGATATTGCTCCTTGGAGGGGGGGGGGGCGGTAGAAGCTTTGGGGTTTTTTTTATAGGATCCTATGGGATCTATTAAGTTTGGGGGCGACGAGAAGGAAAAGCTTTTGAAAGGGGGGGGGCGATGGAACGGATAGTGTAAGAAGCAACGACTTAAAACACAAAGAAACGGTCAATTCAACATTTTTTGCTCTCGCAGAATCTTGGAAAAAAATTTTGCAATATTCTAGAGCAGTGTTTCTCAACCGCTGGGCCCTGATATCATTCATACCGGGCCACGAGTGATTGGCCGTTTCATTTTTCCTCATTCATTTTCCGTTGGTCGTGTGTTTGACCGGGCCTTCGACACACAAAAATGAATGAAACCGGGCCGCGGGCTTGAAAACCATTGTTCTAGAGGGGAGTGTGTGTTTTTTTTTTTTTTAAACCTAATGGAAGCCACTTATTATAATCGCAAGTAATGTTATCATTGTGTTGTCCGTTTCGCCAAGTACGGAACGGACCGATGTCATGTAACATCGGAAAATATTCGTTTGTAGTTATCAGGAGTTCGGTTTATGTTATCAATTTTTTTCCATCAAAAGGGGGTTTTTTTGCATGTTTTGAAGCTAAAGGTTGAACCAGGATGAATTTTTCCATACAATTTATCGTTATCAATCTGCCAAAAACTATATGGGAGGTTAAAATTCCCAAAAATTTCGTACTCAGTTCACAATGTGCTATATATATAATCGGGCCCGCAATAGCCGCTATGATCCGTGTACGTGAAGGACTTCTTTTGCGATTTCTTTCCTGTAGTGAAGGTATATGTAAAGTAAAAAAGTCCATTTCTTCAGTTCATGGTCGGTTTCTTTCAACTGACCACATTCACAGTTACTCGACCGGAAGACTTTGACAAGGGAATCTATCGAGAATTTATTGTACGTTATAAGTACCGTAATTCGTGACAGACATTGAACAGTTTCCATTCTAACTCCTCACTATTTCTGAAAAAAATATCTTAGCTCAAAAAAAAAAACCCTTATTTTATAACAATTTAAAAAAATGTATGATTTAAAAATTTTGAAACCTATTAAGTTGGAAAGGCAAACGAAGTTGTCCCGTTTCCGTGCATCCCGTTCAACCAAACGGGACACACGGTTATCGTACTTACGATTACTATCTAATCCAAGGATGCACAACCTTTTCAGTCCAAGGGCCAGAAGATATGCCGTATTTCTGCCGCCGGCGGACCAGAAAATTGTACATTTCTGGTGATCATATGATCCGTATTTTTCGGGACTTTTTTGGCCGACTGAATTATATGTCCCGTTTTTCGCTTCTTATTTCCAGCTAGCCTTGAATGAGCCTTACTTGAATTTTTTTAAAGGAAGAATTAAGAGTACTTCCATGACTTAGTCATAATTGCGAGAATTTAGATATTATAATTATACTTACACAAAATATTCATCTCACATATTTGCTACATACTTTTTTTCGTTGAAGTACTTGCTTTTGACAATTTTTCTTGATTGTAATTGCTGGGATTTTTCCGATATAATTATCAATTTGGTTACTGTCATTAGAAACCCAGAGTCCCGATTTGACATTGAGCAGCGTGCACTGTATATTACATTTTCCTGGACCATTTTTCATTTTCCTGACTTTCCAGGTCGCTCGGACAGCCTTATAACGAACATTAATGTAATATGAAAGGTCGTTTGTCTCAGTCAAACTGATTTTTAAGGAGTCAAAGAACCCACGATAAATTCGAAAGATGAGGGGAAAAGCTTTCTCGAAATCCTGTTTTCGGTCGGTACTTGCATAAAACCTTCAACGGATTTATTTCACGAGCAACGACAAATGAAGGCCACGAAATATGCTTTTAAAAGACGGGCACACGGCTATAGGAAACAGGAAGAGGAAATAACTCAAAACGGATGATGACGGGAGACACCTGCTTCCAGTGAAAGTTATTGGGAAATGCATTCATTCACTCACTCACGTGATTGTGAAAGACAAGACGGCAGCTGCAAGTAGCTATTTACTAATTACCCCCTCCAACATCGCCCCCAAGGGGAAAAAAAACCGATCTAATCGACATGTTATTACATGTTTCTTCAGCTCGAATGTTTATTTTCCTACTGAGGAGGAATCGGTCGTCTAAATCTGATATGAATTCCAAGTACTTAGATAGTTCGGCAAAAAACGATTTCGCAATTTTACCGAATCACAGTCGTTGCAAAAGGAGAAAAAAAAAACACTTTGTGGCATTAATGATATTGATTATGATGTTTCCTGAACTGAGGGTCGCTTCCCTCCGCGGAATCATGATTATGGGTGACCAATCAGGATTCACTTCGTCACTTTAGGGGATCCGTTTACACGGTGTTCAAAATTAAGGTAATTTTCACATTTGGTCGATTATCTCCGGAATTTCTGGACAAATTCTAACGAAATTTAATATGAGTATACGTATATGTGTATTTGGTAGGTTGATATAATACAAACAAAATACGCATACAACAGTTTTTGTACACATGCACTGTCGTGCGGAAGGCGCATCAGTGCCGGACAGTCTAATACAGAGCTTAGATATAAAACAAAAAAAAGGTAATAATGGTGTGACCTGTATAGCAGTATAGATATAGTCCCTCTTATTGCTATACAGGTCACACAACGTGAATTCACACTGGAAATCTGGCTTTTTATGGGTCTCTGACAGTCAGCCCCACTCCTCCAGCAACACTGTTTTCAGCTCCTGGATGCCGCTGTGGTGGTCGAGTGGTTATAGTGACGGACTCGCGATGCGAGGATCCGGGTTCGAACCCCACAGTGGTGGTCGGCTGAAGTTGGTTTTCTGTGGTTCCCAACTTCAAGGCGCAAATGCGAGCCGATCTCCCCGTTAAAAAGTCTCGCCACAGAGAGCAACAGTCCTACAACAATAAATCATTCAATCATAACACTTCACTCATAGTTAGAAAAACTAGTGGCAGATGGCAGCACTACACATAACAAGCATTACAGAGAAACAACAAAACTTCACGTCAGGTTTCACTACACGTACACGCACATTCCCGCATGTACCGATTCGTTGGGGGGTTCCGGGGGGGTGTGGGTGGGGCACATGTGTGGTGTAGTAGTAGTAGTAGGTAGGGCCTCAAAAAATGGCTCGGGGATCCATGATGTTCTTAAGTCAGCCACCTCGTTGGGCAATTTGCCTGTTGTGGCGTTGTATTTGTATTTGTATTCTGGGAGGGAGATGATGAGCTTACATTACCCTCCCAAGAACGTCCTAGGCATCCTTCCTCAATAGCAGGGGTGCACATCTTCCGGCCCGTGAAACGTTTCCGGGTAGAAAACTATCAGTGCAAACACGATAAATGCATAGGCTGACCATATATCTTTTATAAAAATACGGGGTATCGGTATCCATCTGGGTTATCTGTCACCAAAACGTTGTCGAATGCAAGTTGTCAATTACAGTCCAAAAAATTTTCAAAGGCATGTAAAGTTGCCAATCACAGTAGGGCCAAGAAATTTTCCAGCCAAAAAAATTGTCAAAAACAAGTGTCAGTTATCAAAGGTGCAAATATTACAACCAAAAAAATTGTCAAAGGCAAGCAGCAATAGTTTATATCTTGAAAATAATCTTAATTCCTTAATCTCAAAAATTCAAGTAAACCTCGTTGAAAATAAGGGAGAAAAAACAGGATATTTTTTAGGAAAAAGTTGGAACGACCAAAATTACGGGAATGTCCTGTAAAATACGGATTACCCAACTTTTCTAGTTAACGAGAGGCAGAATTACCGCATATCAGGCCCGTGGGTTGAAAATTTTGCGCATATCTGTCCGATAGGATTTAGGTTCGTAGATATATGTTTGGCCACTCCATCCGGCGAGTATCTTTACTTTCCAGAAATTCGTCGACCATATCAGTCCTATGCGACTTTGACGCGTTGTCGTCCATTAAAATGGAATCGGCGCCAACTGCACCCCCGGAAAAGGCTAACATAGGGCTCCAACAGTCATACCTATACCCACAGAGTAAGAATAATATCTTTAGAATAATTATATCTTTAGTCTATGCCTATACCAGACAGCAGTCACAGATCCTCTGGTAAAGGCATGGAGGTCTGCGCAGCCATCTGAAATGCCTGTATAAAAATACCTGCCTATAAACCATCAAACCTCCGCCGTCATAATGGTTCCGTCCTTTGATATTGGGATTCCTGGTTGGCTTCAGATAAACGTACGTCGAGAATTAGTGAATATGCTGTGGCCAGTTGGACCCATATATTAGGACGGTATAAGGTATAACGTTATGTACATAAAGTCCCCATGTGCCCCCCCCCGCCCGAATGGCACATCGCGTTAAGATGAAAATGGTTCTATGGGCAGTTCTACTGAATTCTGATAGTAGTCTCAACTTCCCCCCCCCCCTCACATAACCTTTATTTTTTCACATCTGAATTTTTTTCCCGTAACTCTATGGCCCCCTTAGAATGTCCCAGGACCACAAGGGATCCATATCACCGCAGGCCGAGAACCACTACCCTAGAAAATATATATTATTCCAAGAGTTTCACGTGGATGTTATTTCAAAAAAACCCCAACAAACACGTTTTTCCGAAGTCGTAAGAAATATAAATTTTAATGAGCACTTAATCACACATAGAGTTTTCATACACACGTGGAAGGTATTCAAGATGTATTCAAAATATCGGATAACATGGCTGAATACAAGCAGATTGAAAAAAAGGGATAAAAAATTTGAAAGAATTTTAAAAAAGTAAAAGAAAAAAACGTGGAATCCTTGGTAACATCCTGTCACCGTTCACTTAAGATATGGGCCATGGGAACAGATTCTTTTTCTACTCTTTGAATTAATCAAAGAAGATCTGGACTCGTAGGGGGTTAGTGTGTGTGTGTGTGTGTGGGGTGGAGAAAAGCTTCTCAATTTTCTTAAATGTCACTTTCTTCTCTTTTCTCAGACGAGAAAGTTGAGAAAGAAGAAAGCCGTTCATCTCTTAAGACTTTTTCTCTTTTCGGTGATGGTCACGGCCTTATTAACCCTGAATAAGGAAATTGGATAAAAGATAACCGAGTGTGTCTCTCTCTTTTTAATGGCTGAAAAGTTTAATGTTTCACCCCCAGACGGACTCAGAAAGAGAAGAATTGAATAGATGTGCTCGCCTACAAACCTATAATAAGAGACACACAGGAAAAGACGTTCTTTTGCCGAGGACACGTGCGAAAATCCTTGCGCGTCATCGTCGTCACACACGCTGACCCCTCCCTCCCCCATAATCAACTCATCCTTCAACACTTTTGTTTTCTTTAATATTTTCTTCTCTTTTTTTCTGATATCACATGTGGCTTCTTTCTACAAAGGCAACAGCAGCTGCGGTGGGATTTGAACATTCATCCATTCAATTTTCTAGTACAAGAGTGAGAGCGTCTTCCAGAGAAAGCGACTGAAACGGAAGATCCTGACATACAACACCTCAACACTTTCTCGTGTTCACATTCCAGCACATGGGCATAGATATATTAAACAAAGGGTCATAGAGAGTAATTTGTGCAAAAGTTCTCCAGCAAACACTTAGATTCCCTAGCACTAATTAGTATCGTAGCAAAATGACCTCTGAACATAGAAATATTGTCTTGCCATATTGGAAGCCTATCGTTTACATAGCGCTAGCCAAATACAGCAACTTCTCCCCATCACGATCCAACGATGGGTAAAGACTTACATCCCGGAAGGGACAGAGCCCGAGTCGTGTCTGGTCTTACTCAGCCAAATACAGTCGACGCTCGTTATAACGACAATGCGTTATTGCGACAGTTTTACGTTATTTTTTCCCCCGATATAACGACCTACGAAGATCACTCAGTCCAATACAACACCTTCTATAGCAGAAAGCCTCCGCACGAAGCTCGTGGCGTCACTGAAGTCGTCCGATTCACCTATAGTCGTCATTGGATATATGTACTGAAAAAAAAAGGTAACGATTTTGCATAGGTCGGACTGCTGTATCCAATGGCTATAGGTGAAATGAACTACTTCAGCGACGTCCAAGCCTTGCGCGGAGGCCTTCTGTTATAGGCGGCGTTGGTCTGAACTCAGTTCTGCCCGTCTCTTCTTTGGCAAGAAAGGAACGAAAGCCAGTAACATAGTCGGCATCTCAGCAAAATCTGGTTGATCGTGCATTTTCGTGGAGTTTTTTAAATTGAATGTGTATTTGCCATTTTTAGATTTTCTGCTCGTCAGAAATTCCAATCATAACATTCATGATCATTATAATCAATACTAAGATGTGGGTAGGCTTTGGGATAGCTGTACGAAACAAAGGGAAAAAGAGTAACATCAAGGCCGTTGCCAGAAATTTATTTCAACAGGGGAAGATTGGTATTCCGGGGGAGGGGGCAAAGCGATAGAATAATAAATTTAACTATGTTATACAATAAAAATCAACTGTTCCCCTAACATTTCGGGGGGGGGGGGAAGGTCCGGACACTCGTTACGCATTGAGCAACATCAAATTATTGATAAACCATAGTCACACAGACACTCTGATAAGATAACTCTTCTAAAAATAATCAGGCATTTTAGATAAAAATCATTGTCAAATAGTATTTCACGCAGTTGTCCAATAACATAAAACATTCGAAAAAGTTGAGAATATATCCCACAACACATGAGCGTATAACAGCTTCAACTATAATCATATACAGTGATAATTGATTATTGCTTTAGAAAATTAACATAAACAGCAAAAGATAAATGTAACTTTGGAATCAGAGTGAGAGGGTTATTCGAGTAAAATGAAACACTTAGATATTTCAGGAAATAAGAATTAACATTATTAGGCTGGAATTTTCTCAGGAGTTGGTCAGTTATTAATATGACATGATGAGAATTTAACTCTTCTATAAGTAAGAATGGAATTGAGAGAAAAATGTTGATGAATGTAACGGAATTTCACAGTTAGATAATATTGGGAAGAAGGATTCTAAGGGTCCATTTGTTTATGCGATTGATACTTACTCCATGGATAAGCAGGTAATTGGGGCGATGAATACTGTCCTGCAACATCAATCATATGTATATGTATGATTATTTAATTAAAGTCTATCAATATATATATATATATAGTGAGCCAAATATCCTTGAAACATTTAAAATATTAACATAAAATCAACCAATCGACATATGACAGTATGAGGGGAAACAAAATGTTTGTTGAAATCAAAAATTAAAACGCAAAGGAATAAAATACTTCACGATTTCATTCATAGGTGACACTGTAATATCATTTATTAGTTAATGCGAAACACATGAATCGAGACCACCACAACCCATGTTAGCTGATACATGGACTGTTGGTAATTGTTGTTTATACATGGCTTGAGCTACAAAAGGATGCACACATTCAGTGATGTCTGAACAGCATCACCTAATTCTGCATTACATGAGGCCAGTTCTGTGATAAGTGAACTGACCACTTGAACATGAACCATGCGTAATTCTGACACCCATAAATGTGTTGGCAGTACATATACAAACACTCACGTACAGATTTCTTGAATGCATAGATTCGTTAGAAACGTCACAATGAATGTTTAAGAGGTGCACGTTCAGTTTAGTAGCAGTAATACATGTGGCAATGTAGAGGTAACTAGAGGCAAACCAAAGCATAATTCCCAAACACCCACTGGTCAAAAGCACTTCTGTTGTCAAGGGATGGTTGATTTTTTTTAAAAAAAGAGTTCGGAGTTTTAGCGTCAAATCTTTGCTGCTGCCATTAACATATTTTGCAATAGTGCCTGCCATCTTTGCAGGAAAACTTAGTTTTTTTCATCATTTTCTAGAAAAAAAATTGTAACCATAGCAAAACATACTGTAAACTGTCAAACACTGATCGATTCTATATTTATTTTACCTTTTTTCAAATGTGTCATAGATTTTGCTCACTCTGTATTTCAAGTTCTTAAATATGTTTGTTTTAAATAACTTCTCATGTTTTGATATTTATTCTGATAACTTTCTGCAAATATTTAAGCCTGAACATTGCACCTCAATTGCTTTATGTATGTAATTTAACCAAATAGTGATTACAATATCTATGCATAACCTATGATCTGATATTATCAGATCAGCCTAACAAATTGTAAAATTTAGTGATATTGACCATGAAGGTTGATAACTAAGAAAAATTGGCATTCAATGATGTAGACCACGCATCTTCAACCTAACTGCCCAAGTGGCGTGATGGTAAGATGTTAGTCTACCACCGTGAAGGTTGCTGTCACGGACCCAGGGAAATATAGATAAGATATTTCCTTAACGATTTTGAGGTGACCACTGATAGATGGCACCTTCATTTCTAACCAACTCATTAATGGCAGTAAAATGCAAAATATAACGATATGCCAGAGTTAGTGTTTGGTGAAGTAGTAGGCATCTTCAACGTGCCACTGGCAAGCATGCTGAAACACCCTGGTATGGATTGTATATCAGACCATATAGGTAATTGTAAGTTTGCTTAAAGCCGTAAATTGAAACATGTTTTACGACTAATGGATCTACAGCCCTAGTTGTAGGAGGGACCCCTCAAATACCAGAGAATACAAATAATTGTCCCCAAGAGTGATGCTCACTTATGAGATGCATTCAAAGATCAAAGTCTAGCTGATTACTAGTTTAAGCATGTATTAGTATGGTGTTCTTTTTCTGATGCTGTGTGAACCTTGAGTAAAACTGGTATTGGTGGTGACCCTCACGGCCAGAGTCTACATTTGGTCTGTCAAATATTATACCATGCCGTTTAAATCTAAAGACACTATGTAAATGCCTAACTTGCCTCATTGGAACACGGAACATCAGACTCTGACCATAATGGCAAGCAGTTAAATCTGCTATAATGATTTGGCAAGAGCAGGACCTTGACCTACAAAGCAGGCATTAGTGAGTTCACAGGACTATGATAAAAAATATGTTCAGGCTACTTGATCACAAAGTATTCGTGGTATTTAAATCTGGTAGACAAGAATATGCCTGATTCACCTCAGAAATCAAGTCCAGATTATATGAGCACAGAGTTCTAATTTAAGTAAGAGCGAAGTAATTTGATACATCAACTTTATGACCGCTATGGGCAGGTGTGGATCTAGATGGGGTTGGAATTATCACCCCTTCCAAGATCTGAATAATATGGAGAAAATTAGTCTCTACTGTAAAACGAAATCTCCAAGATATGGGACCATCCCATCTGATGAAACTAGACCTACACAATAAGTTTTTCTCCCGACACATCTTCCCTGGATCTGTGCCTCTTTATGGGGCATCTGCTATTCTCCCCCCCCCCCCAGATAAATTAGGCACAAGTGGGTTTTCGTGTTTACGAATTTGGAAAGTAAGAAAATATTCAAGTTGTTTGGATTCCCACTTGCTTTGTGGGGCAATCAGGTCCAAACTATGATGGACTCCAGAGGAAGTGATTCTGAAATCTGATACAGTTGGCGCCCATAATAATGACTCCCACTGCCCCGTCTAAAAATAGGCGGCCTTTATATTGGAAGAAAAAAATTTGGGACTTATCTTACCAATTGTTGTAATGGAATTCTCGTTATATATATAATGTAGGGTGGTCATTATAATGAATGTCGACTGTACATCCTAACATAGGCAACAACCCCATAGCCAGAAATTCCATTCGGGAAGAACCAAAGTGATAGAACAATAGATTTGGCCATCTTTTTCCTGCCATATAGCATTTTCCCACAGATGGAGTTCAGGTAGACATTATAAACTGGATGTCTAATGCAACTGCAGATATGCAGGGGAATCTTCTCCCCCCACCCCCAAAAAAATATCAAAAATGTGTGTTGGCGTACATTGACATCGTATCCAGGGCCACAACTAGAAAAACCAGGCAGGTCTGGTCATGGCCCCACGAGGGTAGGGGCTGACAGGGCTCCAGTCCCGGGGCCCAGGGACAATTGTCATTATTTTTTGTTTTTTCATGCAATAAATTAACTATAGAGGGGGCCCCATGAAGAGGCTGGCATGGGGCTAGAATCTTTGGCACCTGCCAAAGGTTATAGCCTAGGTGTCCTGGTCCAGGATGTGGGGGACCATGGGTTATGGTGTATCAGGCAAGCGGGTAGACGAGGTGCTGAATTCATCCTTTAACTGGTCCTTAACGGCTCCATTACATTGAGGGATAAGCTAAACTGCTTGCTTGCCCCGAATGACAAAGTATATAGTTGTCACCCTGATTTTACACCCCCCCCCCCATACTTTCAAGACAATCTCCACTTATGCAATGTAATATGCTTGAAATACGGTAGCCCCCCCCCCCTCCTTAACAGACAAATGTTTTTGTCCCATCAGTGTCCATAAAATCCTTGGTATACAATTTTTAAAGCGGCCACTGAAGGAGGCCGATGGGGTTCCTCTGAGACCTAGGATCATTTCCACTACAGTAAAACCTGTAAACTTAGACAACCTCTCTACATTGGACAGCTTTGAATGAAACAGGCCTTGATCCCACAGCACGATGTCCACAATACACCACCACTTTTTATTGGACATCTAACATGGAGATATTAATGGTGTCCAATTCAAACAGGATTTACTGTCTTTTTGTTTCCTGAAGAGACGCCCCCCCCCCACCTCCCCATACATGAGAGAGAGAAGACATTGGTTAATTCATTAATAAAAAGACATGTAATGAAAAAAAAACTCACTGTTATAAAATGGTGACCGGCGTAGAGTACCGGCTCTCATGAGCCGACTTCTCCCGTTCATGATGACGACACGCCAATTTTAAATGTCCGAGGCAATGAGTTTTCACTGGATATTCATTTCACTCCGTCACGTAAACAATTAAAAACCCACACACGCAACGTAAACAGATACACACAAAAGTTGTGAAAACTTTCGAAGAGAATCACCCCATTCAACAGGTATGAAAATCCTCGCAAAGATACACAACGGAGAGATTTATGCCCGTGCGCGAGTATTTCTCTTGAATGAGCTCACGAATGTCACATCACACCGCAATGAAAAAAAATAAGTCGTTAAAATGTTTTTAAAATAAAATTAATTAATGACAAAATTCATATGATGCTTCTCCTTAAACCAATTAAAAGCGCTTTAAATGAGGACCAGCATCCACTCAACAAGCAAAGACGGCGCGAACTTTTTCTCCTGTCTAAAAAAAAAAAAAATCTCCCAAGAGAGTGTGTGTGTGGGATCGACAGAGGGCGCAGCATCCACGTGCGAAAGCGTCTATGGGTTGCCGTCGTCAATTCACTTTTTTTTCCTCCTCTCGCCAGATTAGCGATAAGTCAGCCAAATTTCACAGAAATTCTATTAAAAAAAGCGCTCTTCAGACCCCGAGAATTCATTTTTTTTGGAATTTTAAATTTTTTTATTTAATTTTTTGATGCTCAAAAAATTCATCAACCCCCCATAAATGTCAGCAAATCTTTATTTATTTATTATTTTTTTTTTCAAATTTTCGATCTGACATTTTTGTTTTTTGTGAAGATGAAGTACAGTACAATATTCCTCGAAAGACGTTATATTTTTTGGAGATGATGATTATAAGGAAGAAAATCCATCTCCGCCCCCCACGGGGACTTGAACCAAAGCCGCTTTGAAAATTCTAATGCAGCTTTGAAAGCCTCCTAGAAGTAGTATATATATAGGAAGATTTGCTTGAACCCCTGTCTCTCGTTTGCCGGACGAGTGCTCAACCAACTAAGCTATGGTAACAGAATATTTCTCCTTAGGTCAGTCGAATCCCGTTATAACGAACTCTAAGAGATCTTAGACATCACTTCGTTATAAAGGAATTCCAAGTTATTTAAAAATGTCCCTATGTAAACTTATCTGGGGATTAGAAAAGTGTTCGTTAAAACGAGATTTTCGCTATAACGGTATTTTCGTTAAAACGGGATTCGACTGTATATATATGTTGAAGGGCTCCGTACATGGACGGGCGCAGCAATCAACTAACAGCTCGTGAGTGGCATCAGCTGCTCCTTATAAGAATCAAATCGGCAAAATGAAAACCAAACGTTATTTTAACGGAGGAATATCATCGGTTATAAGAATCATATTTCCGCTTATAAGAGAATCAAAGAATTCCCCCACCCCCCAAAACTGCCACCGTTTATCTCAGTTGTAGGAACTTGTAAAATATTTTTGTTATTCACGAGATTATTTTTTAGAACCACTTATAAATATTGCCACTGTTACTTTTATAATAATCATTCTATATTAATTGTTCCCCCACCCCCCGCCAAGGGCCGTCTTGAGAGCATCATGCGGGCCCTCGGGCCAAGTGAATTCTCTGAGGCCCTTGTCTGGCTAAAATGCTTGCTTACAAATTTGCACGGTTACTTTCGAAAATTTCGGCAAGACTGCACTGCTCCTTCCCCAAACACTAAGGCTTTGAAGTGAAGTGAGCTTCCATGAATGACAGAAAGGGCCGCAACTGGAGGGGGGGGGGGAGCAGACGGATCTGATGTCCCGGGCGCTGGATTGGAGGGGGGTAAATTCACTCTTTTACTGCTCCTTACATTAAACGAGGGCAGCAAAATGCGTGCTTGCGCCGGCTGTATGTGTGGGACAAAGTACGTAGTTGCGTTCCTAATTACAAGACTTATCAGCAAGAGGTTTATGGTAGGAAAATAAAAACACACACACACACACACACACAAATAAACATCCGTAGCTCCTACTAACCCCACTCCGGACCATTGGAGCTCATATTGCTCACTTTGGGAAACACGGACGAAGGATAACGAGATATGCTATGGACAGGGCCGTAGTGTGTCTTCTCGGGGGTCTGGGACAAATTTTTCCTTGGGTCCCTCTTGAAAGGGTTATTATCATGCAAAACAAATATAAACTTTTGTGGGAACCCCCATTCGGTTCGGGGCCTAGGGTCGTGCCCAGGTTGTAACCCCCCCCCCCCCCCAGTCTAGTTACGTCCCTGGCATGGATATTCGAACTGATTTAAAATTTTAAGAATTAAAATGTTACATTACTAAGAAGTTAATAAGGGTTTTTTTTTTGAAGAAACATCGTAGTCTTGGCTTAATGGCCTCTCCACCACCTTGCAGTGAGCAGGGGGGAAAAAATCTCCGGATAAGAGAATCAACCGCCTATCATAATCAGAAAGACTGAACCAAACGAGATTCTCATAAGCGGCGGCTACTCTGTGTATTTTATTCTATTTTTTTCAACCAAGATAATGCAGAGTATACATTCATCTTCACATACGAATTTTTTCCGGAATTTTATTGCTAAATTTTAGGCAATGAATCACACTTTCCCGAAGGCACATTATCCTGGAAGCCGTCTCAAAATACTCTTGAAAGTTCAAATATAAGTACTTGAAGCCCCCCCCCCCCCCCCGAAGTTCATATTCACCATATTTCTAACTCAAAATTTACACAATCCTTTAAGTCAGGACTCAACAACCTGTGGTCGAAAGAAAAAATTCCTACAGTGAGAAAAAGCAACCCCACACATGTGGCACCAGGGGAATGAAAGGGATAACTCAGGGTTTCTTGACCTTTTTCAGCCTCAAATCAGCAAGAAATCGGCTTCGCGACCCATGGCACTGTTGGTTTTTCCAAATTAATGAAATCAGTGACGCAATCAAAGCACATCTATAGCAGGACTGTGTAGGTGGATTTGTACGACTCACTAGAGAAAGTCCCTACGAATCAAGTTTGGGTCGCAACTTATAGCTCAAGAATCCCTGGCTGTAAGTATTTGAACGACCGATCTCTCTCTCTCGAAAGCCCCTGGGATATCATACCTAAAAAAACAGTACCTCGCTCTCGTAATGGCTCCAGACAACAACTCTACTTATGCGGAACCTATTTTTGATGCTTACTGAGCCCCCCCCCCCCAATTTATTCCCATCCCCAAGAATTCTTACCAAATATTTTCGCCGTTTCACCTCAGATTTGACACCCCTCCTAGAACTTATAGAATTTTTTGGCAATTTCTCGGATTTGGCACCCCCCTTCAGAGAAGCGGCCTGTGCACGGCTCAAAAAAACCATCCCTGACTAATCTTCTATATAAAAGTGTTGTTTTTTTTCTCCCCAGCGACTCCTTTGTAAGGCGACATAGGATCTTATAATATACCTATTCTTCAATATACCTATAGCTTCTAGAACCCCTGGAAAATGCTTGCTGAAAGTTATCCCTTTCAAACCCGGAGATAGGAAATTCATTATAACTTACGATGATGAGCATCTTTTGTTATCTGTTCGGAATAAATCTTATCCTGAAAATAGGGTGTGTGTACGAATCCCCCTCCCCTTCCTTCCCACAACGAATAAATCAAAAGCAGAAATCCGCAGTCGTGAATCCAGTCGGGCTATTTTTCGAACGCTCATCCACTTCCGCGTATGCAAATTAGAACAAGAAAAATACCCACAATGCATGACAACACATTATACTATATTACAAATAAGATCTCGTTTTTTTTTGCATTTATCAGGTCACGAGCGTCTAATTAAAATGATGATCGCCATTCTTCGTAATATTAAGGAGGGTGAATGAACTACAATGTTGTCTGTGGCTATTTTATTATTGTTTTTATTTTACTCCTATCTGGTACGGCTTGTTGCATAAGTAGCGTACCCTGTCGAAAAATGTTGTTACCGAGTTTTGTTCACAACTTACGTACGTATATGGGGATTCATCATCTACTGAGAATTCGTTAAATACAGTAAAACCTCGTTAGTGCGTCACCTGGTTAACACGTTACTCCGCTTACCGGGTCACTTTTTGGAAGTCCCAATTGTCCTCAGGCAGGAATTGGCAAGCTATGGCTTACTCCGTTTAACGAGTCACTCCTCTTACTAAGTCATATTTTTGCTCTCCCAAGAGTGACTCATTAACGAGGTTTGACTGTATCCCATCAGGTCTTAACACCTCAAGAAAGGATAAGGGAAGCCGAAATTCAGAAAAAATGCAGGAGGGTGCAGAAATTCAGATAAAGGACAACAAACGCACGCAAAGGGGGGCAGAGAAATTTGGAAGGTGGGGGAGGGAAATTCAGAAGAAATGGTAAGGGGGTAGATAAAAAAATAAAAAAAAAGGCCAAGGGGGAAGGCGAAATTAAAAAAGGAGGGCAGAAATGAAAGGGCGGGGGGGGGGCAGAAATGAAGAAAAGGGTGGCGGGGGGGCAGAAATTCAGAAAAAAATAATTTGAATAGAAAATCAGAAAAATAATCGGAACAGAAATTCACAAAAATTGTAGTGACAGTAAAATTAATAGAAACTGAAATTCAGAAAAAGGAGAAATTCAGAGAAAAAGTTTGGGTGATAGAAATCTAGGGGAAAAGGAGTCGGAATAGAAAAGCCGAAAAATAATCGAAACAGAAATTCAGAAAAAATACAAGAGGACAGAGAAAAATTCGGGAAAAGAGAAGGAGGACAGAAATTCAGAGAAAGGAGTATCTGTATAGGAATAGAAAATCAGAAAAGGTCACGGGAACAGAAAAATCGAAAAAATAGTGGGGACAGAAATTCAGCAAAAGGAGTTGAAACAGAGATTCACAGAAAAATGATAGAGACATAACCAACATAACCGCAGAAAAAAAGAAAAAAAAAATCGAAAAATACGTAAATAGGCAAAACAATTTGCAGACCGGCGAACAATTGCAGCGGCCACACGAATCAGGTTGAAACGTTTCGCGATTCCCATAAGGGGCCGTTCAAGTATTACGTAAGCAAATTTTTAGCCATTTTTGACCCCCCCCCCCCCCTTGTCAGCAAAATTTCGTCATCAGCTCTGCCCCTCTGAATCCAACTCATATTTTCATAAAGGTTGGTTGATGACGTAAGCATTATCCAAACCCCCCCCCTCCCCACTTGTCATCGAAAGTCAGCAAATCGGAACCCCCCCCCCCCATCGATGATGACGTAATACTTGAACGGCCCCTAAGGAAATTTCCACCTAACCGGGTAGGTCCGCGGACGAACGGTAGAAGAACACCTTCCGGCAACAATGGTTTTTGGACGATACCTCATATACGTAACAACAATTTCTATAGATTATTCAATTCAAGAGACAGCTGTATTGATATACATATCTGACCCGTTATCGGATAAAGAAAGAGTCAGATAAGGCTTATCCAATTAGCCTCAATTTCTCTTCAGAACATAGCACCGAATGTGCTTCATGTATAACGTTAATATTCTCACGCTAACAATCCCCCCGCCCACCCCCCATGAATGAAATATCCAACAGAGATGTTTTGAGGGTTGAATAAGAGGAAGAGGTATACTTGTGTACATCCTTTTAATAACGAATGAATGAAATAATGCTGGTAAGTTTCCCCCTCCCCCCCTATTCCCAACTCACTCATCATTATACAAACGCCTCTTTGAAATTCATCAAAATGTAATTATGTGCATGTTGAACTCCAGCTGCGATGCGCGCGGGGTCTTCATGAGTACATACATGATTAATTCATGGAGGAAAAGAAGCATGTGTATTGCCCTATCTCCTCTCTCTCTCACTGAGCGAGAGGAAAATTACTCGCTGTCAAGCCTCGTTATTATTTTACGAAATTGCAAATGCTAACTTGAAGATTGTTGCGGAGGATTTTCTCCTGAGTTACTTTTAATGATGTCATTAACATGTTTCGTTTTTTTTTTCTTTCTTACTCTCTCTCCCCCACACCTTGTACAATTTTTTTCTTCTGATTATTATGGAAAGAATCCTACGTGTAATTTTTTTTTAGGGTTAAAATCCGGACCACACGAACCTGTCTCAATCACTATCTCTAAATGGTGGGTGAATGAGTGGTCGTTTCCTCTCACCCACATACGCGTTCGATCATTATTATTATTAATATTGCAGTCAGACCCGCTTACAACGAAGTCGAAAAAAAAACCAGTGAGGATATTCGTTATACGCGAATCCGTTAATCGTCTTGATGAGCAAATATATAATTCGCGGGAAATGAAAAAAAATTCGTTTTATGTGAAAATTTGCAATATCCGTGGTCGTTATAAGCGAGTCCAACCGTATTTACGAATGTTGTGTCCGATCTGAAGAATTACTTAATTCTTACGGGAAAGTCTGGAAACTCGTTTGAAATGACGTCTGGGACCAAAGGTGTATTTTCAGAATTAGGGGTCTAAGCGGACCCAAGCAACACCACTTGTAGAACAAGGCCTCCGCACGAAGATTGTGACGTCAATGAAGAAGGCCATTTCTCTTATTGCCATTGGATATACTGCAAAAAAAGGTAAAGATATCGCGTGCTCGGCCTGCTATATCCAATGGCAATAGGTGAAATGGATGGTATATAACCTATCGAACCTATAGGTGGTGTTGACCCAAGGCGGTAAATTTGAGGAAGAAAATTAGAGTAAAATGGAAGTGTGGAAAAACCATATATCCGCTTCTCGCTAGAGATCGGGGACTAAGTCATTGAGCTACCAAAAAGGTGACCTAGAGAATGTGCAAGCACGTGAGCCACCCAAAAGTGACCTAAAGAGTTGGCAAGGCATATGAGTGACCAAGAAAGTATTCGAGTGTGTATTCGAGCGAGGGAGTGACTAAAAGAATGACCTAGAGAGCAAGGGATTAGGTTAGTGACCGACCAAAAGAGTGACCTAGAGTGTGGGCAAGCATGTGAGTGATCAAAACAGAGCGCAAGTCGAGCGCGAAAATCCGTAAGGCCGCCTCTGGCTATGTTGTGAATGTTATGCAAGCTGCTTCAGCATGAAAATGGTCTGAGGTTCTGCAACGTGCATCTCATAGCCTCGACCTATTCGATCTGCCTTCCATTCGAGGCCTCGAATGCGAGTCGATGTCCACATTGAAAAGTTTCGCTACACAGGGCAAAATACCTACAAAATGGTACAAATAGTCAATCATTACACTTCACTCACAATTTGAAATACAGATTATAGATTGCTTTACTCAAAATTCTGCCGCACAATATGAACGAACTTAACCGAGCTTTGCTGCTTTTAACCGAACTTCGGATTTGACTCTTGATTGGATCACGTTACGTTGCTGATTGGACCGAATCATTACCTCCTAGAAAGGTTCTACGAGGTAATGGCCGAACCCTTTCGCGCCCTTCTTTATATTTACGGGTTGGTACACCAGAACTACACATTGTTCAATGTTGTGAATTTAATTTCAAAACAATGCTTTCTACTCCCTGAATATGGATCAACACTTGTAGAACTCGTGTTACATTGGAGTAGTTCATGATCAGTCGCATTATTATACTAAAATATGATGAATGTTTATGATAAGGTTCCAATTCCCGGGAAACGAAAAAGCGACAGTCCGCACGAAGAGATCACGCACACCGTGTGTGTCATGTGTTGTCAAAGGATTGCTGTCGCCATAACCGGATGTTATTAAGTCGTTCGACTGAGCGGAACTTCGCGCAACACCTGCTCATATAACCATATACACGTTGAAAAAGCAAAACAAACCTGGGTTAACGGCCTTAAAAAAAAAGCGTTTAAATACGTTATTAACATTATGACACGACACACACACTCACTGGCGTAACACAGTTTTATCCGTGACTGTTTCCAGTGACCCACCACTATTACTGTTATCGTTATCAAAACAAAGGATCCAATCAGTGAAACTGGCGTTCCGGTCATTTTGGGAACCGGAGAACGTATTTGGGAACGACAGAGAGAGCCGAGGACTTCATCCCACGCGACCAGAGTTTCTCGGTTAGAGTTGCTGGGAGGTCATTACCATTGCAACTTTGACATTTCCGTGTTGATTGTCTGCGGATATTTGGCAAACGAGATGTGACGAGAAATTATATCTTAATGAAGCCATCTAGCGATGAGAAGAGTCATATATAAAAAAAAAAAAAAAATAGATAGCGGCAGGCAGTGGCAGGTGATCAACGTTTTGTCTAAATATCAGCACCTCAAACTATAATGCTAGGACCTGTAAAGAATTTTTTCGCTCCTCCCCCAAATGAATTATTCTTGAATTTTTGTCCCCACCTTTTTTTTCTGAATTTCAGCTCCTTTTCTTTTTTTCTGAAGTTCTATTTCCTTTCTTCGCTATTTCATCAGCGACGAAAAAACACGAAAATTTTAAACCGAGTTTTCATCATGAAAAAAAAACAAAATTTTAAACCAAGTTTTCATTAGCAACTAATAGCAACGAGAAGAAACAAAATAATAACAATTCCTTTTTTACCAAGTCTTCATCAGCGATAAAATGGCAAGAAAATTTTAAAACAAGTTGTCATCAGCGATGAAGAAACATGAAAATTTCAAACCAAGTTTTCATTAGTCCACATCTACACAGCAGCGGCTTCCAACCCTTTTTGACTAGCGGGAGCCTTTTTCAAAGTATATAATTTCTATGGCGGAGCCTCGTAGGACTCATTTTTTTATTTACTTATAAACTTTACTGATTCATTTTATTTTCCTCGAGAGGCCGCGGAGCCCTTAGGAAATGCAAAAGGAGTCCCAGGGACTCCGAGAAGCACCAGCTGAGAATCGCTGGGCTACAGTACTATACAGTAGTAACAAGTAAAATTTTTAAAACTTCACTGTCATGAAACAATATTTTTAATATAAACTTTACGAATTAATTGCTACCAGACTTTATATTCCAAACAGATAGAAAACATTTAAGAAAAGAATTCTTTCCTTATGCATAACAAATGCCTTAGAACATCCATTATTTTACAAAACTCTTTCCTTCTTACATCAGAGAAAAATATGTGACACGAAGAGTGAAGGCCCAGACACACAACCATGCTTCAGAAAAGTCAAAAAAAGACCTTAAGCTAAGTTATTTTGAGAGAAAAGGTATTAAAATACATTATATGCAGTATGAACACAATATTTCAATACATTTCAATCAACCTCAGGGCATTATCAATCAACGTTGAAGCCTTACCTGACTCGCAAAAGAGGAAAAAGTACATCACAGAAAACATCCACATTGACGTATAGAATACTATCTTACCTAAAAGGAGAGAAAAATAATATCAGTAAATCATTCCACACTAGTAAATTAAATTCAGAGCAAAAATATCTTATCTGCTACAGTAGAGTAAACCAATAACACAAAAATGTACAGGGTGTCCTGTAAGTGATATCACGGTCTTTATCTCATCAACCGTCCGTCTTACCGGTATGATTCCATTTTAAAAAATGTTCAATAGAATTTGAATACCTCTGTGAATACAGTAAAGTCGCGCTTATCCGACATAAACGGACGGGAAGGCAGAACGTCGGATAATAGGAAGGTGTTACGAAAAAAACCTATTAAACGTCAAAGTATGGCATAATTTTACTCATTACGAACCTAATAATCATGTTTTACAGCAACATAGGCGGAGATAGACTTGGAAGTCTGGAGTGGGGGGGAGGGGCACAGTCATTATTGCTCGGGGGGGGGGGGGGGAAGGCACGATGATGATGATGATGATGACGATGTCAATTCATATATACATTAGATCAGTCGACTCCACCTTTGACGCTGGGGCGTATTTCCGCCTACGTACAGCAAAACAACAGAAAATATTTAACTAAAAAACTGAACTTACATTTACAGAATATTCTGAAGTTAAATGTAGTACTTAATAAGTTCAGTCCAGTGATGATTTAAAGAAATTTTTGATCGTAGGGGTCATTCAAGTATTACGTCAGCATCGAGGGGGGGGGGGAAAGGGGGTTTCGGATTTGCTGACTTTTGATGACAAGGGGGGAGGGGGAGGGTTTGAAGGTTCCTTACGTCATCAACCAACCTTTTTTGAAGATATGAAATATTCTAAGCTGCGGACGAAATTTTGCTGACAAGGGGGGAGGGGGTCAGTGTTTTGCTGACAAGGAGAGGGTTAAACATGGCTGAAAACCTGCTTACGTAATACTTGAATGGCCCCTAGCCTGCTTTCTTGACGAGTGCCGCGTCTTCACTGCCAAGTCTTGCCATCTTTGAAGCATTATTATGTAGATTCCTGTAGTTTCTTATTCCTCAATGTATTTAATTGCAGTTTCCAGGGCCTTAACTTCGTCGTTATGTGAAATTCGGAGAGGCTCGACAGTTGATGCTTGATCTTCAATTTCGTTGTCATCGCAATTGACAATTTCTTCATCAGTTATTTCATACTCATCCATCATAGTCATAGGGTAGACGGGCGCGCCACTGTACAGTCGAGGGTAACTAATTAGCTGCGGTGGAGTCGGGAGAAACAAAAAATAGACTACGCTCACTCTCTCGCAAGTTGCGAGAGTAAGCGTAGTGAGTGAGTGTGTTGCCTGTTGTTTTTTTACGCGGTGGGACATCGGATAATACGGAATGGCGGATAAGCGAAGGTCGGATAAACGAGCCTCCACTGTACTACACTTAGGCCGAGATTGCACTATAAAAGTTCGATGAAATCCCTTTTATAAAACTTGAAAAATCCAGCCAATAAAGCTCATAGAAAACGTTTATAGTGTAATCCCGGACTTAGAAACATGAATTTTTTTCTTGACCTCAAGAAAGACAGAGCAACAACTTTTTACTTGGAGCACAGGGGGGGCCGTGTAGAAATTTAAATTTCTCATTTTGTTACACACTGTATTTTCACTCACAAAATTAGTATGAGTAATTTTTATTTGAGTATTTTTTTAAATTGGAATCATACCTGTAAGATGGCCGGTTGATGAGACAAAGGCCGTGCTAGCGCTTACAGGACACCCTGTATACCGTACATGTTAACCACGGTTCCCACAAAGGTGGGACGGACAGGGCTTCAGCCTTGGGACCCGGGACGATTATCATAATTTTTTGTTTTTTCATGCATAATACATCATAAAGGGGTCCGTCTGGTCTGGGGCCCACAAAAGATCCCAGCCTAGGATCCTAGCCCAGCTCGAGAATAGAAGGACTTGGAGTATTTTAACGCCGTTTGAGGAAAAGTTATTGGCACGAAGGGAAATTTGTTTTTTCCTTCCCTGCACAGAAAAACGTTAGTTACAACTTTTATCGATAGAGGGCGCCACACGAAAGAAAATCACTGAAAATACGCTCACAGACCAATAAAATACAAGGGTATGCGATTAACAGCTCGTTTCTGGATTTTCCCGTTACTGGCGCTTATATAAGGTTTTTGATTGTCACAGGTGGGTAAAGCACTATTGGTGAAGTTGAATTACCTCACAGTAACGAATCGTCGGATGAAACTTTACGAACGTTTCAGACACAGAAGAGATTCAAGAAAGGTTCAGGTACAATCACTCGAGGCCAGGCTGGTTTAGAATGCCCTCTATCGACAAAAGTTTGAATTAGATTTTTCCTGAACAAACAAAATCACCCCCTTCATGAGGAACACTTTTTCCGCATACCGCATTCAGATGTACCAATTCCTTTCTATTCCTCTTCCTAAGTATTTACGAATTTATGGGATACTCCCTAAAATGGGAAATTTGAAATTGATTGTGGTGTATTAACAAGTTGATATAATTTAAATAATTCTTGATAATAATAATGACTTGAAATAATTTATTTTCATTTCACCTTCATTGGCAATATCAGCCTTTGCTCTTTTGCTGGAGCTAAACTGTTGCGGAACCTTTTTATTGTAAACACAATTTGATAAAAGAACATGATCATACCATGACGACTGCTGACAGTGACATTCCGCGATTAATTACTAAAACATAATTGCACATGAAGTGCTCGCTCTTATTGCAATTGTCAAACTGCACCACTTTCACCATTTTTGCATCCTCGGACGCGATTCAGTTAACGTACACGCGCTTTCAAGTTTACATCCTTGCACCGTCAATATACGCATCCTCAAGTTCACATTCTCTAAATGCTGGATGAAAAATGTTCTGAGTGAGAACATCCTCAAGTTCTCATTCCCCCTCGACGTGAGAACCTCCAGTTAACAATCTCCACCCTCAAGTTTACATTTTTGCACCCTCAAAGTTCACATTCCCGCACCCTCGACAAGCTTCAGTTACATTCTCGCTCCCTCAAGTTTCAATTCTTTCCCCTAGACGAGCTCCAGTTGACATTCTCCACCCTCAAGTTTACATTCTTGCAACCTCAAAGTCACATTCTCGCACCCTCAAAATCCAAATTCCCGAACACCTTTGACGAGCTTTAGTAAACATTCTCGCACCCTCAAAATTCAAATTCCCGAACACCTTTGACGAGCTTTAGTAAACATTCTCGCACCCTGGATGAATTTAAACTCACATTCTTGCACCCTCGAAAACTTTAATTCACATTTTTGCGCGGCAAAGAATCCATGCTCATCCCCCCCCCACCCCAAATGAACTTTGATCCATGTTCCCCCTCCTATGCGTCTATCTTCGCCTATGCATTCTCGCGCTTTCAAGTTTACAACCTTACGCCGTCAAATTCGCATTCTCAAGTTCATATTCTCGCCACCTCGACGAGAAGAGCTCCAGTTAACAATCTTCACCCTCAAGTTCACATTCTCGCACCCTTGAAAGTTCGCATTCCCGAACCCTCGACAAGCTTCAGTTAACATTCTCCAACCTCAAGTTTACATTTTCGCACCCTCAAATTCACATTCTCGCACACTCAAAGTTCACATTCCGGAACACTTTTGACAACCTTCAGTAAAAATTCTCGCACCCTTGACGAATTTAAACTCACATACTCGCAAAATTATATTCGCATTTCTGCACGTCAAATGAATACATACTCATTCTCGCCCCCCCCCTGAACTTTGATCCATGGTCCCCCCCCCTCCCTCCCCTAATAAACTTTTATTGACAATCTGGCATCCCCAAGCGAGCTTCGACAAACGGAACGGTGGCTGAATAATTGTCGATTGATAATTCGAAAAATGCATGTGAAATTCTACTTTTTTTCACAAAATAAGAACCTTCTCATCAATGCTCTTCATTTAAAATGAGACGCATTCACCGTCACTGCAGAATAAAATCGGTTCGTTCGGAACCAATACACTTCGGGATTTGTTTGCGTTTTAAAGCCGAAAAACAGCTGACTATGCATTCCTTCTCCTCCGTTCATGTGAAGGAAGGGTAATATGATTTGACTCCGAGGGGATGGCGAGTTGGGTTGTTTCATCGATCACACACATACCAGCATGATAATAAACTTAGGGTCGTATTCACCGACATGGTTTAAACCAGTGTTTCCCAAAGTGGGCCGACCTGGTGGGGGGCGATAGAACCTACTGATTTAACATAGTATCCTATGGGTTTACGTGAGTTGGGGGGGGGGGCGATGAGAGGAAAAAATTTCTGATGAAGGGGGCGATGAAACAAAAAGTTTGGGAGATTATGGTTTAAACTGTAGTCAGTCACAATTTCTGGATATAAGAGATCAACACAGATTGGTTAAAAACCTGAATTTAAACAATCCGTATCGATCTCTTATCAAAAAATTGTGACTATAAACCAGGGGGTTGGCCAACCTTTTCCCAACCCGTGCCACAATCAGGATCATTTACGATGCTCGTGTTACTCTACGAATTTTAACACCCAGACCATACGTCCCGTTTTTACGAGACACGAGCATTTTCAGTTTCTGCAACTGTTCAAACTGTCAGTGTGCCACTCTTTTCAGATCTAATTTTTTTTTTTTTTTTTTTTTTAGAATAAATAAATAATTTAAATTTTATCCTATTTAATCATAATAATTTTTTTTTTTTCTTAAATTTTAGTTAAAGATTAAAACCCGGTTTGGAAAGTCATGACATAGTTATTATCTTAAGAGGGACCTTCTACACTAATAATAATATAGGTTTGGCAACCTATAACTTTTGAAAAGCCAACGTTCGCGTGCCGCGGGTTGGCCACCCCTGGTTGTAACCATGTCGGTGAATGCCATGGTAGAGGAACTTGATAAGCGGGGGAAAAAAAAAATTGAACTTGGTTCCGCCCGGGATCGAACCGGGGACCTTCTGCGTGTAAAGCAGACGTGATAACCACTACACCACGGAACCGTTGAGTAACGGTACGCTTTGTGCGTTGACATTGTAAAACTGCGGATGATTTGCTTATTACTACGTCAATTATTTTCTATATATAATTTTCATCGCACCGAACAAGCAATTTAACTGTTTTTTTCTTCTTTCCCCTTCCCCTTTATTGAAAATATTAAGCACAAAAGACATTTGCATCAGTAATGCTATCACTCATTGATGAGAATACGGCTAACAAATATCCAATCGTGCTGCCATCTGTTGCCACGACCGTCAACTTCATATTCCAGTGAGAGTATAATTCTTGGAACATCAGTGTATCTGAGTGACGTAGAAATAAATATTTTAGAATGAATAATATTTTTTTTTTTTTTTTTTTTTTTTTTTTGCAGAGAATGTTAATCCTTTTAATATTCAGATTCCGGTATCATCATATAGATGTCAGTGTTAAGATAAACTTCTCTCACTCTACGTAAACCCAGTTTTTAAATAGCGTATACAAGTCGTGCTGCCATCTAGTGAATATCAAACATTCTACACATTTCTTGGTTAAATGATACACTCGAATCCCGTTTTACATAGGAACAATGCAAAAAAATCTAGAATTTCTTTATAACGAAATTTCGTTTTAACGAAATTATTTGTCCGGTCTCTTGGAGTTCGTTATAACGGGATTCGACTGTATTATTCTTTTACGCCTTTCAGATAAAGGGTAGCCATATGTCCCGGTTTCTCGCTATTTTCCGGCGCTGTCCCGAAAAAGGCTTCCGGGACCCCTTGTTTGTCCCGGTTTCTTGTTTGCGCAATGAAATGTAATTATTTTGAATATGTTTTTCCCCCCCACCATTTAACTTCTAGCCACGTGAGATATTTACGCTAAAGATTAATAATTCCCACTGTTATATTAGCGCCATGTTAATATTTTATGTAAACAAAAGGACGCCGAACTAATTTTGAACCACTGTATAGCCCCGTTTACATGCGCAATACAGGGGGGTGTAAAAGCCACTAAACTAGCGCTCTGCTACCATACTGTAAAGCAGGTGTCTTCAACATTTTCCTAATCGCGACTCGCGAGCACTGCCTGTATCCATCACCAAAAGAAGAGCACCTTTACGGCAAGTTTGACATACGAATGCATGGAATCACGACGATTTCAATCCTTGGATGTAATTTATAGAAGGTGTTTGGGGCCATTCAAGTATTACGTAAGCAGATTTTCAACCATTTTTGACCCCCCCCCCTCCCCTGTCAGCAAAACACTGACCGACCCCCGTCAGCAAAATTTCGTCAGCAGCTTAGAATATTTCATATCTTCAAAAAGAGGTGGTTGATGACGTAAGCAACCTTCAAACCCCCCCCCCCCCTTGTCATCAAAAGTCAGCAAATCCAAAACCCTTTCCCCCCCCCCCGATGCTGACATAATACTTGAATGACCCCTTTGGTTGGAAAATTGATCAAGAGTGCTCGCGAGCACCAAATCGGACATGAGCATCGAGCACTCTGGGGGGGGGGGTTTTCAGTGAGCACCATGGTGCTCGCGAGCAACGGGTCGAAGATGCCTGCAGTGAAGTCATCGTATATCGTCAGGTAATTGGATTGTTCTAGAATACTTTTTTTTTATTTAAAATAGAGCACAACTCAGGTCTATCGTCCCCCATTAGCAATTTACTACTACCTAGTGAGTTGTGCCAGAAGTGTAAGTAGGGTGACCATACGTCCCGTATTCCCCCGGACAGTCCCGGTATTTTCTGTTTTTTTGGCCGTCCCGACTTTTTGGCAAAAGTGTCCCGGTTTTTCCCGTATTTTACACGAAGCCAACTTGAATTTTTATTCTTTATTGAAGTCAAAGATTGACATTATTTACAACTATATATGAGAATATTAATCTCCCACATTTGCCTTGAACGTTTGTCTTTCGTGGAATACATTGTAATTCACTGCAATTTGCATCATTTCCCGCCATTGTGATTTTTCCGTAATTTCAACAATATTTGGCAACTTTGTTTGAATTTACTGGATTAGCCAGTCAGTCATCTCCATACTTGAGCCCACACTAATCATGTCAGCAATGCGCTTAGGAGGGCAATCGCACATATCTGGTAGCCCCACCCCCCCTTCCCTCTACCCATGGTTTTCCATGAGCTCCTTAGGATATTTTGTTCCAATTGGGCCCCCCCTTTGGCTTTTGTACTCACCGTGCCCCCCCCCCCCCCCGCCTAAGAGTGACAGTATTTTGTAGCATGGTACAAACCTCCCATTGCTACTACCGACGGAACAAATTAAAACTAATTCAGAAATAGAAATCAAAATCTCCGGCATAAATTTTGATTGGTGCTCAACCATTGGTTCAAACCCACAGGTTTGAAACACCTCCGACCCTTCTGAGGGGTCATTCAAGTATTACGTCAGCATCGAGGGGAGAAGGGGGTTTCGGATTCGCTGAGTTTTCATGACAGGGGGGAGGGGGAGGGGCGTTTGAAGGTTGCTTACGTCATCAACCACCCCTTTTTGAAGATGTGAAATGTTCTAAGCTGCTGACAAAATTTTGCTGACAAGGGGGGGGGGGGGGAAGGTCAAAAATGTCCGAAAATTTGCTTACGTAATACTTGAATGGCCCCTGATCGATGTACTGTAACGTCTAAAGAAAAAGGTCCACAGCACATTCCCATAAGCCTGATACAATGGCGTAACGTAACAGAGAGAGGTGGCAAGAGAAAGGCCCATTTTCTCCGAAAAAGTTCACATTTATATTAAAAAACTCTCCGCTCCTTCTTTTCCCATGTTTCAGGCATATATTCCTCCCTGAGATAACAATACCCAACCACAGTGGTTTTCGACGCAGTTTCCCCGCGATGTTTTTCCCACAATATGTGACCCTGACCTCGTGGTATAGAAAAAGGAAGGAGCAAAAAAAAAAAGTGAGAAGCCACAATGTAGAGACAGCTCCCTGACATGTATGCTACCGTATTTTTCAAGCCGTGGGGCCAAACCAAGGAGTGAACCCGAAAAAAAAAAATGATTAGGAGAGTCCTGAAGCTAGAGGGAAAAACACATGTTTGAGATCAGGGGAGAGTGTGCGTGTTTTTGTGGCTCTCTCGTTTTTCTTGACATGGATGATAGGGCTTCCCCAAAGACAGATGTCTCTTTGTTCTGTAGTCCAATGATTGACAAACAGATCAAAAAACCATCGAAGCCCTAGAAACGAATCTCTCTTGGTTTCATATAGTGACCCCACCCGCCACAACTGTTGTTATGGATGTCGGCTAAAGTTGAGTTTGCTGTGGTTTATTAAACTAGTCTGCTTCAAATTCACATTCTCGAACTTTCGACGAGCGTTAGTTCACATTATTACACCCTCGACCAAAGCGCTTTTTCTGCAAGCGCTTTGCCCTCGACGAGCTTCCGTTCACATTCGTTCACCATCGATGAGCTTCCATTCACATTCTTTCACCATGGAAGAGCTTCAATTCGCATTCTTGGGGGTCATTAAAGTATTACGTCAGCATCGAGGGGGGGGGGAGGGTTCGGATTTGCTGACTTTTAATGAAGGGGGGGGAGGGGCGTCAGTGTTTTGCTGACAAGGGAGGGAGGGAGGAGGTCAAAAATTACTGAAAATCCAGGCCCATCATTTGGGGGGAGGGGTCAGGGGGGGGAAGCCGTTGCCCCCGGCTTTTGAAAATACACTAAAAATGTTATATATAAATAATTATAAATAATGTTCTTTGCCCCCCCCCCCCCGGAAAAAGTTGAAATGACGGTCCTGCAGCAAGCCGTTTCAATTTTCGCACCCTCGCTGAGCTTCCACTATATCAATACGAGAAGAGCTCCAGTTAACAATCTCCACCCCTCAAGTTTACATTCTTCAACCTCAAGTTTACATTCTTCAACCTCAAGTTTACATTCTTGCACCCTCAAGTTTACATTCTTGCACCCTCAAATTCACATTCTCGCACACTCAAAGTTCACATTCCGAAACACTTTTTGACAAGCTTTAGTAAAAATTCTCGCGTCCTTGACGAATTTAAACTCACATTCTCGTCGTCCCCCTCACAAAACTCAAATTCACATTTTTGCACGTCAAAAATGAATCCATACTCATTCTCGCCCTCGCCCCCCATTGAACTTTGATCCATGTTCCCCCTCCTTTCCTTAATAAACTTTTATTGACATTCTGGCATCCCCCAAGCGAGTTTCAACAAACGGAACGGTGGCTGAATAATTGTCGATTGATAATTCGAAATGCATGTGAAATTCTATAGTTTTTCACAAAAAAAAAAAGAAAAAAAAAAAAGAGAAAGAATCTTCATCAAAATACTCTCCAATTTAAAATGAGACGTATTCACCGTCACTGCAGATTAAAATCGGTTCGTTCGAAACCAATACTCTTCCGGATTTGTTTGCGTTTTAAAGCCGAAAAACAGCTGACTCTGCATTCCTCCTACTCCATTCATTCCGAATGCCGCCATGAATGTGTGAAGGAAGGGTAATCTGATTGACTCGAGGGATGGAGAGTTGGGTTGTTTCATCGATCACATACCAGGTTGGGAAAGAGGGGGGTTTACCGATCAAACCGAGATTTTTCGAACCTTGTCTGCTGTCGTGTCAAAGCCTTTTATGCAAATTGTCTCTCTCCCCGTTCCCGATGTTCTATAAAGTCCTCGCCCCCCCCTTCACATTTTCCATACATATGTGGTATGTATTAATAATCTATGTGTGTATTTTCAGCGGTTGTATAGAGAGACACTTCTGAGCGACTTTTAGTCAATGGAAAAGACGTTGCGCGCGCGCCCCTTGTGTCCGCCCACGCGTCTTAAGCATCGTCGCCATAGTAACGAGAAAATGTCCGCTTTTGGCTGCTACACTCTCTCTCACTGACGTTATTGTTGCGAATTCCCTCTTTCACTTCCCCCACGAATCTTCCCTCGAGCGATTTCGCTTCATTCATAGCGATCTTCAGAGCGAATATTTGAGTTACCCCCCTCCCCCAAGTACAGTACTGTATTCCTTCCATAGGAAAAGAAAAATATAAGTGTCTATATATTTTCCGTCCTCTGGTCAGTTGATATTAGACGCTGAACATCACAGTCAGCTGAACGAGATAAACAATCACGAACAGTTTGAGTGACATTCGGCAGCAGCAGAAAAACTCACGATAAGTATTTTCGCCAACAATCGCAAGTAATATAAGATAAACTTGGTACTTACAAGGGCCGGACTTGAATAGGAGCGAATACAGACATATTTACAGGAGGGCCATAGTGCGCTATCGCCCAGGGCGGCCGATTCGAGAAAACAGTGGGCAAGAAAATCAGTAGAATGGGAGATATAAGTGGATACAAAAAAGGAGGGCGGAGGGGGGACTGCATCCCCCCGTTCTCCAAAAAATTTATAGTAGTATCATAGGCGGGAGGGTGGAGGTCAAAAATCACCCCGCCCCGTTCACTATACAACCGTCCTCCATCTCGTTCGAAGAACCTGTATCCGCGTATGATGGGAGAAGGGTGGAAAAATTCGAATAGGGTCCACAGACAGTAGAACCATGAATCCACCTCTGAGTGACCTAGTGACTAATCCGGACCAAATGAGTGACCCAGAAAGTTTGCCAGCACGTTAGTGACTAAAAGAGTGATCTAAATATTTTAAAAGCATGTGAGTGACCTAAATATTTTAAAAGCATGCGAGTGACCTAAATATTTTAAAAGCATGTAAGTGACCTAAATATTTTAAAAGCATGTGAGTGACCTAAATATTTTAAAGCATGTGTTTTAAAAGCATGTGAGTGACCAAAACAGTGTGTATAAGTATGCATGTACGTGATGTTAGTTAATATTTTATGATATTAGTATCCTGGATGAGGGTCTGGGCACTGGACCTGGGTGAGATGGAAGCCACGAGAAAAAAATATGGTCCAAAGGGGGCCACGGGCTAAAAAAAAGGGTTACAGCTCGTGCATTAAGTATTATATTACGTATGATAAACATCTTCGAAGTGGAACTTCTGCTGCCACCTATGAAACAAAAGTGTTATAATTCTTCGATTGAAACTGATGACCGGTTTTCGATTAACGCACTGAATGAAAAAAATATATATAACATGGTATTAATTAATATTTTATAATCAATAATATTAATTAAATTATCGAATTTGCTTCAAAATTTTAACAGTTGTTATTTGTATGCGGTGAAATAACGTTAGTAAAACTCGCAAAGTGCAGTTGTCCTTGATTTCCTTCCTATTTACATTCTGCTGCACTTTACAAGTTTTACTATAACGTTGTTTTACCACACACAAATAACAACTGCTAGAATTTCGAAACAAACTTCGTAATTTTACTAATATTATTGCTTATAAAATATCAACTAATACCATATTATATTGGTTCTTTTTCGTGCAGTGTATTAAACGAAAAACGGTCATCAATTTGAATTGAAGAATTATAACACTTTTATTTGATAGATGGCGGAAGGGTAGTTCCGGCTCGTTAATGTTTCTCACATGCAATATATAATACAGTACTGTAAATTGTACTCAACATTTTCTAGAAGGCATATTTTTTGCTGACAAAATTTTACCTTTACCCGTTTATTGGTTATGAACAAAAGTAACTGAGAAAGGCATCATTTTTTTTTCATGTGTGAATAAATTAGCAAAATATGGATGTTCGAGTCTGAGAATGCTCTTGAGCACACTGCGCAGAAAAAATTCCCCGTATTGTATAAGGCAGCATGTTGTCATTCCGCAGAGATATTGAAATTCTGTGAGCAGAGAAACAGATCTGTGAAGGTGAAATAAAAGACAAAGTGCCCCCCCTATATGGGAAAAAAAGTTAGAGGGCACATTCTATGTAAGAATAAATGTTTTTTCTTTCCTGAACATCTCGGTGAAGAGTTACCCTAGAAGTAAATGGTTAGCATCATGATTATTTCGGATAAAGTCATATGTCATAGTTCTTGTACATTGGGTGATTTCCTTCTGGTCAAAGCTCTTGCTTCGTGAATACACCTTCCAACCAAAGCCCTCTAGATGTACCTAGTATCTAGGAGGCTTTGTTCCAACACACTGACAGGGCTCCAACCTCGTGAATCCCAACCACGAATTCAACGGGTCAAGGCAGGTAGAGATTCATGGCTCCCACATCCCGCAGTAGGGACCCTAGGTCACAGGCGGAATAGACGTGAAAGTCTGGGGGGTGAGCACGATGATGATGATTGCTGGGGGACATGATGATGATGATGATGATGTCAATTCATCGTATATACTCATATACATTAGATCAGTAGCCTCCACCTTCGAAGCGGGGGGGGGGAATAATGGACCCCACATCCCCCTCCGCCCATGCTTCAGGCTGAAATCTTCGATGGGGCCCCCTATGAATCACATTTGATCAGATAAATCTCAGATAAATGTGATTGGATAAATTTTCAGATCTGAAACCTTGCCAGACCCATTCTCTTCTGGGAGCAATGTAGGGACCTCAATTGAATAGGGTCTTCCACGATAGGTTCTGGCAGAATGATTTTGGCAATAAATATGTAAATTGAGAGGTGGTGCCAAAGCCCTCTTTCATTCTGCCACTGGGCTATGATGCTGTTCAGCCGGCTGTAGGGGCACATTTTTTTTGATAAATTCAGAAAATTGCTTGAGTTCTGTAGCCTTATTATCATCGAGAGTTCCGCAGAACAACCTTATAACCATCTAGGGTTCTGCGAGAAACTTTAAATTGTAAACCCCTGGGTGGAAAAACCAGCTTTCTATTCAATGAGAGGTCTAGGCATTAAAAAAAGCAGTATGGGGGACAGCAACTGACTGTAGCGATAATAATGACGTCACACTGAACATCAATGGAAGATGAGGAGTAGGCCTGGATTTTTCTATAACTTGAACGAAATCACTACTCTCACACCTTATAGAAGTGAATTTGGGACAAGCTCGTTTTTTAAATATCACTAGACAAACTTTATATGTTATTCTAGATATTTCCGGTCAGCCATTGTTGATTTATGTGCTGTGTGTATTGAGTCTAACTTGTCAGTTACTGAATTCATTTTCGTTGGCCCTGTAATAATGTAGGTCAATTCTTGACATGATTTTTCTTACCCGGTCAAATAATTTTTGAGACACAGGGAAATGTCAATAACGGAGAGGCGCCTCCTCTCAGGCCGGAGTTACACTACAAAAGCTTGATAAAAGATATTTTACAAAATTCGAAAAAAAAACAACAACCAATAAGCCTATTGGTTACATTCGCTCAAATGTATAGTACGGTCATGCGTAGTACCCAAGCGTCGTTGGTAAATTCAAAAAATATCCCCTAAATTAATTGCTTTTACCCTCGATTACACACAGTATCCAAGCGTTGATTGTACACTAGGCTATTTAAGCATAATCACAGATAAAGGCAATAATTTTCAAATATTTACCAAATTAACCAACGGCACTTTAGGGTATTATGCATATTTGCCGGTAAAAGTGATAAATTTATTAAACTGCGATCAGGAAATTTCGCCCCCAATACGATTCGTGCCCGGCACATTTCGTTCCAGGAAATTTCGCCTTGGGGCATTTTGCCTGCCTTGACCGTATGAGTGACCGACTGTGTGCGAGTAATCCCATGAAAAGCCGTGAAAGTGGGTAAGTGATCATATGAGTGAGTGACCAAATTAGTGTGCGATTGACTGTATCAGTGAGTGAGTGACCGTATGAATAAAAGTGAGAGTTCTTGACTGTGTGATTGAGTAAATGACCATATGAATGATCAAGTAAGCAGGACCCGTAGCTAGGATTTTTGCCGCCAGGGACAAACATGATTCGGATGCCTAGGCAAACATTATTATGCTGCCTTCCCCCCCATCTTTAAAATTCGATAATTTTATAACGGTATTCTTTGTTCTCACCTAAAATTACCACCCCCCTAAATTTTGCCACAAGAGACAGTTCCCCCCCCCTCCAGCTACGGTCCTGAAGTAAGTGACTGTATGAGTGAGTGACCGTCATTCATACGTCACGCACTTGGTCACTTATGCGATCACTCACTTATCATTCATTTTGTTGGTCACTTAGGACAGGAGCTCTGCCAGGCCCATACGTGGTGGTCATGGTCATTTATGATCATTTACTTGGTCACTCATATGGCCAGGGCAGGCGAAATGTCAGAAGTGAAATTTCTGGGGCGAAACGTACCGGGAACGAAACGTCGGGGGTAAAGTTTCCATAAATCTATTAAACATACCAAGATGATTGCTACGCTGAGTATGCTAACAACCGATTTTTATAACATTTCCCCTTCTAACATATGCAGATACATAACATATGCAGACGAACATTGCATAACCGATGAAACACGAATGTAAGTGAATCAACACCGAAATTCAACATTAATTTCCATAAAACTTGGCTTTATACCACGAAGAACCATGAGAAACGCCAGGTGAGTAGGAAGTATCCCCATCCCTTCTTGTGGGAATTATTTCAAATGGCTAATTAGCTTTTGTTGTTGTTGTCTTAGCAGTTGTAATTATGCTGATAGATGACCATCCACTAAAGAAGCAGCTCGATTTCATAATAATTTACGTTTCAGCGTTTACAAATGGGGCATCAGATGTTCTGAGACATTACAAGAAACGTTTTTATCTTCTTTTTTTTTTTATGTTCGCTTCGGTTCGATTTGTAAAGAGGCCATTGGCCTTTTTACAAGAAATTTCTCTCGCCTCCCTTCTTTTTTTTTGAATGAGGGAAGAGGAAAGAAAATTGCGTAATCAACAATTTTGGAATCGACTCAGATCCGGAGGGAAAATCGGCCATCTGCGATAAGAGAATCGGAGATTAGGATCGGCGGGGGGATGCCGGGTATTCTGCACTTCTAAACAGTCGAAGGTTTCAACAGCCGGCTGATGCGGAGATTGAACTCAGGAACGAAAATTCAACTGCTTCTGCGGGGGGGGGGGGGGAATCGAACCCACGTCCTCTCACTTGCCGGGTGAGCGAGCGTGCACTACCTCCACTACGCTACAAAGGCAACGAACCGCTTTCCTTAGAAGGGGACCGATCATGGACCTAACTCGCAAGAAAGGGATCCCAATTTGTCATCCTAAAAAAAAATTACGAAAAAAATTAGGCACATCCATCAGGAGTGATGGGTGTGATCTTAAACACCCAGAAACACGAAAAAACAAAAATTAGCGATAGAATGCAATTATTATTATTATTAAGCCGCAAAAAATTATTAACGATGATATAACAGTCAGCGACTTATCGCCTTTCGTGCTTCTTCGCGATATCTATGAAAAAAAAAACCTTCTTTTCACTTTCTTTTCCTTTACCTTTTCTGTTCTTAGAAAAAAAAACTAGCTATTTCTTTTCTTTTTTTTACTCTCTTTCTTTGTCTGGGATGTACTTGATTGCCTTTATAATGGTTTGTCCTTCTTTCAATCCTCTCATTAATTGAAGAAATCCCGGGCAGCGCCGGGTATTATAGCTAGTAAATTATATAAAATTGATTTTCTGTCTGTGTGTGTGTATGTATGTATGTTCTTTATACAAATCTATAATTTTAGATCGATCGTCGCCAAATTTTGCAAATACACCAAATGGATTTAACGATAGGCTACTTTAAAAGTTCGTCACAACAGGGCAAATGCCCGAAATAGGCGGAAAAACTATCAGGTAACAATTGTTCCTGGGCCTCGACAATCACTTTCGAAATGTTTACTTTGGTTACCGTGGGTTCCCTAGCAATACGTTTCAGACATGCATGCATATGCCTTTATAATGGTTTGTCACTTTTTCCCTCTCAGTAATTGAAAAAAAACCCGGGCAGCGCCGGGTATTATAGCTAGTCGTAAATGTGAAAGTATGTGTGTATGTTTGTTCTTGATACAAATCATAGGCGGAATTGGGAAGTCTGGGGGGGGGGGAGGTTATTATTGCTGAGGGAGGCACGATGATGATGCCAATTCATCCATACATATATGCGTTAGATCAGCCGACTTCACCTTTGGTGCTGAGGGGGGCAATGCCCCTCCACGGCCCCTCCCCCCGTATCTCTGTCCATGATACAAATCAACGATTTTAGACCGATCGTCGCCAAATTTTGCATATACAGTGAAACCTTTCTATAAGACGGACACTGTATGAGACGGAAACCTGCCTTAAGCGAAACAAATATATAGTCTAGTCAATAATTAATGCCTTTTCACTATTAGGAAACCTCTTTAAGACGGAAATATCTAACGCGGATACGGAAGGCGTATTTAGCCTATTCGCAGATACAAAACCTGCTAAAACGGAAATAATTTTCGTCCAAGTGCAAGTTTTTGTCCTTTGGATGGGAGGAAAGTTGAGTCTTTCTGATCCCCCCTTTTGTTGAGCGAACTCTTTCACTTCTTGGGAAAAACGATGAATGCTTATTTACTATCTCTCTGAACTGGTTCTGGGTGTCGGGCTTGAGTGGAAGCGGATTTACCATTTAAAATTTAGGAAAAGCTTGTTTAGCATTTCATTTATGATGGAAATGGTTACTTTTGTTAAAAAAAAACACTCCTTGGAAAAAAAGTTTGACAATTTTTTCAAAGTTCACAATTTAGCGAAACCGCGTTTTGGCTACTGCAGCGATTTTCATTCAGTGTAGATAGAGATGGCCACCAGCAAACAAGAAACGCGTATTATGAATTTGAACACAAAAAATAGACAGGCATAAAAAAGCAAAATTCAAGTGTTACAGTTATGTAGAATCTTTCAAAAATCCTTCTATAACGATATTTTCAAGAGATTTTTAAAGCCGCTATAACGATTTTTTTTTGTTCAAAATCGTTTTGAATTTAATTTTAACTTCGTCACTTGTTTTCCTTCTTTTGAAGGCATTTGATAACATCAATATTTTGCCTAAAAAAATCACGTAAAGCTAAAGGAATTTATTAGTATTGCTATTTTCTGTGTAGGACACGAAAGCGCAACGCGGTAAACTTCTTTACAGGGGCAACGCATCTTGGTGCGTTTTTATAATAAATTAATCAAATACAATTTTTTTGCGGTGAATAAATACATAAAAGCGCATTTTCTGAAGGTACGTAACAATGTCGATGTAGAAAAAATGACAACAACAGCATAAATTTTATCACACGTAAGGGTAATTTTGCCTCTTGCTATATAACGATATAATCCCTCTACAACGATATTTTTTCTTGGTCCGCAGAATATCGTTATATCGAGATATTTCACTGTATTAAAAATTTCCATTTTTGACAAAAGTAAGTGTTCATTCTATTGCTATTCAGGAGAACGTTTTATATTGAAGTTTAGCTATTAGAGCATTAAATATGAAATTTCAACTGTGTAGTTATGTTAAACAGCAAAACAAGAAAAACTTAAAAATAAAAATATGCAGGTCTCTGTTTAACACTCGTCGGTTTATAGAAGTTCGGGTGATGTTTCCACACTTGCATATATTTTTTATGTGCAGCTCTATAAAACGGAAACCTGTCTGGAACGGAAAATAATTTCAGTCTCTTGACCTTCCGTTTTATATAGGTTTCACTGTATAACAAACAGGACCGGGATTTATACAAGGATGACGTCACTCTCCACTACCATACGAAGGTTTTCTACAACTGGCTGTTGCGAAGATGAATTTTTGGAAAGGGGCCGTTCAAGTATTACGTCATCATCGATGGGGGTGGGGGGGGTTCCCGATTTGCTGAATTTTGATGACAAGGGGGGGGGGGGTGGGTTGGATAATGCTTACGTCATCAACCACCCTTTATGAAAATATGAGTTGGATTCAGAGGAGGCAGAGCTGATGACGAAATTTTGCTGACAAGGTGGGGGGAGGGGTTCAAATATGGCTAAAAATTTACTTACGTAATACTTGAACGGCCCCAAAGAGAGAAAATTCAACTGCCTTTTTGCGGGGAATCTGCCAAGCGGTTCAGTGCACACGAGCTCCAACGAAAGATTGAGAGATTCGGGTTGCCTTTGTAGTATAGTGGTCCAGGGCAGCGTTTCTTAACCTTTTTTTTTTCCCGTGGTCCCCCCCCCCCCCTGAAGCATATTTTTTTTCTCGTGGCTCCCCTGTCTTACCCAGAGTCTTCGACTCTCATCTAGAAACAAGATCCTTTATACATATTGAATTGGTTTTTTCAGTGAATTTATACTGAAAGAAAGTTTTGCAAATAAGATTGGCCTCCAGACCACTGGCCTAGAATTTATTGAGCTCCCCGCTAATCCGAGTTCTATTCAGGACCGTCATCAACATCATGGGCCCCCTAGGCAATGATGCTATGGTAGTCCCATACTTAGCCGGAAATAAACAGCCTACATATTTCCTATTATTTTCAAAATTTATAGTACTATACAAAATATCATAAGTTTGGATCACTAATTGACATGAGACCCCCCTCCCCAGGCATGACCCCTCACAAGAGCGGGACTGACAGAGCTGCAGCCCGGGGCCTGATATGGTTTTCAACATTTTTTGTTTGTCACACTATAAATTTAATATAGAGGAGGGGTCTGTGAAAAATCTAGCCGGGGGTCTGAGAAAAACCCCATCCTAGGGAACCTGCTGCAAAATGTAGGCGGTGAGGCCCGGGTGGGTCCATGCCTTAAGACGGCCCTGGTTTTGTTGGATTCTGTAAGTGTATAGTCACTAATATAAAAGCATTATTTTTTTCCACCTTAATTTTTCTTCTCAGCTCTCTGCAGCCCTACAAATCACCTGTCATGGCCCCTTTCTAAATTTTCTTCCGTGGCTCCCTTTGAAGTATCCCAGTACCGCTAGGGGGCCGTACGGTCCTCGGTTGAAAACCACTGGTCTAGGGCATTAACCCGGAAAGTGAAAGGACGTGGGTTCGTTCCCCGCAAAGGCAGTTGAATTTTCTCTCTTTCCAAAAATTCGCAACAGCCAGTTGTTAAAAACCTTCGTAGGACCGGGATTGAACGATAGGCTACTTTAAAAGTTCGTCAGAGCTAGGCAAATGGCCGAAATGGGCAAAAAAACTGTCGGGCAACAATGGTTCCTGGGGTCTCAACAATCACACTTTCGGAATGTTCAATTTGGTTATCGTGGTTCTCAAACAATGCGTTTCAGACATGCATACGCTTTTACAATGGTTTGTCACGTTTTGAATCCTCTCAGTAATTGAAGGAAAACCCGAGCACAGAGAGAGAGAGAGAGAGAGCGTCGGGTATTATACCTAGTAAATGATAAATAAGGACTATTTACACCATTTTCGTAACAATATAATTTATAAGAACTTACCCTTAGGGGCGGGACAGGTACACCTAAGTGTATATATTGTACATAATTTATAATTATTTTCGTAACAATATAATTTCTTAGGTAGAATGTTCGAACTTTCATTCAACGAAATACAGTATAAGTAGAAATTTAGGAATGGAGACGAAGGTCCTCCTCTTTTCCTCCCCGTACTTTGCCCGATAACGCCAGGGCATCCAAATATGACACTAAACCGGAGGTCGGAATCGATTGCCTGGAAGTACACCGGCACTCTCTAAAGGCTCTAAAAGAGTTATTCATTAACTGTTTTCGTTTATGATGGAGGGAAAATATTTTATCTCGGAAAACCACGCATTTTCGAAGAGACAAACGTGGAGGGAAATGAATCATCCATCGTGTACCGGGTGAATTTTTGAAGTACAATGTCTTAGAATCCAGTGAATAGAAGAATGTCTTCTCCCGCCTCACCCTTCATTAAGAGGTTTTCAAATTGCTTTTGTGTGAGACGTCAAAAGCCTTCTTGAGCATGAATAGGCAGAGCTGAAAATCAATGAGAAGACAGCTCATTCAACTTTTTAAAATGAAACAAAGCCTTCCTATACTGAGTAATAGAGCAGTATTTCTTAAAGTCTGCTATATTGCGTGCTCCCTGGGGGGGGGGGGCGAACTGGGAAAGACGACTCTCATCGTGAGGATCCTCCACGTTCAAACCCCGTTGGCGGCATAACGATGGTCGGCTGAAATTAGTTTTCTGCGGTTTTCCAGCTTCGAGGAGCGAATACGAGTCGGTCTCCCATTTGAAAAAAAGTTTCTACGCAGAGAGAGCAGCCAAGAGACTTCAAGCATTTACAATCTTCACTTCAAAATTTGAAAGACAGGTGGCAACACTAGCAATAACACGAAAAAAAAAACGCAACTCTGACAACACAAAATCGTCAGGTCATTTATATATACACCCACACACACAACACTTTAAATTTCGCTGAGTAATGTGTATGACATACATGCTCAACCCGTTGCCCGCGGGCCAAATGTTTCCATCGAAGTCATCTGATGCAGCCCAGGATACCAAACTTGCTTTTGTAAAAATGGACTAAGCAGTACATAACTAGATTCCTTGACCCGCGGGACATTCACAGACCGCTCAAGGGACCCGCGGTGTATTTGCAGATCTTCTAAGTGACTCGTGACACATTAGAAGATTTTTTAAGTTGCCTACTGTACATTTCCAGACCACTAAAGTGACCCCCGGCACATTTCCAGACCACTAAAGTGACCCCCGGCACATTTCCAGGTCACTTAAGTGACCCCGGCACATTTCCAAATCACTCAAGTGACCCGCAACACAATCCCGGACCACTTAAGTGACTCGCGTCACATTCCCAGACCACTTTAGTGACCCGCGGCATATTTGTCCTGAATCACTCAAGTGATCTGCGGCACAGTTCTAGAGCATTTAAGCTGTGTGCAGTTCCACATCATTTGTGTTACCCGTGGCAAGGTTCCACATTCGTTCAATGACGCGCGGCACTGTTCCAGATCACTTGAGTGGCCCGCAACACGTTTCCAAACCAACGAAGTGGCCCACGGCTCTCCCCGCCCCATATCTCCACCCATGATTCAGTAGCGCTCAAAATTGAGAACGGAGAGGTTTTCATTTCATTGATCCATTCAACTCAAGTCCAATAAATATGGATGCAATTCAAACACAGAAAGATAATTAACGAAGAAAATGAATGCTTCTATTTCAAGTCGCCCCCCTCAAAAGTCCTTGAACTTTTCCAAGTCCTCCCTCAGCCGTTTCTTTTTTATTGTTAACCTTTCCATTCATTCATTCTCTCTCTCTCTCTCTCTCTCTCTCTCTCTCCGGATCTTCTTCCTCTTGGTTATTTGTTTTTGTCGAAGAAGTTTCCGCACGCTTTAAAATGGCACGTGTCTTGATAAGTCTCAGCTTGTCGTGTGTGTCGTTAAAGTTCACTCACACAACACACTAAGGAAACAACGTTTCAAAAATAGACTCCAGGGGGCGACTTCCGAAATTTTTCTTTATTATTTCTCTCTCTTGGTGAAACCTTTAAATGCGGTGTGAATCACTCGAAAAACACACACACACACACACCCGAAGCTGTGTTTGCATCTTGGGAATCGGGATTCTCCATCAACACAATTACGTACCATCTCCCAACTGAATCGCATCAGGTCAACATCATGTAACAGAGCTGTCTTGAGCTTGCAATGCAATAAGAGGCGGATTTTGGGCTGTACAAATTTTGCCACCCCCCCCCCCTCTTGTCCCACTCAAGTCTAATTTTCTTGGACACTCATTCCTCAAAATATGCCGCGCCTCGCGCTATTTCATTCCATACCTACACACAGTTTGGGTAATTCCCGCGCTTACACTGTGTTTTGGTCACTCACACACACACAGGCTTGCACATTCTCTAAGTCACTATTTTGGTCTCTCGCTGCTCCGTTCCATCATATGTTTGCACACCCTCTACGTCGCTCTTTTGGTGGTCCACTAACTTGTTCGCTCGCTCTCTATGTCAGGGCTGGACAAATCTCAAAAACAATTTAGGCACCAAAAAAATTTTTATCCGACGAAAACGGTCCAAAATAATGCTTCTTTTGACTTTTTTTCAGCGCATAGTGACCCTATTTCATGTTGGCCTAGATGCTGCTATAAATTCCAAACATTTTGTGCTGCTCACAGCCTGCAATTGAGTAACTAAGCAAAGAAAATTTTAGGCACCAATATCTATTTTCCAGTCGCCATGGCGACCTGGCGCGTGGGATTTGTCCTGCCCTGCTCAATGCCACTCTTTTAGTCGCTAACTGATCTCATCTTTTACTTTCTATGTCACTATTTTCATCGCTCACATCATACACTTTCTAGGTCACTGTTTTGGTCGCGAGATAGCCCTCTCTATCACAGACGAATATATAGAGGGCCGATCGTTCCCCCCCCCCCTCGTTAAAAAGTTGTATTATTGGCATATGCGGAAGTGCGGCATGGTATTCGCCCTTCACTCACTATACACAACCCCGGTGATCTCCCCCCCCCCGTTCGAGGAGCCTGCATATCCACTCATGCTCTCTATGCGACTATTTTGGTCGCTCACATGCTTACACACTCTTTCGGTCGCTCACTGACCTAGTCCCTCAATCTCTAGGCAGAGGCGGATACACGTTCCTGCCACTGTACTTTTTGCAGACCCACTCAATCCTCAAATCCGTCGCCCTCTTAGTCCACCTGTAAATACAGCTCTGCGTGCAATTGCATTTGATGCATGTGCTAACATATCAGTTCGTTATCAGATGTTTCTTTGTCATGTTCATTATGCGTCTGTAGTCGGTTAGACCAAAGGAATTGGAACATGGTACATCCCTCTCTTTGGCTGTTCGCTACTTATAACTGGGTCATTGCCAGAGTCAGAGACTCCTCATCCATTTAATGGGATGACTTCCAAAAAAGAAAAAAAAAAAAGAAGCAGGGATGAGATATCTCTTCTTTATCCTTATGCCCGTGTGTTACATATGCTCTATTCGTTTGCATCTCTCGCTGGAGTATTCAATCAAATTTTCACCCCAAAAACACGATATTGGAGTCTAATTATAGCTTCTTCAAACTGTGTTCCAGATTTCTGGAATCCTCTTCTCTGGAGACTTGAGTTAAATCAGTGTTCTACGAAGAGTGTGTGCGACGTCTCTCCCCCGGTAGGCGCTGGAACGGAGGGCCGGGAAGGGCAGTAGCTAAGATTTTATTAGCTCTCGCTCAGGAGGGAGGGGGGTGTGAGCGGATCTTTTCAGAACGTGACTGGAATTTGAATTTACTCGAAACGTGGCTGTGTGACTTGGAATTCCTTGTATTTTAATTTTCGGATACACCGATCCTTCGCGGACGCTTCGATATCTCTCTGAGATGTGAAGTGAGGTGTGTCCGGTCCTTCAATGTTCAATGCGACTTGGATTGAATCTCTTTCGACGTGGGTTGAGTGTGTTCGAAACGTGGCTGGGATATGAGATGACATAACTCGGAAAGTAGTGGTGACACGGGTTGAATCTATTCGGAGCGCGGCTGGGACATGGGTTGAATCTACTAGAAGCACTGCTGAGACAGGGGTTGAACCTACTAGAAGCACTGCTGAGACAGGGGTTGAATCTACTAGAAGCACTGCTGAGACAGGGGTTGAATCTACTAGAAGCACTGCTGAGACAGGGGTTGAAACTAATCGGAACGCGGCTTGAATTTGATAGAAATCACTCGGAGTGTGGCTGAGACACGGTGAATTTTTCGAAACGTGACTGGGACACTGGTTAAATCTAATCGGAACGTAACTGGGACGTGCTGAATTTACTCGAAACGTGGCTGCGACTTGAGTGAATCTATTCGGAACACAGCTAAAATTTGTTTGAGTTTACTCGGCACGTGTGGCTGAGACTTAGAGTGAATCTTTTCGAAACATGGCAGGGATATGGGTTGAATAAATCTATTCGGGAAACGGCTGTGAACTGGATTGAATCTACTTGGAGCGTGGCCGAGACATGGATTGAACAGAGGTGGACTAAAACGGAGCACAGAAATGTTGCATGCTAGGAAAATATACCGTACTTGGAACGTAGCTCGGACATGCAGAGGTGCATTTATGGTGTTGCCGCCTTTGGGCTACACGAATTCTACCTCCCTTCTCACATTCTCTAGTCTAATTTTCTTGAATACCCTTTTTCGAATTCGCCACCCTGTGCAATAAGCAAATTTCGTCTCTCCCCCTCTCCTCCCCTGCAAGTACACTGTGTGTCTAGGGTCACTCTTTTAGTCATTAACATACTTGCACACGCTCTAGGTCACTCACTGACCTGGTCCCTTACTCTTTAGATCACTCGTTTGGTAATTCTCATGCTTTCTTACGCTCTGTAGGCCACTCGTTTGGTCATTCACATGCCCACGCTCTAAGTAACTTTTGGTCACTCACTTACAGCCTGCTAACCCCCCCCCCCCCCAACTGTAAATACGTCACTGCGGATATGGGTTGAATATACTCGGAACATGGCTGGGACTTTCTCACACACAAGTCCTTACTTAACTCTGGATTAACTAATTAACTCTAGTTTGATGCGACGTTGGGAAACGAATCAACAAATATAATTAATACGAGTTACAGTTGAATTTAAAAAATATATATAATGATCGGACGTTTTCGTTTCTTCCGAGGAATTGGGGGGTGGGGGTGTGAACAAAATTCTATCCTGACAAGATTTCTATTTTCCGACGCCAGTCTTGTTATTTTTCATCTTCTGCGGGGGTGCAATGTGTGATGAAACACTAGAAGAACTTTTCAAACAAGCTTAGATGAGTCAAGTCAAGGGCAGACGGACGATGCAATGATAGTTGCGGTTTAAGTTACAGCGGCGGCGGCGCGGGAGACACACACACAGAGAAATGGTTATAGTTACAGTTACGTATATGAAGAAAAAAGTAGAATGAAACAACTTTTTGCTTCCGTCCTATTATTTTTTTCTTCCGAAAAAAAAAACTTTATCTTCCTTTTTTTGATTCGCTTTAATTTTTATTTTTTGCGGTCATCCTAATTGTAGAGGGTTGCCTCCTTGTGGAGACCGCAATGTGTAAGGGCAAATGAGGGACGAAAATAAAGGTAATATGATCATACTCTGTGCAACTAGTTACGTGAACAGGACGTTAGGCTGAAATATATCTGTTGTTTTAAAAAAAATCGTGAATTTCCGATGCAAAAGAGTTAGAAATTACTTAGTTTTTACGTAGGAAATAGTTACATACGCCGGAAATGAATGTTGAATGGTTACTGGCAGGGCCGTAACTAGGATTTTTGCCACCCCCACAACTTTGAAATTCCATAATTTTATAACGATCTTTGTCTTCCCACATCCCCTAAATTTTTCCGCCGGGGCAGTTGCTCCCCTGCTTTCCCCTCCCCCCAGTTGCGGCCCTGGTTAATTGGATCCAATATCGTTTCTCAAAGTGTGGGCAGCGGCTCCCAGAGGAGTCACGAAACCTTTTCCAAGGGCAGCGAGCTAAGCAGAGGATATTGATGGGGAGAAGGGGGTGGTGTCTACGTAATGATTAATTAGTAAGAAAGACTTTTTGGTATTTGCACAACTGTTACTACCATGAGAACGCCATGGATATATTGCAATTAGATTGCGGGAGCCGGGCGTAAATGATGAAGGTGTGACTCTTCAGAGAGGTGTAGGCACAGGCGGATAGAGGAGGGTTTGATTTCCCTCAGTTGTGTTTGTTTCGTATCCTGCTGCCATATGTCTTCCATACTTACTGCTCAAAATTTTCATGTTTTGTAAGAAACGTGTTGCAGGTCTGGCTGCTCTCTGTGGAGAGACTTCGCACCTCCAAGTTGGAAAAAACCGCAGCAAACAAGCTTCAGCCGACCACCACTGTGCGAAAACGGGGTTCGAACCTATAAATAGACCCCCCAACGATGAGAGTTCAGCACAATGCCCACACGACTGTAAAGCGGCTCCTTACTCTCAGTGCCGTCTTAATGCATGGGCCCACCCGGGCATGGCCCGGGGGCCTCACAAAAAAGGAAATCCGGTTGAAATTTTCCAGGATATATCAGGTAGGGCCTCCGAAAAACCGCTTGGCCCGGGGGCCCATGATACTCTTAAGACGGCCCTGCTTACTCTTTGCACTGCTGAAAATCGGGAAAAAAAGCTACTCCATAAGAAAAAAATACGGCCTTTTTTTGCGGCGTGAGGTGGGGGGCGGGGGGTAGTGATTCTGTGATAGCGGCTAAAGCAGTGTTTCTCAAAGTGTGCGTCGCGACGAGCTATATAGAAATATTGATGTGCGTGCCTGTTTATGCTTTGAGGCGGTTCTTTTACGAATGCACAATGTCAACTAAACCAAGGGTGGCCAACCCACGTCACGCGTGGCGCAAGACGAAACACAAACTTCAACCTCCAAAATTGCCAAATGAATCCAACGTGAATCCATCATCTCCAACCCGAACGGTATTCCCCACGCAGGAAATGTTAAAATTCCGTGTAATTATCTTCGTCTTATAACCTTTTATCGCGATGAAGAATTACCGAGTAAATCTATTTCGAGCCCTTTGCATAACAATAAAAATCCGATCATCACAAAATCATCCAAAGGCTTCAATTAAAAGAGAGATCGGAGGGGAGCAAAAAAAACAAAGAAAACTTTCTTTTACACGAATCTTGACGTATAATATTTTATAATAATCCAACGAAAGAAGTCTCATAATTACGGTCCCAGGTCTCTTCATCATTAGAAGCAATTCATTTCGTAACAACAGGGTGGGGACTACTTTTAGCAGGGCAGTTCCCATTTCTACCTCCCAGAGAGAGAGAGAGAGAGACATAAAGATGAGACGCATCGGTTGGTCGCCATGGCAACCGGTGATAAACAAGAGAGAGTAAAAAAGGAGAGAAACATATATAGATATAGATCTCACTGGAAAATATTGGTGAGAGAGAGAGACCGGCAAAAACATCCGAACACCCTCTTTCATCTTCTCCAAAACTCCGTTCCGTTATAACCATATAATTTTCTTATTCGCGTCCATATTTTTTTGCTCTTCTCTCTCTATCTCAGCGCAATCTGTTGATTATATTTGCGCACGCCCTCTCTCTACTGATGCATCAATATTGTATATTATTCCCTCTTCTTTTGTTTTCTATTCCTGGCGACGAGAAGTTGTTTTATCTGTACTCAATTTTCCCTCGTGAGTAAATTTGTAACTCGTATGTAGTACGTACTTCTCCACTTCTCCGCTCGAAGACAAGTAGAGATTAATCGTCTAGGTAGAAAGACGAAAAAGAAGAATGTTCATTCTTTTACGAGTTGGCGACACTAATGCAATTTTCTCGTCATTTTCATCCTTCTCCATAATGATAAGTATATTCCGAAACACACACAAAAAAAAAAAGAACATGGAGTATTCAAGAAATTTCTTCCAGAAATAAAAATCGTAGGAAGACACTTCGTTCACGTTTTTTTTTTTATCATAAAGCCGGGATGACACTATAATAGTTTAATAAAAGATCTTTTGCAAAACTTGGCAACAAAAAACAACCAACAAACCTATTTCTTGCATTCTCTCGAATGTAACCGATGCGCGTATTGGTTGCATTTTTCAAGGTTTAAAAAAAACTTTTTATCAAACTTTTATAGTGAAAAGAAATGAGATAGCAAGTGTGTGTGTGTGTGTGTGTCATCGCCACGGCTGTGATTTTGAAGTTGAATAAAGCCGGGGTTACAAAATTAAAGTTTGATAAAAGATCCTTTACAAAACTAATAAGCCAACAAGCCTATCGGTTATATTCGAGCGAATGCAACCGATACGCTTATTGGTTTTGCACCTAAGTCGTTTACACCTCTGTACGGTCTATTTGTTATTTATCAGGTCTGGTGCGTCCCCTATATGTTAGAAGTTCCTCAAGAATATTAACGTGGGGGCGCGTTTGGTTTAATAAAGGCTCTTTCATACGACTTGGCAATGCCAGTCTTTGGCAGGTACGGAAAATTCGCCCGTACCGGGCCGTAAAACGGGATTAAAACGCGTTGATACTTGAAATGCTCAATAAACCTATAGCCTGAAATTTCACAAATTCATACGTATACTATTTGCATACGCACGTCATATGCTTTATTGAAAAATCACATACAGTCGAGGACGTTTTAAGCCAGGGCCATAACCACGATTTTTGAGAGGAAGGAGCGAACAATATTCTTCCGCTTCCACCAATGCGATGATTTCTATATAATAGTGGTTTTTATTTTCGCCTAAAATTAGCCGCCAACGAAATTTTACCGCCACGGCATTTTCCCCCTTTAGTCCCAGCCCTGGCATAGATAGGCCAGGGGTTCTTAATTTTTCGCGTTCTATGGACCCTTTGTACCAATAAAATGAAAAGCCATGGGTCTTCCCTCCACCAAGAAAATGAAAAGCCATGGGTCTCCCCTCCACCAAGAAAATGAACAGCCATGGGTCTCCCCTCCACCAATGAAATGAAGGTCACAAAGGACCCCCCCCCCTCCAAAATAATACTCACAATATATAGCACAATAATACGAAATGAGTCAATTGTTTTCTCTTCCAAGCTCAATCCTCCTTTCCAAGAAAGATGCCCAAAGACCCCACAAAGTGCTCTGTAGACCCCCAGTAAAGTCGGATACAGGGGACTGGGGGCGCGGGGGTTCAGCGCGATCGGCGTTCCCCGTACAATAAAAAAGTGTATCAGTCTCATAGGTGGGAAGGCAGAGGTGGACTACAGCTTCTACTTAACCGTACATGCACATTGTACACATTCCTCTGCAGAATTTCTAACGAATTGATACATGCTGGGATAGGTGCTATGACTATGTGTGGGTCCCTAACTTGCTGTAATTATGTTATCAGAGTTGAGAGATTTCTTTTGTTTTCTTGCTGGTGCTGCCATCTGCCTTCCACATTTTGAATTGAGGATGGTAAGTGCTCAGTTTTCATAATATTGAGATTATATATGATTAGGTCTGCCCACACTCTCTGCGGAGAGACTTTTTCGAATGTGAGTTCTCGCCAAAAAGAAGCTGGAAAACCAACTTCAGTGCAGCACAACAACTAATCCGCCAACGGAGTTCGATCTTCAGGATGAGAGACCAGCACGATGCCCACTTCACTAAAAGAAGTGTATTGGTGTATTATATATAGAAGTATATTGGGTAGTATCAACCCACGTACAGTCGAATACAGTTTTAACTAATACCGTTATAGCGAACACACATCTCGTTTTGAACACTTTTCTAATCCCCCCCCCCCCCAGATAAGTTTACATAGGAACAATGCAAATGTAAATCTGGAATTCCTTCATTACGAAATTTCGTTTTAACGAAGTGATTTCTCCGGTCTCTAGGAGTTCGTTATATTCGACTGATATTTCTCTTGTAAAATGCGATAGAACTATATTCAAAAGGAGGTTGTTGTTAAATTATCATTAAATTATTATCAAATCGGAAGAGTGAAAAAAAAATTCCATTATTATTAAAGATGTCAGAATGTTTCCTACACACAGAATCACGAGTAAAAACAACCAAGTTATTTTTCCAAGGTCGAGTAGATACATATGCATGCTAAGTGGTTTTTTTCCCGTCCCAAAGCTTTATTTACATATAAGGGGAGAGTGAGTGCGCACACATCACACGTACACACTCGAGATCTTTGCTGTGAAGAGAAATCCCGAGTGTATGAGCACTCACCTTAAAACTACTTTCTCGTTTGCTTAAAATCGACCCAGACAGTCGGAATTAATAACATTAAACAGTTCTTGTTTTTCGTATGTATTTTAATTCTGGCGAGAAGTAAAAAATGAATTGGGACGGAACGATATTTGTGTGTAATGGAAGGAGGAGGTCGGAAAAGAAAAATACGCAGGAACGCGGGGGCGGTACAAATCGCTCCTTTTGCTATAAATAGATGTTTTCGAGACGTGATTATTCCGATTGTAAACATCAGCTGCTTTTGACATTCGATGTGAAATTTTTTATATACAAGTGTTTATCGAATAATAAATGCCGCCGTTAGGCGGTGCATTGGAAATCGTGGGCGTAAGCAACGGTGAAATATCAAGGGTAACGTCACGGATAATGTTTAATTGGAGGGAGGGGGGGGGGCAACGTATGGAATAGTCGCAATATTAGGGTTTTTTTACCGTAAAATTGGCGATTCTCTGTCTACCGGGGGGGGGGGGGGCATTGCATTGCTTAAACCATAGTCTCCCAAACTTTTTGTTCCATCGCCCCCTTCATCAGAGAATTTTTCCTCTCATCGCCCCCTTGGACCGTTCCATCGCCCACCAGGGGGCGTATTGCCCACTTTGGGAAACACTGGCTTAAACGATCCACAGAGATGATAGTCGGCCACGATGTAGATGGGGGATGAATAAAATACGAGCGCTTCGAACGGGGGGGAGGAAGGGTGGCGGCAGTGGACTATAGCCTTCACCATCTTCACTTCAAAACATAGAACACAGATGGTAGCACCAGCAAGAACACGAAACAACCACAACTCTGGCAACATAAATACGTTGAGGCAGTGTTTGTTAAAGTGCACGGCTCCTAGGGGCGCACTTTTAGAAACTCAAAAAAAAAAATTTCAATTTAAAATTTTTTTCAAATCAAAACTTTTTTATGGCACTATTTCAGTATCCTAGGGGGCCATTCAAGTATTACGTAAGCAGGTTTTTAGCCATTTTTGACACCCCCCCCCTTTTCAGCAAAAGCCAGCAAAACACTGACCCCCCACCCCCCTTGTCAGCAAAACTTCGTCAGCAGCTTAGAATATTTCATATCTTCAAAAAGGGGTGGTTGATGACGTAAGCAATCTTCAAACCCCCCCCCCCTCGATGCTGACGTAATACTTGAATGACCCCCTATGAGATTGACTCCAGCCAAAGCAAAATGATAGAAATGACTGAAATCAAAAAAATTAATTTTTGTCCAAAACACAGATAATTCTTTTCTGTCTCTCGTCACACAATGTACTATGTTACATTCTTTTTTGTTAGAGTCTTCCACAGTCCAGTCTGTCACCTCTCTTCGACAATGCACACAGCAAATTATGAAGACATGCAAATTTTTCAAGAATCATGCTTTCTCGAGACAACTTTTTCAAACGTAACGTTTAAATTAAAAGGTCCAATGTAAATAAGTCAAGATGACAAGGATGGATCTACTGCATTGTCGGTCCCCTTTTTTAAAAAGCCTTTGTTTACATTTTACTGTTCCAATGCCAATGTAATCGTTTTTGACAAATGAAACACTTTCATTTCTAGCTTTTTTTTTTGCTGAGCGTTGTAAATATTGTTTATGCATCCGCATGCCCTAAAAATACAGAAGACAATTGAATACTATTGGGTAGCATCAGAAATCACCAAACTTAGAATAGGCCTATGTATCCAACTGCTTTGTTATGCAAGCTGTTGTTTCACCTGTACACAAAATGTGCACGGCACCACCATAATTTTGAATGATGAAGAATGTTACTGTCCAAGACACGAAGTAGTAAATACAAAATGATTTTTTCCATCCAGACACAGAAGTTTTTAATGACTAATCTACTTGTTGAACCCACAAACTAAGCAAAAGAAAAATTAATAAAACCTAATGGTACACATACACACACCCCCTCCCCCAAATATATTTAAAAATCATACACTTTCTGCTTTGGCAGAATCATTAATTGCAATCTACTACATTTGTATCATTCGACAATATATCGATAATTCCCTCCTCAATCAAAATCAATTATACGAGTTTTGTTGATAGTATTCGGTAAAGTAGGAAAAGTAGGACAAAATCTAGAAATTTTTATCAAACAGTAGGACAAAAGTAGGACATTTTATTTACATGCATTATTATGCAAACAATACATTTTTTTCACAGAACAGAAGTGATTGCCCCCCCCCTCCTGTAGCCGCCTATGTTTGACCCCCCTCCCCCAGTTGCTGCCTTAAACTTTTCATCATTTGGAAGAATAAGGCCAGCTGGTATTACAGTCGAATCCCGCTATAACGAACTCCCAAGAGACTGGAGAAATCACTTCGTTATAACGAAATTTCGTTATAAAGGAATTACAAGTTTTGCATTGTTCCTATGTAAACTTATCTGGAGTGATTAGAAAAGTGTTCGTTAAAACGGGATTCGACTGTACGTATGAATGACTGAATGATCAGGTGCTTACGGAATACACTTTTCTACTTTATTGGAGAAACGCATTATCCGAGGTATGAAAAGGACTTTGAGTGGTATTAAAACTGCTGAAAAGAGCACACACACACACACAACTCGTGTGGAGGTTAATTAGATAGGAGAGAGAGAGAGAGAGAGGAAAACATGGACTTTTCTCTTCTGTAAAAAGAAAGGAAGGAGGTTTTTAGCAAAAGCCTCTCTCATACACACACACAAAACAACTGTGCAAAGAAAAATGCAACAGTGAGCGATATAATGCATGACTGATAACCAGCCGAGTGAAGGTCGAATGCAAGGCAAACAGAAAAAATGTCTGAAAACTTCATTCTCTCACCCCCCCCCCCACCACCCCTTCCGTTTCTACTTTTTATCTAACAACTATATTTTTCAGCTGAAAAAACAGGTTGTGTGTGTGTGTATGTGTGTGTGTGAGGAAAAACATGCTTTAAAAGCGAAAACACGAATTCGTGCTCCCAGTCTTTGTCGCGCTCATAACTGTATTTCATGCATGCATGCATGCAGGCTCAACCCGTGGCCCTCAAGCTCAAACTTAAAATTTTGTTAAAAATGAACTAAATCATTGTTCATAAAATTATTGTCTACATATGAAACAGTGCTTATCCACATTGCGGTCTTTCGCTGCAAGTGCTAGTTCCAAATCACTTAAGTGACCCCCGGTATGTTTAAAAATCCACGACACAGTTTCAAGTGACCCACAACATATTTGCAGACCACTCAAGTGACCCACAATATATTTGCTTATCACTTGAATGATCCATGGCACAAACCAAAGACGCACTGGCTTAATCAAAATTCGGACGGTAAGCCTTAAACTGAGCTGTCAGTCAAGACTACTAGCTTTGCGAGTGAATGGCCCGACTAGAGCCTCCTAGACGGAGGAAAAGGCCATGAAGAATCCCTGCAACTGGGGCTCGCTGACACCAGATCTATTCGACGGCACTGGGGCTAGCCAGAAAGGCCATACGAACTCGGAGGCTCAGCAAAGCGAGAATATGTGATTGCAGGACCTGCTTGGGGGACCTCAATGTAAACAGTGTGGAGAACCGTGAGGTTAGGCAAATAGGGTCCTGCAGCAACAAAACAACAAAAGACCCATTGGCTGACACGTCTGAGGGCCGGCAACTACGAAAAGGCAGCAAGGGTTCAACCGAGCAATGTGGGCTCAACACACTCAAAGACCCATTAGCTGTCCCAAAGCCGGCCTTGAACAATGCAGCAAGGGCTCAACCGAGCACTGGGGCTCACTTGGAGGGGACCACCCTCCTAAAGCTCACTGGATACACTTTAAGAACCTTACTCGTGAGAGAACAAAAGCTGCGCCTAATAGGCAACTGGCTGTGTGTGCTATATATACATATATGATATTTTACATATAATCGTTTTTGTGACCCTGGCCAGGGGTTTCGGGTTCTAGGAAATCCGGGAGACCCAGAGGACTCGGGGAGGGGGGGGGCCCATACTCACACTTTCTGCACAACTCAATCGGTAGTAAACTGCCTATGGCGATGGACCGTAGTTATATTCGGTTTGATTGAATGAATGATCCTCGGCACATTTGCAGATCACTCAAATGACCCTCAGCACAGTTTAAGATCATTTTAGAGACCTGCGGTGCAGTTCCAGATCACTTAAGTAGCCCACGATACCCTACCCTGTCGTAACCAATGAAGTGGCCCGCACTCTCTTCAAAAAGGCTGAGCTCCATTTCTGTGTATGCATGTAAAAATGACAAGAACCGTTGGAAAAAAACCACCCACGTGACGCGTCCGTTCGTACACGAACACGGGCTTTCGAAGAGAGAGAAAAACAAAGTACATAACGGGGCATCCTCATGAATATAATGTGTTGTGTGTGTACTACTGATGTTGCATATTTTCGCGAAAACACGTAGTGAAAGAAAAACGACAGCTGCATCCCTGATAAGAGAATCTTCGAAAATGGAAGCGAGCGGCAGCAGAGAGAGAGCAGCAGCCAAGAACGTACTCTGGGTTGTAAGTGAAAAATAATGACGCGAAACGTCAACAACATGTATTTTTATGATAAGGTATGAAGTTCATGGGCGAGAGACAGGTTTCCAAAGTAATCGACGTAAGTTTATACTACAGCCGCGAATCAAGTGGCGTACAAAGGTGTGGGGGGGGGGGGCTTTTTCGTCAAATAGAAATAATCAAAATTTGTTGCCAAATGCTTGCACTGAAAAGGATAAAAAATATATATTGGCGGCATAGGACACAATCACCCCCCCCCCCCACACACACACACCCTAGGTGATTCGCACACTCCCCCCCCCACGTTCGAAGACCCATAGGATCCTATGTTATTTCCGTAGCTTCTCCCCCTCCCCCCCTCCCATGGACTATTCCATCACCCTCCGGGAGCGATATTTCCCACTTTGGAAAAACACTGCTCTAAACCATCTTCCAAAAAACGTGGAAACAACAGATACATTTTTAGATTCTTCTTTGGATTTGCTTTAGTAACAAACTGAGAAAATATGTTTTCCGAAAGAAGAGGAGGAGGAGGAGGAAGGAGGTACATATGTGTGGCCCTTAAGCTGGAATCTTTATACAGGGCCTTCCTACCGATCGAGTCGGATCGGAAATTAAGGCGCAATCTATCGGTCTTAATGACGGTAGCCTTCGTGGTGGTAGACGAGCATCTCACCGCTGCACCACTCGGACGCTCTTTGGTTGAGCTACCAGACCAGACTTTTGATCTCTACAGTAAATTTATAGCGCAAAAAAAAAACATAACCGTCTGGAGCCCAGTCAACCCTACCCTTGTGGGGGTAGAAGGGGGAGCGACAGAACCAATAAGTTGCTGCTCTAATGCAATATTCTCGACAGAAAAAAAATCTTGTCACTGATTCAAAAGGGTTCGAACTTCTTGATGAGCGTGTGTGTGTAAGTGTGTGACGTAAGTGAATGGCCGGAACAGATCCACGAGGAAAACAATGGCGACACCAAAGGAAAAAGAAAATCTTCACTTGTCTGGATCAAGGCTTTTTCTATATCAAAATGGAGGAAAAAGTCTTTTCATTACAACAGCCGCCGTCGGTGTCAAAAAAAAAAAAAAAGAAAGACAGAGCCACAAACACTGAGTCACCGGTGACGATTTTTCCTGCCCGGTTAATCACCTTGTGACGTCATGTAGAACGGCCCAGGAAACTGCCAAGTATCAATTAGTGGCGGTTAAATAACCGAGTAACTTCCCTCTATGTGTGCTTTTTAGATTTATATAATAACACGGTGTTTCTTTCTTAAGTCTCATAAGAACCGTTCGAAGACAAATGTTCAAAACATTTGCAATGGGGGAGAAGCTTTAACACTATCAATATCACATGTAAATGGGGAAAAAGAGATGTGAGGTCATCATTTATGCGCTTGACTTCGAATAACCCGAGCCGTGCGTAGTGTTGCTCTCGAACTTATATTGGTAATTTCTGTTCTGTGGTCAAATCTGAGAACGGATCGGAGCGACCTCATGGAGAATCGATATTGATAGCCTCGGACAATAGCTCCCTCATTATCATGTCCAAAGAAAACGCGAGATCTTTAAAGCATATTCTTGGTATATGTATTAGTAGCGCGAGAATGGCTCCTATATCCTGCAGAAGGGACCCCTAGGCTGGGATTTTTAATGGGGGGCCCCTGTATAGTGAATCTATAGTGTGGGAAAAAAGATGGAAATAGCTAGCGAGAAGATGTATAGTGTTAACCGATAATAACTAGGCATGTTACTACGTCCTAGCACGCACCTGAAACACGTTACATCGGTTTAGAACATTTTTTTTTCATCGCACTTCCTTCTTCAGAATTTTTTTTCTCTCATCGCTCCCCAACTCAAGCGAACTCATAGGATACCCGTAGCTTCTATCGCCCCCCTAGACTATTCCATCGCCCACAAGCGGGAGATATTGCCCACTTTGGGAAACACTAGTTTAGAAGACAGTAGCCATCAAAAAATTGATAGAAGAATGAAGGCTTTCAAAGTCGGTGACATGATGAAAAGATAACTCCGGGATGAAGAAGAGTGGTCCAGTGGAATTTGATCTTGGACGTGTGTATGTATTTTGTCCACATCTCCGAGAGAGAAATTTGTTGGGAACTTAAATCTCCAAAAATGAGAGGAGCGTAGAGTCATTTTTGGAAACCAAGGATACTTCGACTGTGGCCTCTGGACACCCAAAGAAAGAGATCTCGACTCAGTATCCTTTACACAATCGAAGAGATCTCAACTCAGTATCCTTTACACAATCGAAGAGATCTCAACTCAGTCGTCTTGGGATAGTCAAGAAGATCTCCACCCAGTAATCTCTGCACAACCAAAGACGTCTCGACTCAAGTAGCCTCTGGGCAGCCAAGATCTCGACTCAGTCATTCTTAATAGCCATAGAGATCTCGACTCAGTCATTCTTAATAGCCAAAGAGATCTCTACTCAGTAGCCTCTGGACAGCTAAAGATATATTGACTCAGTAGACTGAACAATCGAAGAGATCTCAACTCAATCAGTGGCCTATGAACAGCTAAAGAGATCTTGACTAATACAATCATCTCTGGGCAGCCAGAGAAATCTGAAGTCGGTGCTTCTAGACAGCCAATGATCTCGACTGAATCATCTCTGGGCAGTCAGAGATATCTCAACTGTCTCAGTAATCTCTGGATCAGCGAGAGATCTCGACTCAGTGCGTCTCAGTCGTTTCTAGACAGCTAAGGTGATCTTGGCACATTGGCCTCTGGACAGGCAAATGGATCACGATTGAATGAGTCAGCTCTGGACAATCAAGGAGATATCAACTCGGTCATCCCTGAATAGCGAAGGACATCTCCACTCAGTCACCTTTGCACAAACAAGATGACTCAGTGGCCACTGTACAGCGAAAGACATCTCGACGCAATTGTCTCTTCTGGGCAGTCGAACAGATCATGATAAGGCTGAGTCATCTCTGGACAACCAAGCCTGGACCCAATCATCTGTGGACAGCCAAAGAGATCTCGACTCAGTCATCTCTGCAGCGAAGATACCAACTGTCTTCTCTGGACAGTCAAAAAGATCTCGGCTCAGCAACCTCTGGACAATCAAGGAGATCTCAACTCGGTCATTTCTGAATAGCCAAGAACATCTCGACTCAGTAATCTCTGAACAGGCAAAGAGGTGTCGATCCGAGAACACCCGCAGGTGTCTGAGATATTCATTTCGTGGGTAACTAACCTGGTAACCTCCTCGCGTGTCAGGCATGGACGTAATTAAGGATTTAATTCATTTTTTGAATCAAAACCACGTGATGGCGATGAGCGCACAACGTGGTTTCGCGCGTGAGAGGTACAGAAAACTGCAGACTGTTTGGAGTAAGCATGAATGGTTCAGCCGTTTAGCGTATTTTAGTGTAATGAAGGGGGTGGTCCAGTGGGGCGGTAGAAGCTACGGGTATAACATAGGATCCTATGGGTTAGATTTGGGGGGGGGGCGATGGGACAAAAAAAGGTTGGGAAACTATTGGTTAGAGGAAAAATCTTTGAAAAAACCTATTTTATAAACCCATTGTCACAAGACGCAAAACTATTTTGCCCCCCCCCCAAACTAAATGAGCCACTGCTGGTCTAATAATACATGAATAATTGCCATATATTACGAAGTCTATTGTATGTACGTAGGCTAGAGCAGTGGTTCTCAACCTTTGGAAGCTCGCGGCCCGGTTGAGTATTTTTTTTCGAGTGGAAGGCCCGTTCATAAGCACGACTAATGGGAAATGAATGGGGGAAAAATTAAACGATGAATCACTCACGGCCCGGTTTGACTGATGTCACGGCCTAGTACCGGGCCGCGGCCCAGCGGTTGAGAAACACTGGGCTGGAGTATGTAACTTGCTTTCCTCATGCTCCATTATCATAAACCCCTAAAACCCTGAAAAAACCCGGGTTATTCATTCCCCTTGCAGGTGTGAACGCTACCAATTCCACTGAACGACGGAGCTTTAATCTTCTCATCCTCTATAAAGCGCAATTTCCCTCTTTTTTTCAAAACAATATGATAAATCGAAAATTAGCGTGTGAGCACCGGAATTACACACTGAACCTCGAAAACCAGCTTATGGCGAATAACCAAAGCGGACGTAGATTATAATTCAAGATTTAGCAAACAGTTATTAAAATACAAAAAGAAGAAACTTTTAGAATCTATTTCGAACTCCTGTGAGGATCAAACTAGAATATACACACGAACCTCATATTATTCAAAAGATACCGTTCGTTACCTTGATTCCCTTATGCCCTGGAAGCGCGGGATATCGTTCATTTCTTCATTACAATAAAATACGCTAAACGGCTGAACCATTCATGCTTACTCCAAGCATCCTGCAGTTTTCTGTGCCTCTCACGCGCGAAATTGAGTGCTCACGCTGTGCGCTCATCGCCATCACGTGGTTTTGATTCAAAAAAAATGAATTAAATCCTTAATTACGTCTATGTCTGACACGCAAGGCGAGGAGGTTACCAGGTTAGTTACCCACGAAATAAATATCTCGGACGCCTACGGGTGTTCTCGGATCAGCGATAATAACTGCGCTGGTAATTGGTAGGGGGGAAGAGCCATCGCGAGCATTGGGATAATAATTAGGATATATTTAACGAGATTCAGGTTTGAGAACGTGTTAAAATCGAGCAACGTTTATCCATAATAGGTTAGTTTCGATGCTCGGCAGGCAACGGTTGAAGGCCCCCGTGAGACTGTGTGACGTGAATAACCACACACACAGGAAACAACTTCTCCCTAATAAAAGCCTCAACCACCCTACTACAGCATGGAAGCCTACGTAGGCCTATATGAGCGGTGATATGAGAAGGGAAAAAAAATGATTTTCTAGTTCACCTTGAGGACCGTTTGCAGTGACGTAGTGCGTAGACTAGTTGTCGTGCCGCGTCTGGCACACTTTTTCTTCGATTTCACCTGCAGTGAGTGAGTGAGTGAGACTTCTTTTTTCTTCTTTAATATTCTTTTTTGGAAAATAAAATTAGCGCTGAGTGCCAAGAGAAGAATTCAATGTTGAAACTTACACGGATTATCCCAACCAGTGGGCCGCAGACCTGAATGAAGGAAACCGGGAAAACTTTTCCTCAAAGAAACGTATCTTCTTTTTTTTAACCCTTTATAGCGATTTTATAAGTTCACTTATTATACCGCATTATAACTGTTACAGTAGAAATAAACAAGCCCTCTGTAAAATGTCACATCTTTTGTTTTCAAGAAGAAGACTCTTCCCGATTTTGTACAGGTGATAGTGCCCTCCCCAACCCGATAACAATAAACCAAGGAAGAGAGAGGTACTCATAGGAAGAGTAGTATCATTTTTCTATTATTCACACTTTACGCGTATTCCTGTATTACCTCGAGGGGGGGGGGGGGAAGAAGGTAAATTTTAAAAAACACCGTCTATCTCTTTCTCTTATTATGCAGTCAACACCGCGTATTCGCTGCGATCTATGTGCGTGTGGAGCTACTTTTAGCAATAGCTTTCCTATAGTGGAGGCAAATGTGTCTGATGGAAAAAAAGTTCAGTTCTTTTGATCAGTTTCTTTCAGTGGAGCAGATTCAAATTTTTTTTCCCCGAGAGACTTTCTCAGGGGAATGTACGGAACGTACCGATTATTATAAAAAATATCGTAATTCGTGATATACAAATTTACATTAGGCATTGGACTGTTCCATTCTAACTCCTCACAATGACTGAACAACAAAAACGCAGGACTCTTTAGAATTGGAATTTCTCTCTTTTGGGGGTTGTTAATACTATTATTTCATATAGTTGCACTCCTTGCTGTTGCAAAAATACAACAAATCATGCGAAAGTTTGGTTTTGATTTTTTCCCCCTCATATTAACCACTACAACGAAAGAGGGAAAACAAGGGAAAATTTAATTTTCAAATCCCCTTTTAAAGTAGAATAGAATAGCTTATCCCTAGGGGTAGTAAATTCTAACAATATTGACACGTTTACAAATAAATACGACAAACATGTTGGGGTAAATCGAGAAACAGTATCCATACTTAGAATAATACAACCATAAATGTATTTTATGGGCATTGTATAATATTTTATAATTTACATATTGTTTATAGTTTTTACAATTGCATTTTTAATTGGGTTGCTGTATTTTAGAAATATATGGCATCCATATTTGTCATGGGCACCTTTTTCTCGACCGACTCGTTGGGCATTTCGCCTGTTGCGGCAAAATGCATTTATATTCGTATAACAGAATAAAACCAAAATGGAACGTGCGATTGAACATTTTGCAGCCTTATGTGGGGGAAGAATAACAGAGATGTCCCGTTTTACCAATACCCATTTACTATACGTCCCGTTCGACCAAAAGTGATGCATGGTCATCATTCTTGCAAACGGGACTTTTTTTCGGATGTAGTTACCATATTATTGTTATCAGAAACCCCGATATGATCACATTAACCAGTGTGGTCTGTATTAAAAAAAATTGGCTCCACCGACTGGCAATTGATCGACAGGTTGGCGGGGGAAGCACGTTAGAGTGTGAGTAAAACATTGCCACTACTCTCTAAAGCCGGGTTTTCCTAGGAAAAGGTTTTCTACGGTGCGTGCAGCGTGAAATCGCCGATTGGTTAAAAACATGAAATTCACGTTTTTTAACCAATCAGCGTTTTCACGCTGCACACGGTGCAGGTAACCTGCTCCTAGGAAAACCCGGCTTAAGCGTCGTTTGCCGAAATAAAAGGGTTTTTAAAAGTAGAGGTATCTTGGAATTGTCGAAATGCAAGGTAATTTAGGTAATTGGTAAAAATACTCGAATCTTTCCAGTGCCGTTTGCAGCACCAAACTCTTTCCCCCAAAAGAGCGGGGGGGGGGGTAACAACATGGCTCCAGAGCAGTCATTCCCAAACAATGCGACGCTGCAACACCAGGGTACCATGAGATCCGTCAGGGCTACACAACGAGATATTTTGGAGATTTTATTATGTCGGCGTAGGCTGTGTGGAAATTTAGGGTGACAGCGAAGCATAGGCACGATGGAGGCGAACGTCGTCGTCCCCACGATAAAAAAAAATTATTATTGGCATAGGCGGTAAGGCAGAGGTGGACGGACAACCGCCCCTTCCTCCATTTACACTTTCCTGACACAGGGGCACAGCAGAAACGGCGACATGACCACAGAAAAAGATTGCTACCGCAGCGCACCAACCTCTCTATGAGTATAAAAACAAGCCTGCCGTTCGGAATCGGCAATAAATTGTAGGTCCCGGTCTAATTAGTGTGCAAAAAATGACCGTGGTGCGACAAAAATGATCAAATGATCCTCCGCGTTAACTGTACATATCTTCCGTTCGAAGCGTCTGTATCCGCTTATGCAACAAGGTGTCTGGACACGATTACGGATGCATACGAGATATTTTATAGGAGGGAAAAAACACAGTATCGAACGTCGTGATAGAGTTGTGGTGTGGAACCACAGTAACATGGCAATTCAGGTGTAAAAGTGAAGTGTCCGAACATAGGTCAGAGACGCCGTGAGATTTTTGGGGGACAATATTCAATCCTTGAATGCAATTCACCACCATGGTGTTAAATTGGAACGTTGATCAAGTGCTCGCGAGCGCGAAATCGGACACGAGCAGCACTCTCGGTACTTCAGGGAGCACCGTGGTGCCCGCAACAACTAGGCACCCTAGTTGTTGCGGCTGGAATCAATAAGTGAAGAACTATTTTCAGTGAATTTTTTTTACAAATCTCAAAGAAATTATAAAAAGACATTTTTTTAGTTTCGTTTTTGAATTAATTTTGAAGAAAAAAAAAATGAAGCCAAAATTAAACATTAGCCATAGTCGAAAAGACATTAAACAATAATTATTGTATACCAACGCTGAGTTGGCGTATGGCTACGTCATGAAACGTCACGCGATGGGCGATTCCATTTATCTTCTTTCGGTAAAGAGGTCACAGGGAAAAGGAGCAGGTTAGTATTTTCCGTTGGCGTCTTTTGCGCTATTTTTTAGTGAGTTTTTACCCCCTTTCTCCTCCTTGGAAAATGAACCCTCCCTTCGGGTTGAGCAACTCAGTATGGTCATACAAAAAAAGAACTCATAGAAATTTATTACTAGATAATTAATGTAATCAATTATAGAAAAAAGAAACCTGGATTTTCTAACAGATAAAAAACATTATCCAAGGGGGTGCGGGAAGGTAAGTCGCATTGCTCTGGGGGGGGGGGGGAGGAAAAAAGGTTGGGAACCACTGTTTTAGAGCAAGAGTGCTCAACTTGGGTGATATGGAAATGTACCACACGGATTGATTAAGTGGAACTGTGTCGCGAGTTACTTAAATTATCTGGAACAGCACCCCGGGCCACTAAAGTTGCCAGTGATGGCCGGCGATGTGAGTTTAATATTCAATAAATCTCCGGAGGCACCCCAGTTCCCATGGGACAATGTGACAGAGCCTGGGTGTCTCTCGGTAACTCAAGTGATCTGGGGAATGTGCCGCGGACCACTTAATTGAAGTGAAAATGTGCCGCAGATCACTTAAATGACCTGTAAAATGTGCTGTGGCTCACTTAAATGAACTTTCAAATGTGCTGTGGCTCACTTAAATGAACTTTCAAATGTGCTGTGGCTCACTTAAATGAACTTTCAAATGTGCTGTGGCTCACTTAAATGAACTTTCAAATGTGCTGTGGCTCACTTAAATGAACTTTCAAATGTGCTGTGGCTCAGTATTTGTAAATGTGCCACTTGTTTATTTTTACAAAATTAGGTTTGAGGTCGCGGGCCAGATGACTCCGAGGGCTATGGGTTGAGTATGTACGTTTTAGAGCGTAGATTTCCGACTGTTGTTCCGCGGAACCAACCATGGGTTTCCGTGAGAGCTTTTCTGGGGTTCCGTCGGATCGAAAACCCAGAAACCCGGAGAGCTTCTGAATAAAAAAAAAATTACAATTGTTCCCTCTGCAATTTCAAGACGCTAAAAAAATTATTATTGAGCTTCTCTAGAAATTATCAGGTGCGGGTGACCATATCACCCGTATTTTAACGGACACATTCCCGTATAAGTCGTTAAAAGGATGGGTTTTTTCGGAAATTTTTTCTATTCACTAGCGGGATGAGGTTTCTTAAACCATAAAACTTGAGTGACCAAGTATAATCAGAGAAATATTCAAAATTTGTTTGGGTTCCGTGGATGTGCCTCACTAACCATCAAGGGTTCCGCGAGAGCTTTTTTTGTTGGAAGCCCCTGTTTTCGAGCCTGGGTGCAAAATCGATCTTAATATTTTGTACTCTATAAATTTACTTGAAGAAGGTCGAAAAAACTGCCTAGAGACCCTGCTGAAAAAATGTGGAGCCTTAGGAGGAGTATGAAATTTTTACATATACAATCAAATTCCGTTTTAACGAACTCCAAGAAACCGGAGAAGTCACCTCGTTATAATGAAATTTCTATAGAAAGGAATTCCAGATTTCAGCATTGTTCCTATGTAAACTATGTAAAGCTTTCGTTAAAACGAGATTTTTCGCTATAACGGTGTTCGTTAAAACGGGATTCGACTGTATAGTGATATTTCGATTCCAAAAAAACAATAAATTGCCGTAGAAGTCTGTCACCGTTGTTATGAATTAACTGTTGGAAATGAACCGTAACAATGTTGTATCACAGCAATCAAAATATTGTAGGAGTATTATTAGGGACAGTTACCTACACCGGAATGATTTCACTCGAAAATGTACAACAAAATTTGGCTTGCGGCCAAATTCAACCTAAAATAGATTATATGGTAAATAAAAAAAAAAGGGGTGTATATCGTACAACACTCGTAACAATCTCCACTGTTCCGCAACAAACAACAGTGGTGTAGAAGGAGGAACAGTCAAGGAAGTTTGAACACACACATACACAAAACTTCCTAGAACTCATCAGCATCAGTTGAGCACTCATTGTCGATCCAATGACCCATGAACCGAGCAACTCCACAACGATTTCTATACTTACATGACATCCATGAAAAAAAGAGGCAAAAACACGAAATTTTGAAAGAAAAGTCCAAGTAGAGTCGACGATCTTCTAAATCAATTCCCCCCCCCTTTCAAAATGAGCGATATCACCCCCCCCCCCTTGTGGGAGATGCAGTTAATTAGTAGAGTGGTAGAAGCTACACTGATATAATATGATAATATAATATATATGGGTAAGTTTCAGAAGGGAGAAAGACGAATTCAACATGAGATCGTAAAGGGGCCATTCAAGTATTACGTAAGCAGATTTTTAAGCCATTTTTGACCCCCCCCCCCCGTTAGCAAAATTTCGTCAACAGCTTAGAATATTTCATATCTTCAAAAAGGGTGATTGATGGCATAAGCAACCTTTAAACCCCCCCTCCCCCCCCCCTGTCATCAAAAGTCAGCAAATCCGACCCCCCCCCCCACCGCTCAATGCTGACGTAATACTTAAATGACCCCAAAGTATTGCTTTAGGAGGGGGGGGGTAGAAAGTACAGCATAGAATCCCATGGATTTAATTAGAGAGGGTAGAAAAGCTACGGATACAACAAAACACAGAATCCGATTAATTCAGTTGGGGGACTGGGAGACAGAAGTTACCGAGACATTATAGCAGTGTTTCTCAACCGCCGGGCCGTGGCCAAGTATCGGGTCCTAACACTAGTCACACCGGGCCGTGAGTGATTCGCAGTTTCATTTTTCCCATTAATTTCTCGTTATTGTGTGTATGACCTGGCCTTTCACTTATGCAAAAGGGGCCGTTTAAGTATTACGTCATCATCGATGTGGGGGAGGGGGGTTTCCGATTTGCTGACTTTTGATGACAAGGGGGGAGGGGGGATTTGGATAATGTTTACGTCATCAACCACCCTTTATGAAAATATGAGTTGGATTCAGAGGGGCAGAGCTGATGACGAAATTTTTCTGACAAGGAGGGGGAAGGGGGGTCAGCGTTTTGCTGACTTTTGCTGACAAGGGGGGGAGGGGTCAAAAATGGCTAAAAATTTGCTTACGTAATACTTGAGCGGCCCCAAAGAGATGTACCGGGGCCACTGCATTATAGGATCCTATGGATTCGGTGACGGGGGTGAAATCCTACTATGGGTACAACGTAGGATCTTATGGATTCAGTTGGGGGGCGGGGGGGGGGGTAGAAGTTGTATATAGGATATAGAAACGATGCCAATATAGGATTCTATGGCGGTTAGAGAGACATGGAGCTAGGGGTATAACGTGGGATCCTATGCAGTAGATTCGGCTAGGGTAGTAATTAAAGCTATATGTATAATTTTAGAATCAAAGGCTAGGGTAGTAGTTAAAGCTATGTATATAATTTTAGAATCCCATCGATTCGGTTAGGGAGCGGCCTTCAAATTTCGCTTAATACTACAGTCGAATCCCGTTTTAACGAACTTAAACCGTTTTAACTTCGTTATTACGAAATTTCGCTATAAAGGAATTCCAAGTTTTAGTATTGTTCTTATGTAAACTTATCTGCGACTTTAGAAAAGTTTTCGTTAAAACGGGATTTTCGCTATAACGGTATTCGTTAAAACGGGATTCAACTGTATTAGCGAGTAGAAGCTAAGTATACGACATAGGATCCTGTGGGTTCCGTGAGAAGGGTGCATATAGACAGACAAGACCAGTCTCCATCCAAGAAGATCGGCCACGGAAAGGATCTTATGTGTTCAGTTACGAATAGGGACCGTGGAATGGATATAAGATGCAAGAACCCGAAAGGTCATGTGGCACCAAACAAAGTCATTGGATAGTCATTTGCATACGTGAATGAAAAAAAATGAATAAATACGTGAATTCCAAAATTTAAAATCACAAAAAACGATACTATGTACAAATATGAGTGGTAGGGAGCTACGAGTAGGATACTAATACCTAGGAGCATTTGATAAAACTATGGGGTTACCGTGAGGATGTATAGGGTGGTAGAATCTACGGATGCTGCAAAACTCTTAATAGTTAGTTCAAGTTTGAAGCCTGCTGGGAATTTTTGTTTACTGAAGATGTGGGGCGGTCGGAAAAATATGTGAGGAAAATTCTGATTCAAATGTTCACTGAACTAAAAATGAAATGATGTTCATTGAAATATAACTTCGAAAGCAGCCGCCCATTTTTTTATTATTATTATTATTCACGCTAAATTTTCTATTAAGCCAAAGAAGGCGGAATCGATTCAAGGTGATCCACGAGCACGTTCTATAAACACTGTCGAAATGTGGAGCCTATTTCATGATCAACGAGAAAAACCCGTTAGCTACAACTCGTTGATACACATCACCACAATCACCGGTGAAAACATGAGATCTATATAAATGACCATTAACCAACCTACTCATATATAACGAAAATAGATCCCCCCCGATTCGTTATTCACTCATACCGATATGACGCGTTCATCTTTCTTTAAATAACTTCGATTACGTAACTGTTACGCGAAAGATATGGTTACGTTTTTGAAATTATTGACTTCCTTATTCCCCAATATTTCCGGAATTGTCCACCTCCGTTCTCCCGCTTGTGCCAAAATATACAATTTTTTCACTTAACGAGGGAAGGAGCGATCGCTTACTTCGCCCCCCCCCCGTTCTCGATGACCTTTTATGCACTTATAGTGTACAAGCAAGTTTTCTTCTTTGGGGTCATTCAAGTATTACGTCAGCATCGGGGGGGGGGGGGTTCGGATTTGGTGACTTTTGATGACAAGGGGGGGGGGGGGGAAGGGGGTTTGAAGGTTGCTTACGTCATCAACCACCCCTTTTTGAAGATATGAAATATTCTAAGCTGCTGACGCGAAATTTTGCAGACAAGGGTGGGGGGGGGGGGGTCAAAAATCGCTGAAAATCTGATTACGTAATACTTGAATGGCCCCTTTCGAATTATCAAATGCTTCGAATGATGTTCTTTTCAATGTTTCAGATAACGGCCAAAATAATATTTCATCATTCCATACTTATCCAACAATCCTTCACAATCTGATAGCCATGTCCGATTCCTCAAAGGCAGGGGTGCTCAACCTTTTCGCGGGCCACTTGGTGATATGGGGCAACGCCGTCGCAAGTGACCTGCAAATGTTCCTTGGGTCACTTAAGCGATACGTAAATGTGCCAAGGGCGGCTAAAGTGCTTTGGAGAACTGTGCCGCTCCGCGAGTCATTTCCGCTATCTGGAAATGTGCCTTTGGTCATTTAAGTGATCTGGAAAATGAGCCGAGAGCCGCTTAATTCTCTGGAACTGCACCGTGGTCACTCAAGTGATCTGGTAATGTGATGCTTAGTTCATTTTTAGCTCTAAGGTCTAATTAATTCAGCGTCAACTCTAAAAAAAACACACCTCACCCCATCAATCTATCATTCAACCTCCCAACCAGAACATATTTTCTTGCAGGTGTTTCTGCTCTTCTTTATCAATATCAATAAAGATATTTCGTACACACCTTGTCACCGTATATGGCTTATAAACTCCAAAAGACACACACCTGCGTCCGAAATCACCACATGAAAATGTCACTTTAATTTTCTTAAATCCAAACACATCAACTCTTATTTATACAACCTAATCGCACCTGTCACCAGATCTTATACACCAAAAAAAAAAAAAAATAAATAAATAAATTCAATCATGTATACATAAATCTAGATAAGCTAGCTCACGTGAATGAGAGCCATCTCTCTCACTCTCTTGGCGGCAATTTGGAAAAGGTATGCGTCTAATGACAGGAAGCCGTATCACGCGACCTTGCCCTTGAATTTACTGGTGGCATTGCGAAGTTCATTACGATAAAATAAAAAAAAAATCGGTTTAATCATTCTCGACACGTCCGCCCTGATGTATGTGTATCTCGGGGATGAGGGGGGAGGAAGAGGGGCTATAGAGAAATCGCACTCTCACACGGCATCCTAATGACGACGATAACAACAATAATAATGGCCAGAGGACGACGCCGCGTAACACATTTTAGTCCAACACGGTTCAAGGCCGAAACACAAAGACAACCCGTATCATTGGAAGAAATGTGTGTACAAAATGTGTAGCTTGAGTTACATTAACATTGCATTGAGGAAGACGCGTTGATTCTTGATGACGACGATCTCTATCAAGCTGTCCGGAGACAGCTGCTGCTGAGGCTATTCCAGCAACGATTATTTATCACTGTACGATTGTGGTGGAAGAACGACCTTGGAATAGCATTGACAAAGCAAAAAAAATGCGCGAATAATGAAACTCTTTGTGTCGACTCTTTGTTACACGTGGAGTGTGATGAGATAATATATATAGACCATATAAACATTGTAATCGATTCTTTTAAGAAAGAATGATTCGTTTATAACTGAGGTTCACAAACTCTTATTTGGCTCCTTCCGTCCTTCTTATGAAGAACTTTTTGAACTATACTGGAATAACTTTTTTGGGCCCCACTGAAAGAACGTTTTTTTGGCCACCCAGGAAGAACACTGGAGGGACTACTACACTTTGTAGAACACACTGGAAGAATGAGAGACTTTTTTCGGGCGGCATTGGAAGAACATTTTTGGGCCACACTGGGTTCTTTTCCATCACATTGGGAGAAACAAATTTTTGAGTAATATTAAAATAATAACTTTTTTTGGCCACAACTTTTGTGAGACAATGGCGGAAGAACTTCTGATGCGACACTGACATAAGGACTTCTGTGATACCTTGGCGGAAGACTTTTTGTGATGCATTAGCAGAAGAACTTTTGTGATAATTAGCAGAACTTTTGTGACACATTAATAGAAGAATTTTTGTGAGACATTGGCACAAAGGCTTTTTGTGAGACATTGGCACAAAGGCTTTTTGTGAGACATTGACAGAGGAACTTTAGTGAGACATTGACAGAAGAACTTTAGTGAGACATTGGCAGAAGAACTTTAGTGAGACATTGACAGAAGAACTTTAGTGAGACATTGACAGAAGAACTTTAGTGAGACATTGGCAGTACTGAGACATTAGTGAGACATTGGCAGTACTGAGACATTAGTGAGACATTGGCAGTACTGAGACATTAGTGAGACATTGGCAGTACTGAGACATTAGTGAGACATTGGCAGTACTGAGACATTAGTGAGACTTGGCAGAAGTACTTTTGTGAGACAAAACAGACAATTACAGAACTTTTGTGAGACAATTACAGAACTTTTGTGAGACAATTACAGAACTTTTGTGAGACAATTACAGAACTTTTGTGAGACAATTACAGAACTTTTGTGAGACAATTACAGAACTTTTGTGATATATTGGCAGAAGAATTTTCTTGCGACATTGGCAGAAAAACTTTCTGTGAGACACTGACAGAAGAACTTTTGTGATAATTGGCAGAAGAACTTTTGTGATAATTGACAGAAGAAATTTTGTGATAACTGGCAGAAGAACTTTGTGATAATTGGCAGAAGAATATTTGTGAGATATTGACTAAAGAACTTTTGTGGCACATTAGTAGAAGAATTTTTGTGAGACATTGGCAGAAGAACTTTTTGTGAGACATTGGCACAAAGACTTTTTGCGAGACATTAGCAGAAAGACTTTTTGTGAGACATTGGCAGAAGAAATTTTTGTGAGACATTGGCACAAAGACTTTTTGCGAGACATTGGCAGAAAGACTTTTTGCGAGACATTGGCAGAAAGACTTTTTGCGAGACATTGGCAGAAAGACTTTTTGTGAGACATTGACAGAAGAACTTTAGTGAAACATTGGCAGTACTGAGACATTAGTGAGACTTGGCAGAAGCACTTTTGTGAGACAATTACAGAACTTTTGTGATACATTGGCAAAAGAATTTTTGGGTGGCATTTTAGCAGAAGAATTTTTGGGAGGCATTTTAGCAGAAGGACTTTTGTGAGACATTGACAGAAGAACTTCAGTGATACATTAGCACAAGAACTTCAGTGATACATTAGCACAAGAACTTCAGTGATACATTAGCACAAGAACTTCAGTGATACATTGGCACAAGAACTTCAGTGATACATTAGCACAAGAACTTCAGTGATACATTGGCACAAGAACTTCAGTGATACATTAGCACAAGAACTTCAGTGATACATTAGCAGAAGAATTTATGTGAGGCATTGACAGAAATACTTTTGTGAGGCATTGACGGAAATACGTTTGATGAAACATTAGATGGGTCAGAACTGTTCAGACCTCAGTGATAGAAGAAATTTTTTGGCCCAAATTGGGAGAAGTAATTTTTTTTTTTTTTTTTTTTGGACATAATGAATGAACAACTTTACCAAGTCCCATAGACAGAATTTTTTTGAGTCACATTGGAAGAAAAAACTTTTTCAGCAACATTAAAAACACTTTTCGTGGCCACATTGGGGGCATTTTCTTGAGCAACATTGGAAGAAAACTTTTATTTTTTCACTCGAAGATACATACACAAATCCCCGTGACAAGTAACAACAATCTACTCGAGATAATTCCACACAAACAATGAATATCTCATCAAAATTTTCAGAATAACTCTGAAGCTAATTAGTCTATACCACTTCTAAAAAATTTCCAGTGGGGGGAAAAAAACACTTTTGCCACTCACGTTTTCCTATTCTTTCGCAAAAAGCAACAACATTCATAAGTGGTAGTAGAAAGGGAAGAAAGAAAATAAAATGACGACGGATTTTACGTAGGTCTTTTTGGTGCAAAAGTGTGTCAGACGTTTCACCATTGCCGCGCAAAACGTCACCACCGTGAGTAGGAGAAATGCCCTTAAAAAAACCCAACATGTCTTCTTTATTAAACGGAATCCATCAGTGAAAACAAGTACATACTTGAAGTGACGTTTCCAACATCGTCATGTTTGTGAAAACAATTTCACAGGAATTCGACGATTAAACGAGATTAATGATGGACAAATCCATCTCATTTTGTATTAAATGTAATGTTTATGGTTTGTTTCTTTTTCAATGATTCAATTACCGGAGATTTCCCGGTTATTACGGCCAAAGTGCAAAGTCTGGCCAGTCCGTGACCAACGGGCTTTTCAAACCCGGGGAAGGGGGAAGCGAGGGTGCACAGTGAACGGGAGAGGGTATATATAGTGATCCGTCTATGCCCTCCCGACTATGGCAATAATGTAATTTCTTTACTGAACGGGGAGCCTCTGTATCCGCCTTATGGGCTCTTTCCTTCCTTCCCAGCACCTTCAAAGCTGAAGTTGTAATTGTATATATTTGGTGGCACCTCAAAATGCCGAGGCCAACTATTTGGGAAAAATCATCGCCCTCGCTCATCCACAAAAATGTCTCTCACCACTATGCCTTTTCCCCCCGTTAACTATATACCAATACCTCCTAGATACTACGTCAAGCTAACTAGGCTAAAGTAACCTATCTAGGAGGTATTGACTATACACACCTTAGGTGATTCCCCGCCCCATTTAACCCCATCCCACACATCCATTTAACTAACACACATCTTTAGTGCCCCCCCCTCCCATTCGAAGATCCCGTATCCGCTAATGTTCCCGAGCACCATTTACGTGCAGTATACGTGGCGTATCATATTATGATATCAGAATAGCATTACGTAAATAAATTCGGACACCAGCCACTTCACGAGGAACCTAAGACTTATGGTAGGAACATGGTGCAAGCCGAATCGTAGAATCGGAAACCAGAGTGCACTATGCTCGTACCCTTAGGACACTATTCGGAACACACACATACGAGATTTTGTACCTATAAATTGAGCTCAAGGGGGGCCCTAAAAAAATTCCTGGCCCAGGCTCCTTACTTCCTAAGGCCAATGGTGCCAAGCTTTAGATGACTGCGGGAAAATTTATTGGTTTGGAAACTCATCGCTGACCCCTTAATGTAGTGATCTGGAACAGCACCGCAAGTCACTCAAGTGATCTGAAACTGCACCGCGGGTCACTTAGGTGATCTTTAAATGCGCCGCGGGTCGCTTAAGTAATTTCGATTATAGGTCGCTTGACTGTGCCGCACGTTACTCAAGTGATACACCTATTCAAGTGCTCTGTAACTGTACCGCTGATCACTTAAGGTGTATATAAATGCACCGCGTTTCAATCAAGTGCTCTAGCGCTGCGCCGCATGTAACTCAAGCTGTATGTAAATGTACCGCGGGTAACGTTAGTGATCTGGGAATTTTGCTGCGAGTCACTTGAATGATCTGTTTATGCGCCACTTAGTTCATCTTTATAAAATCAGGTTCGACGGCCCCCGGGTCATAGGTTGAGCATTTATGTCTTAGGCCGGTATTTACACTACAAAAGTTTGATAAAAGTCCTATTATAAAACTTGAAAAATGCAGCCAATAAGGTCAACGGTTACATTTTCTAGAATGTAACAAATAACCTTATTGGTTGGATTTTTCAAGTTTTATAAAAGGGATTTTATCAAACTTTTATAGTGTAATACCGGCCTTACGACGGTACTGAGCACATAAGGCAAAAATCGTGATTAATGTGCTATGTATTTGTGAAATACTGTAAGTACAGCCGTTGGTAACTGAGCGAAATGGTAGAAAAAAAACGAGAGTGAAATGGAGTTATGTATATATACACATAGAGGAGAGACACATAGTTGTAGCAGTCCAAGTAGTCCCCTCGGTTCCTTTTATGAAGCCAAATATATATTTTTTGCGATTTTTTTTTCTACTCCCCCGTATAATGTTTCTATATATTTTTATTCATCCTACGAAACGAAGGGAGAAAGAGAAGGACCCTACAAAAGCTAAGAGAAGAAGGAGAGCAAAGAATATGACTATTTTCAGACAGTCTTCCCCAAGCAATTTCTGACAGGGATGTCTTTTCGGGTTCCATGGAAGTGAGGAATGATGACAATGGCGAACGGTGATAGGCCGAAGGGGGAGTAAAGTAGAGAGTGAGGAGAAATCTACTAAAAAGCTCACATACACACACACGCAACACAGGAGAGCGGCCATCTTTATGTTTGTAGTCCTCCCTATTTCTATATGAAAACTCTCGAAATGAGGGAAACAATATTTGCTTCGTGGGTCTATCGATCGATTTCTAGAAACTGAGGTTCAACTGGTTCTATCAGCATTTTTAGGGCACTTTTCTCAATTCGAAGAAGTCACCTGAGAGAGTACAATATTCATTACCCAAGATTGGGGTTAGAACAAGAGGGTGCTCCACCGTTTGCAGAGTGCATGCCACTTCATTGGTTTGAAAACGAGTTGGGGGTCACCTAAAGCAGGGCCGCAACTGGAGGGGGAGGGGGAAACTCTGTGCCCTCCGTGCGCCAGACCAGAAAGGGTGCGTATTTCACCATTTCACCGTGTCCTTCAACATTACGGGGCAAAATGCATGCATACCCGGTTACCTAAGCATCTGGTTGCAGCCTTGCACCAAAGTGATCTGAAAATGCGCCGTTGGGCAGCTTAAACTGATTGGTCCTGTACCGTGAGTCATTCAAGTGATGTGTAACTGCACCATGGGTCACAAAATGTTCACAGCAAGAGGACCACGAGAACCACAATCTATATATTACGAGACCGACCCCTCCCCTTCTTCTATCTTGTACGAGACATCGAAGAAGAGCCATACTCTATTATGAGAAGGACCAAGAGAACCATAATCTATCACGAGAAGTTCATGGCAGGACCACAAGAATCATTATATATCACGGGATGCTCCTAAGTGAAGGACCCCGAGAATCAATCTATCCTGTACGAGATATACATAGCAGAAAGATCACGAGAGCCACAATCTATCACGAGATGTTCGTAGCAGAAAAGGACCACGAGAATACTGACGTACCTATCAAGAGATTTACGTTGCAGAAAGACTACGAGAACCATAATCTTTACGAGATGTTCATAGCAGAAGGACCACGAGAATCATACGCTGTCACGAGGTGAATATATTAATATATAGCAGAAGGCAGGACTGCAACTAGATGTTTGGTCAGCAGGGACAAGCAGAAGGGGAGGTTAAAGGGCGAAATTTGCCCCCCCCCCGGTCCAGCGCTCGCGGCATCATACCCGACCGCTTGCCCCCCCCCCCGGTTGCTGCTCTACACCCCGGTGTATGAAACTTACAATCTAAATAGTGGACATTACAAAAAAAATGATGACATCCAAAGCAATCCACCCCTCACCAATGTAAAAAAAAAGTTGAGGCGTAAAAGGGTCGTCGAACAAATCCATTCTCGAATTTTCTGTAACGAAAATTATTTAAAAAAAAAAAAAACGTCAACAATCCAAAGATATTCGGCCAGACATTAGACCAGTGATTTGAAAACGAGAAAGGAGGGGGGAAAGTAGCACTATATATACTACGCCGTCGCCGTCGTAATCCGACAGCGTATATCCGTAAATATGAGAATGCTTGTTGTGGATGAGATATACGCTTTAGTGGTGGTAGTAGGAGGCATGTGGAAAAAGGGATGATGATGTGGTTTGGTGGTGATGTTACTACTTCGTAGCAGGATGCTTACACGGGCCAGCGGATGGGCCATTATCGATAAAGCGGATGCGTTTTCGTCATTTCCCCCCCAGCGATACATATAGTTCTGAACTCGTGGCTCTTCTGTAACGTCGCCAATGAGGACGTGAGCATACCCAAAATAAACAACGAGCAAAATAAAGTCCAATATATAAAAAAAAAATTCACGCAAGTCTGCTTCCTTAATATCTTCTGCGGGTTCTTGGACAGCACTTGACCACCTCTAATTCGTTCATTATAACTTTACTATTAGCGTCCGTTTGAATATGGAGGATTCACGATTCCAAAATATGTAGGTTGTTCTCAAATGAGACACAAGACTATAAGTTGTCTTCAACTCAAATATTTGATGGGATTTGACCAACAGTCGGCACCGCGTGGTTGCGTATCTGTGATAAGAACGCAGACTGGAGTTGGTTTTCTGCGGTTTTCCGATTTCGAGGTGCGAATGCGAGTAGCGGTCTCCATTTTGAAAAAAAAGTCTCTCCGCAGAGAACAGACAGACCCTCAACATGATGCTTACATGACATGAGAATTCGAGCACTTACCACCTTCACTTCAAAATATGGAAGACACAGATGGCAGCACGAGCGTAGCAAGAAACACGCATAACTCTAAACTAAAACACATTTCGGCATGTACCGATTCGTTAAAAATTCCGCAGAGGAATTCGTACTAGGTGCATGTACGGAACACAGAACGTTGTTGCTAAATAGAGAGAGGAATGTTTAAGCAACAGCGGTGTGTCATGGATATGTCCAAGCGAATGCAAAGTGGCATGCATAATTCAGTGTGCGTGCGTGTGCATGTTTTTATACAGAGCTATTAAAATCTACAATTTTGCGTGTGTATTGTGTGAAACCCATCGTCGCCAAATTTTGCATATACACGAAACGGGACCCGACTTGAACGACAGGTTACTTTAGAAGTTCGTCAGAGCAGAGCAAATGCCCGAAATGGGCAAAAGAACCGTCGGCCAACAATGGTTTTTGGACCTCAACAATGATTTTCTGAATGCTTACTTTGGTTACCGTGATTCCCTAACACTGCGTTTCAGATATGTATATACCTTTACAATATGGTTTGTCACTTCTTTAATGCTGCCAGTATTATGTATAATAGTTTATTCCTTTAAAATGTTTATTCCTTTAAAATGTTTATTCCTTTAAAATGTTTTTTTCATTTTTTCGATCTTCTCAGTAATTGAAGAAAACCCCGGGCAGCGCCGGGTATTATATAGCTACCGGTATTAATAAACCACGTAGCGGGGAAAAAAATAAGAATAAAAACCTACAAATCGTAATGGGATCATTGTAAAAAAATGGCAACCGTACAATGCAATCCCTCTGCGGAATTTCTAACGAACCAGTACATGCCGGAACGTATTGTATGTGAGTGTATGTATATGCAGAAGTTCTGCCATCTAACTTCAATATTGGAAATTAAAGTGGCAGATGCCTGAATAATCGTGTTATACGCCTGCTTTCGGTGAAGAGACTTCCCTAAATACTACTAAATACTCGCGCAGAGATCGGCTTGCATTAGTCCCTCAAATTTAAAAAGAAAAAAAAATTCAGCCGACCACACCACTGTGCAGCCAGTGGAGATTCAATCATGAGTCCTCCTCGTTATGCGAATCCATCCCGATACCCAAACGACCGCACAGTGGCACATTGGAAACCTGTGAAGCTTAAGATTTATGAATGCATTCTGTGTGTAGCACACAGGTACATTAATTACTACTTTAAAAAAAAATAGCCCTTGTATAATGCATGAACTTGTGGACAATTCATCAGTATTCAATGGGTATAGAATTTCATTGAAAATTCAAAGACAAAAAAAAAAATTACATGCATAGTCTGCAATCATACAGAAAAGTTAATGTTTTAAGTTCCCTACCGAGTCGTATAAAAGAAGCCCGCATCGCTGTAATTACGTATTCCATTATTCATTGTAATTTAGAGTTCGATGCAGAATTAGATGATGAATAGGGGGAGCAGAGAGAAGAGAAGAAAAGAAAGAAACGTCCTTGATTGTGCTGATGGAAAATTCAAGTCATTATCCCATGTATTGTAATGTCGATTGTTCGACATTCGAAACCTTCAAAGAAAAGGATTTCGAACTGAGTCAGTAAGTGGGTAAATGACATGCACATGTGCGTATATCATTCGGATATTAATCACCTCACGTTAATATTGAGCTGTTATCGTTAGCTCAAGTAGGATGAAGCCATTGCCATGAACGGATTTCATACGTGATGTTTAATTAGGGAAGGGGATGGTGCTAAAACAGGTGATCGTGACAATAACCGAGAGACACCCAGTCATTGTCACACCGGGGACTCGGGTGAAAACATTTATTGATGTATGGAAATGACAATTCCTTCCATCACTGTAGGCTTGAGCAATATTTATATCACATAGGCTGATTTAAGGACTGTTCAAAGGGCCAGCACAGGAAATACCCGGGGTGGCTCGAGAAAAAATCTCTACACGTGGGGGGGCCAATTTTTGGCACCCGCTGCGGACAACTTTTTCATTGACAGTTTTTTTTCGCCCTTCCAACTCGGATGTGGCATCCTTCCTGAGTCGCACGACCCAAGAGCCGCCCCTGGCAATACCTCTAAGGCAGCTTATGTGGTATCTAAAAGTGGGGTGCTTAACCTATGGGTTGTGACCCAAACTTGGGTACCAGGAGCTTCTGAAATGGGTCGTACAAATACACTTACAGCCGGGGATTCTTGACCTACTACTACTAAACCACACATACACCTCGTCCATATTCCCCTATGGAACCTATGGGATTCTAGAGAAATGAATCACGAGCCAAACTTGATTCGCATAGAAGGGTTACACAAAACCACTCACAGCCAGAATTTCTTTAGGTCGGGGGGAGGGGTCACAACCCCAAACTTGATTCTCAGGGCTTTTGAGGTGGGTTGTTCAAATACATTTACAAAGCCAGTGATTCTGGAATTATGGGTCACGAGCCAAACTTGATTCGCAGGAAATTCGTAGATGACTCATACAAATCCATTAACAGTCCTGTTAAGCCGTTAGGAATGCACTTATTGAGCCACTGGTTTCACTAATTTGGAAAAACAAACAGTGAATGATGGGTTGCGAATCTGATCTTTTTGATTGTGAGTCACGGCTGAAAAAGGTTAAGAACCTCTGGTCTAAGAGGTATCGGCATAGCCATGTGTGGATACAGAAGCGTTGATTCCCCCCCCCCTAATCATTAAAAAAATTGTATTTTTGGTACAGGAGGAAGGGTGGGGGGGTTTTAAAGCTCCCCTCCCCCAGAGTTCGAATAGCTCGTATCTGCTAGTGGTGACCAGACGTCCAGGTCAGGAAGGCATGTCTTGGCGAGTTTTTGAGCTATCCCAGGAGAACATAATTTAGTGGAGATATTTAGTCGTAAATAGGCAATATTCGGCAAAAAATTGTAGATTTTCGGTGGATGTCCTGGTTTTATTACGTAGAAATCCGGTCACTGGAGACCTGAGACGTATTAGTTTCCAAGCAACATAAATTCACTGGTAAAGAAAGCCTAGTGAAAAAATCCTAGCCTACAGCATACCAAAGATCCCGGCTGACGGGGGGGGGGGGGCTTATCGTACAAACTCACCCCCTGACCTAAGTACTAAATTATTATTTCTTTTTATTCCAGAACAATTGACACAAGCCGATCGTTCTTGTTTACTAGGAGCGTGTGTGTTCACATAGTAATAATATTAGTATTAGGATCAGCCTGTGTCATATATTGAAACGGTTGAACATCTCTTTCATCACATGTTCGAACAACGTAACAGTGACACATTAACGAGAGAAAATTACATGTTGCTCTCACACACACACACACACACACACGACGAGACATACGACAATCTCTCTCTGATCAGCGGATTAGTTCTGGACGATCAACTCGGAAAAATGGAAAACAAAATCACCATAATCACGTGCGTTTACTACGATCATAGCTTCGTACGTATATGACGCTGTGATGGAGGAAGCAAAAAAAAAAAAAAAAAGAGGTCGCAATATATTGTAATAATACAATAATATGGGGGACTCTAAATTTAAAAATGAATTCAAGGTTAAATACAGAGGAGGATGACCGCTTTATATTTCTCTACTTTTCCTTGTCCCTGAATTCAACGCAATTTTTCGAGTAAATTAAGGAGTACGAGTCCTCCCCACTATTTTATTTTTATGAGGAAAAAAATCATTTTCCTCATCTCATGCCACAATTTTTCATAAGTGCTCAGCCAATTCACGTGCCTACCCCGCGGGTTTTTGTAATGAATGTGCCTAGTCTTATGAATATTGTCATTACCCGCTAAGGGAGTCACATACGACGCATTTACGAAGATATTTTACTGTATTTTTGCAAAAATGGGGGTTGGTACGTATTTATTTACACTCCGTGCGAAACTGATACAAATTTTTGACAACGCCGCCGTAACAAGGGGTTTTACGGAAATTTCGCCCCCGACATTTCACCCGCGGTACGTTTTCGAAAACGTACCGGGTACGTTTCGGTTCGTTCCAAACTTGCTAGGTAGTCTGAATGACGTTTATGGCAAACAGTGCAGATGCCTGTGCTGGCTCAACCCACAGTTATGTACCGTTCCTCTGACCTAACAGTCGAACACTCGAAAGTCCTTTATCTTGGCCCAAATCTATCTACCGTTCCCTGTTCTAAATAGTCATATCCACTACCCTCATCCTACCCCCCATCTATCACAGCGAAATGGGTGTCTTGCGCTAGTTATTCGTAATAATATTCTCGGGCTCCTTTTCATACTGCTCCTTACATCCCTGATTTATGCGCTGATTATTTTCCCCTCATCCTACCTGCAGGACCTTGCACTATCGCCCATACACCCACGACGCTCTCTAAGAAGTAGAAAATGTGTGGATGGAGTCGGATAAATTAAAATTTCTACTGATTACTATGTAGGTGGACGTGAAACCCTTGACGAAGTTTCGTGATTCTCCTTCGGGAACAGCGACGCACACTCTGAGAACCAATGCTGCGTGGCCTCAAGACCTGAGGAAATCTCTTGACGATGTCGACCACTGAAGTTGCAGAAACGCCGAGAAGAAACTTCACCCAACACAAGGGATCCGGAAATTTCGCCTCTGACATTTCGTCCCCGAAAAAAATTTTGCCCCTGGTATATTTCTTCCTTAGACATTTCGCCCTGATTGTATGTGTGTTCAAGTAAGTGACCGATTGTGTGAGTGGCCGTATGAGTGACCATATAAGTAGGTGAGTGATCGTATGAATGACTGACTGTATAAATGAGACAAGTGAGTGTGTGATTGACTGTATGAGTGAGTAACTATATGAGTGATGAAGTTAGTAACCGTATGAGTGATGAAGTTAGTAACCGTATGAGTGATGAAGTTAGTAACCGTATGAGTGATGAAGTTAGTAACCGTATGAGTGATGAAGTTAGTTACCGTATGAGTGATGAAGTTAGTAACCGTATGAGTGATGAAGTTAGTAACCGTATGAGTGATTGATGAAGTTATCAACCGTATGAGTGATTGATGAAGTTATTAACCGTATGAGTGATTGATGAAGTTAGTAACCGTATGAGTGATTGATGAAGTTATTAACCGTATGAGTGATTAATGAAGTTAGTAACCGTATGAGTGATTAATGAAGTTAGTAACCGTATGAGTGATTGATGAAGTTATTAACCGTATGAGTTATTGATGAAGTTAGTAACCGTATGAGTGATGAAATTAGTAACCGTATGAGTGATGAAGTTGGTAACCGTATGAGTGATGAAGTTGGTAACCGTATGAGTGATGAAGTTGGTAACCGTATGAGTGACCACACGCACTTGGTCTCTGAGTGACTGTCACTCATCCACTCAATTGTTCCCTCATATGGTCACTCATCCACTCAATTGTTCCCTCATATGGTCACTCATCCACTCAATTGTTCCCTCATATGGTCACTCATCCCTTCACTTGGTCTCTCATGCTGTCACTCACCCGCTCACTTCATCACTAACACAGTCAGGGCAGGCGAAATGGCCGAACGAAATGTCCGAGGCGAAATTTCCCTAAACCAACCAACACTGACCTTCAAAAACGCGCGGGAATAAATAAAAAGCACGTCGTCTTCAAACTTGAATTCCATGAATGTCCACGCAACGAGTTATAAACATCTGAAGGAAAAAAATGAGAATAATCCACACGCCACGAATTGGAAACCGTGTCTAGTGTGCAGAGATATTTATCAGTATCATATATTCTGAGTAACATCAGAACTTCTCCTAAAAAAATATGTATATGTGGTATGCATTTCCGACTGAAAAAAAAAACGAAAACTAAAACACCGTTTTTTTTTTCAACCGAAAGTATTGGATGGCAACGGTTGAAGGACTTTTCGGATTTCGAAAGAACAAACAAACTATAATTCATGTTAAAAAAAAATCCACTAGGACGAAAATCAAGTCTAGAGAAACGGAATTTGAATACCAGTGCGATGGTGATAAAACAAAATGCTATTTACCGAAAATATTCATTTTTTTTTTTTTTTAGCACGACACGAAACAAATAAACAAACCAACCAGCAGTAATATTGTAAGAAATGCTTCAAAATAAAAACGTTCGCTTTTGTTATTTATTTTACTAAAAAAGAAAAACGTCGATTTACATCAGCCAATCTTTATCGGAGGGGGATTCGTCCTCATGAAGTCTTGCGTTTGAGCTCGAAGGAATGGCAGATTATTGACAGGATTTTCATGTCTCCCCGATCGATGTAATTTACTACAGTGAAACACCTCCCGTTAACGGACACTTTTCTGATCCCGGTCCCGTGGAATAGGGATTTAATTAATATGTTTCACTCTCCGTTAGCGGACAGTAAAATCAGGCAAACTCTATTTTTTTTCCAAACTCCAATTTGTGAATTGTTGTTCATAAATCGGGAATTTATCATATTCAACTGTGATTATTTATAATCCTAAGCTCATATTGGTATATATAATAATCCGTCAAATAATTACTTGATTATTACAGAATGGTGATTCCGAATGGTAATGTGGGATTTGTTTGCACATGTTGATACATGTGTGACGAATGCCAACATAACTGATAATGTTGTTATAAGAACGTTCTTTTTTTTCTTCTTCTTAACACTTATTTTAATTTAATTTAATTTTTATTGCAAAATATGTGCAGTGCACGTATCATGAACGGGAAAAATAATTAATTGGTTTAATGAAGAGAGAGAGAAAGGTTATAGATTTTTCCATAATTATCAGATTTCCCAACTTCATTTGGGACTTATGCATAATCGATTTTATAAAAGTGATAAATGCAGTGAAATTTGATGAAACTTTCTTTATCGAGGCGATGGAGGAATTATACATAATCACCAGTGTATTATTTTTACACACAGTAACATATAGGAAGCAATTGCGACTGAAGCCAAACGGCGTATGAATGTGGAAGTCGTATAAACGAGGTTCACATATCGCACTTTTCCAATAGTGCACACTCCCCGTTAGCGGACAAAAGTGTTTGTCCCATGGGTGCCCGTTATCGAGAGGTTCTATTGTATTTACCCACTAACGGGGAAGTTTTCCCACCAAATGGCGTCGGAATATTTCTTTGGAAACCCAAGAGTATAGGCGAGGATCTATGCCCCCCTCCCAAACGAAATATGCAATTCATGCATTCATTATATTCCCCCCAATGCGATAATTCATGACACTTTCGTAACTTCTATATGATAATATTGCATTCAATCATTCCGTTGAAAATTACCTGTATCAACTTTTTGATTAAATAACAGATTCATGAACCAGTGATTGGGGGGGAGGGGGTCGAAAATTCCATCCTTTAACATCATCTTCAAAATTAAAAGGGGTGAAAAAATGAGTGCTTGCCCCCAGCTGACCAAATATATATTTGCGGCCCTGGGTAAATCAGGATTGAATCATCACGTTTCCTCTCCCCTCCCTCCCCGGCTAAGCAGTGTTTAACCATCGCGAGGACACTCATTATTATAACGATGTGACCCACAACTGCTAGCTACCTCAAAAAGACAGAAGAATCTGGAAAAATTCTCCATTGAAAATGGGGATATTCGTCCGTATTAAGATATTACCCACTCTTTCAATGTCTATGAATGTCAAGGGCGATCCGTGCCCTTTTGTTTTGAAACACGTTTTGCTTTTCTGGACTATTAATATTATGTAGGGAATGTCATAGATGTCTCTCGTTATACATTTGGATAGATTTTCTTTTACATTATACATTTTCTACACTAAAAGAAATGGTAGAAGATAGAGTTCAACTTGGTAGGGGGGCCTCAAAGTCAGAATATCACTTTACCGGAGGATTGTAAATATCACTTTACCGGAGGATTGTAAATATCACTTTACCGGAGGATTGTAAATATCACTTTATAAGCCCGCCTAACACATTATTTCTATTCTATCAAAGTGCCACCTCTCTGAAACATGGCCCTCGCCCTCATATCCTGCAGCAGCGCTCTTATGTTGAGGATCTTTAGCGGGGGGCCCCTAGCCAGGTATTTCACGGGATATTTTATACTGCACATTGAGAATAAACAAAAATTTGTGCCAATCATCTGGGCACTAGGGCTAGAGCTCTGTCAGCCTCACTCTACTCGGGCCATGCTCTGAAAAATACCGGGGTGGGGGGAGCTTTTAAAGACACTGATCATGGTAAGCTCTTTTTGAGAGGTGTTATTGCAGGGCCGTATCGAGATATTTATTTCTTGGGGGGTGGGGGACATCTGGTACAGCGGAGAAAGACAAAGAATACAGAAGAAAGACGGAAAAATAGACCATAGGGCTTGATAAATCCCAGGAGTCAGGTCACCATAGCGACCGCTGTGGTGGTCGAGTTGTCATAGTGACGGACTCACATCGCGAGGATCCGGGTTCGAAACACCACCGTCGCCGCGGGGGTGGTCGGCTGAAGTTGGTTTCCTGTGGTTCCCATCTTCGAGGCTCAAATGCGAGCCGATCTCCCCATCAAAAAATCTCGCCACAGAGAGCAACAGGCCTACAACGATAAAATTATTCAGTCATTGCACTTCAGTCATAGTGAGAAAAATTGGTGGAAGATGGCCATGGCCCCCACAAGGGGGAGGCTGACAGGAATCCAGCCCTGGGGCCCGGGACGATTTTCACAATTTTTTTGCTTTTTCACGCTATAAATTCATCATAATGGGGCCCGTGAAAGTCTGGTCGGCGGCCCAGCAAAAGATCCCAGCCTCGGGGCCCTGCTCCAGGATGTGGGGGACAAGAAGATGGCAGCACAACACATAACAAGCATTACACAGAAACAAACTTCACGTCAGGTTCACAACACACACACACACACACACATTCCAACATGTACCAATTCGTCAGAGGTTCCGCAGAGGAATGTGGACGAGGTGCATGTGTGGTTTAGCAATAGCTCACCATACAAATACAAATACAAATACAACGCCACAACAGACAAAATGCCCAACGAGGTGGCTGATATAAAGATGCCCATAAAAATATGGTTGTCATATATTTCAAAAATACAGCAACCCAATTAAAAATGCAATTAACACAAATTATAAACAATATATATACATACACAAATATACACATGATAAAATATTATACAACGCCCATAAAGAATAATTATGGTTGTCTTATTCTAAGAATGGCTAGCTTCTCGATTTACCCCAACATGTTTTAGCGACTAAAAAAATCAGTATTAGTGCCTATGGAGTTTTCTATACATGATTGCTAAGTCAGTCTTCCAACATGAAAGTGCATGAAAAGGCGAAAATAACGTTACTTACAACCGTTTTTCTGGGGGAAAAAATTATGCTTGGTTCCAAAGAAATTTGTCTGGTGAATAAACTTTCTTTCGATTTGTCAACCACTGCAGTAGACCCAGGGCCGCAACTAGGATAGGGTAGGGGGAACTGGTCAACCGGGAGCTGGACCAAAAAGGGCGGCTGAGATTCTTCATTTTTCCGTTGACAATAGCAGGGAGGGGAACACTGAAATGGGAACTGGTCCTGGGCGAAAGAGCGAATTTTCCCTAAACACAGACCGTGTTATTCCATGTTATAGTCATTTTCTCACATTTCGGAGGAGGAGACTGAGGACCACCAGGTGTACCACCATGTCGCTACGGTAAATGACACACGTGCGTTGTAATTTTTAGATCAAAGATAATTCCTAACTAATGAAAAAGATAAATTAATTTCCCACAACCATTTTTTTTTATTAAATCCCACATCACGCGACCGGCAGCCGCCTTTAAACTATCCTGTCAACGGCAATTTCCGGCGAAAACCTTTCCTACCGGAAAGTGAATGGCGTTTTTTTTTTTTTTTCAGCTGACAGCGGCACACAGAAGAAACAAATTGATAAAATAAAATCGTTAAATTGTCACCAACCTTTAACTTGAGCATCAAAATGAAGTACAATGTCCTTTTCCTTCTTCATATTCCCAGCCATAAGAAGAGAAGACATCATCAAAAATTGTCCCCTTGAAACTAATCACAATATAAATAACACAACGACAACAAACAAGCCTATAGTATTGTTATTACGCAACACAGACATGACAATCCTCTTCCATCGAACGAAGGGAAGCTACTAAGTGAAATCAAGCGCGGTATACGGCAATTTTTTCGGAGCTCCAAAGCGCCAAATTGGCGGTGTTTACTATCCGGCATCTTCAGTACTAAACCATATCATTTGGCGATCGAATACACATTAATTTTCAATATAATATCGCCTATCAATATTTTTTCTTTCTCTAAACTCCCTTTAATCCCATTATTTTTTGAAAATATAAATTTAAAATTTAATCCACTTTTTAGTGTAAATAATGATTTTGAAGAATCCAGGGGGGGGGGGGTGACGACTGATATAACATCAGGTTTTCTTTCATTGTTGTTATTGTAACCCTCCCTACGAGAGGACTTGAAGGTGAATGTTATGTTTCTAAAAATAGACACCCGGCGGATAACGCAGGTAAAATCCATTTTAAATTGGAAGTTGGGATAAGAAGAAATACACACAAAAAAATTAATGGAAGAAAAAGAACGGGGGTTTTTTTTTTTTCCAGGAAAATGTTCTTTTTCCATTAAATACGTGGGCGTTTTTGTTTTATTTCGTCATTTTAAGCCTTTTGAAAATTTTATTTTATTTTTGTAATGGGGGATTGACGTTTTTAAAATCCGTTGCGAATTACTCTGGAGCGAGTTCAGATAAATTCTATGTTTGCTTGAAATAAGAATTTATCCCCCCCCCCCCTTCTCAGACCATTTTTTCCCCCGTGGCCCCGTGTCTCAATCCAGAAGCGAGAGCCTTTCTATTTAAAGAATCTTTTCTTTTTTTGAGTAAGTGTATATAGTGGAGACAAAGTTGATCGATCTCCGTGTATAGTGAGCTTCTTGTCAAAGTTTTATGCAGGACAATCTCAACATTATGGGGGTCTGGCGTCTGGGGCTCCACAATCAGCTTGACGTAAGAGAGAGCTTGCATATTTACTCTGTAAAATTATGATACCAGATCTCACATCATTGTTTTCGTCGTGACCTGAGACCAGTACCTGTTTCTCACATGGGCAAACGGGACAAGCGCAGAGGGACCACAAATTTTCACAGCCCCAAAATTTACTTCCTTTTGTAGTCTAGGCACGGCCCACGAGCCCTTCCCCTCCCCCCAGAGGCGGATTTGTAGTTTTACCGCCTGCGAGCTACACAAATTTTGCCACCCTTCACCCATTCTCATCTGATTTTCTAAACCACTCATTCCATGAATTTTGCTCCCGAAGGGCTAAAACCCGTTTAGCCCCCTGTCTCTAAGTCACTCTTTTGGTCACTTATTTGCGTGCAAACGTTTTTTGGTCACTCTTTTGGTCACACACAGACCTGGGCCGTCGCTCTTTAGGTTACTATTTTGGTCGCTGTCTGAACTGATATCTCGCTCACTGTCTTGGTCATTCACATGATTCAAACTCTTTAATTCACTCTTCTGGATCTACCGGCCTGGTGCTCCACTCTGCATATCATTTGATGATTTTTGTTGCCCCATGGTCATTTTCTAATTAATATTCAAGTTTTTCCGCACACTAATTAGATCGAGTCCTACAATTCATTGCCGATTCCGAACGGCAGCCTTTTTTTATACTCATCGAGAGGTTTGTGCGCTAACCAATCGGTGTGGGACTCCCAGCGGTGGCATTTTTTTTTTTTTGCTGTGGTCATGTAGCCGTTTCTGTTGCACCCCTGCGTCAGGAAAGTTTCTGACAACGACGAACTCATTTGGTCACTAATTGGAAACTCATTTGGTCACTCATTGGAAACTCATTTGGTCGCTTACTGGAAACTCATTTGGTCACTCATTGGAAACTCATTTGATCGCTCACTGGAAACTCATTTGGTCACTCATTGGGAACTCATTTGGTCACTCATTTGCTCTTTGCTTACAGGTCCCTTGTTTCCTAAGTCACTCTTTTGAACACTCATATGCTTGCAAACTGTCTAAGTCCATCGTTTGGTCACTCACTGAATCTAGTCCCCTCGCTCTCTAGGCAGAGGTGGATTTATAATACCACCTGTGGACTATAAAAATTTTGCATACGGACTATGCAAATTTACCACTCCATTATTTTTGACAACTCATTCTTCTGCCCCCCCCCCCGCTGTAAATACACTTCTGCCCCCCCCTTCCCTGCATATGCTTCCGCCTCAAAGAAGACTATTACAGGGGACTCCCAAAAATTCATATTTGCCGAGGGCCCAGCATAGGCGGAGATAGACTTGAAAGTCGCTGGGGGAACACGATGATGATTGTTGGTGGGGGGGGGGGCATGACGATGATGATGTCAGTTCGTTTATACGCATCAGATCAGTCGGCTCCGCAACTGATTTTGACGCTGGTGCGGGCCCTCCGCCATGGCTTACCCGCCGTATCTACGCCCATGGGATCGAAATTGTGAGGAACTGGCCCTGCCTGTGGAAAGGCTTTTTAAAAAAGGGGGAAACCGGCTCGAGCATCGAAATGGAGAAACAAACTTCGTTGGCCTGTCGTCGTCTGTGGATATCGAAACTACGCCAACACGACCTCACAGGTTCCTGTTTTATTGAAAACATTATACAGTATTTCATAAGTTCTATACGCGCGCGCGCGCGTGTGTGTGTGTGTGTGTGTTTCCGTAGTTTCACTATGTGTGTATCTCCCGTTTCCTGTGTTGGTGTGCCTCCTGCTGCAATTTATAATTCCAGATCCAATGAAAGTTAATCAACGAATGTCAGACCAGTGATTCCCCAAACGGTTTGTCACGGCACCATGTCGTACAGAGTCGCGACAGGTGAAGCGGCATCAGGTCTGCGTTTAAGAGGATCCTGCACTCAATGCCGTCTGAAGGCATGGGCCCACCCGGGCACGGCCCGGGACCTCAAGAGAAAAGGGGCCTCACAAAAATGAGATCTGGTTGAAATTTTCGAGAATTGCCAGATAGGCCCTCAGAAAAATCACTTATCCCGGGGGCCCATGATGCTCTTAAGACGGCCCTGCCTGCACTCACAGTAATAGAAGGAAAAAAATATTAATTAGGGGCCGTTCAAGTCATCATCGATGGGGGGGGGGGGTTCCGATTTGCTGACTTCTGATGACAAGGGGTTTGGATAATGCTTACATCATCAACCACCCTTTATGAAAATATGAGTTAGGATTCAGGGGGGGCAGAGCTGATGACGAAATTTTGCTGACAAGGGGGGGGGGATCAAAAATGACTAAAAATTTGCTTACGTAATACTTCAACGGCCCCTAGAGAGAAAGAGAGTGAGAGAGATTTCTTTTGCAACAAAACAAGGGGCTGGGCGTCAACGATAAATATGTTAATGGAAAGATAATTTCACGAACCAAGGCATACTAACAATATTTTGGGGCACAAACGTTTTTGGAGGCCACTCTAGATCCAGATTTTTTTTTGGGGGGGGGGGCATCCAAAAAACATAAATTATTACAAAATGTACAGAAACGCGCCAAAAAATTATGACACAATTGGAAATTACATATTAATGTATACACTAATTTAAAAACTACACACACAATATCAGATATAATTCACACACAAAACTAAATTAACACAAAAAGTGTCAAAAATTCTGAATCGATGAATATTTGAAATTAATGAAAGAAGTAATTCCAGAGCTGATAAAACTCAACACCTAATGAATGAATAACTTCCCAGACCTAATAAATGAAAGAATTTCAGACCTAATGAAAGAAATAATTTCAGACCTAATGAAAGAAATAATTCCAGAAGTAATGAAAATTGGGACTTAATGAAAATGATAATGTTGGAACTGAAAATCAGGACCCTGATAAAAGAGTTATTCCAGAATGTATTAAAATTAGAATTTGATGAAAGAAATAATTTCAGAACTAATGAAAATTCCAAATTCCTAAAGAAATCATTTTTCAGAACTAGCAGGGCCGTCTCAAGAGTATCATGGGGCCTCCGGGCCAAGTGGTTTTTTGGAGGCCCTACCTGGTAAATCCTAGAAATTTTCAACCGGATCTCATTCTTGTGAGCCCCCCTCTTCTCTTGAGGCCCCCGGGCCGTGCCTGGGTGGGCCCATGCGTTAAGACGGCACTGAGAACTAGTCAAAGCCTAGTTCATAGTTCATCAAAGCCTTCATTTTCATGCTGCACAATTGAAACCAATTAATTTTACTTGCAGATAATTGTCAGAAATACTTTTGTTTCTATTTGATAGGTGGAAGCAGAGGAACCAGTTCAAAGCTGTTTTACAGGTAGGCTGACCTAGGCTGAAATTAGAGGAGAGCAATGGACAACTGTCCCGTGTGGCAAACATTATGGGGCAGCTAATTTCAGGAAAGAGTGAAAATACCGTTTAAAAATCATCGAAGTTTTGCAGCGGTGGGACTGTTAAAATCATGTTTGCCGCTCCCCCCCCCCCCCCAAAAAAAATCCTAGTTACGACCATTGGTCTGACCATATTTTCTTTGAAAGAAATACGGGAATTTATCCCAAACATGGGAAAAATGCCAATAAGAAGTAAAATCACTGACTATTACGAATCACGGGGGGGGGGGGATGTTAATCATGATAGATATGCGAAATAAACATTTATATTTTTGTCATAAGTGGTCATTCAAGTATTACGTCAGCATCGGTGGCTTCTCTGGAACTGTGCCGCGCGTTACTCAAATGATCTGTAAGCGTGCCGCGGATCATTTAAATAATCTGGGAATGTTCCGCGGTTAACTTGAGCGATGTAAAACTGCACTGCGGGCCGCGTAAGTGCTCAAAAACTATGCCACATGCCACATAAGGATTTCTAAATGTGCCGCAGACCGCTTAAATGTTCGACTGGAAGTGTGCCGTGAGTAACTCAAATGATCTGTAAATGTGTTGCGGGTCACTTAAGCGAGGCCAATTGTGCCACGAGTCACTTAAGCGATTTGTAAATGTACCTCTTAGTTCATTTTGCAAAATTAGGTTTGAGATGGCGGGCCACATCAGATAATCGCGATGGCCACATTTGGCCTGTGGGCCAAGACTTCAAGGCATGGGAGATACGGGGGGGGGGTCAAAAATGGGTGAAAATCTCCTGACGTGATCACTGAGCTATACCCAATTGTCAAAACTTCTATATGCGGATGCGGAGCCCGCACTTAGATTTTGACACATGCGCACGACGCGACGTCCGGACTCGCATGAACATTTCCTAGGTGCGGAGATATTTCGGCTCGTCTGAAAGGCTCAGTATATTCCAATTGTTAAAACTTTTTCCGGACCTGCGTCCGCATCCGCTCTGTGTGAGAGGCCTCTAAAAAGGAAAGCTTATTTACTTATAGCTCAGTGGACGTGATACTCGAGTGGCCCATAACAGTTATAATGTAAATCATTAAAAGTTGAGGAAAGAATTTAAAACTTTGATTTCAATAAAAAATTAAAATTTGCTCGTGCTTCGTCGAAAGTTCGGGTTAAAAAGCAGGAAATTTTTTTTAAAAAAACATTCGGATATACAATATTGTAGGAAAATAGGAAATATCGCGAGAAATGTGGGTCGTATGGTCACATCATTTATGAAGATAACTATTATGGTCACTAATTATGAAGTTTTGCTGCCATCTACAGAATTTAAAAAAGGCTAAAACATTATAGTAGGTCAAGTTTTCCTTTAGAAAAACTTACAATTTTTGTCACTAGAGTGATATTTTAATTTCGGAAGTTACGATTTTTCTTCTTTTTGCGACTCAAAATATCTTAAAAGTGAACAATTTATCGTAGAAGAGCAGCAGATGTATTTACGCATGGTTTTATCCCCAATCAGATATTTTATTACGAAAAATTTGTGGATTTAAGAGGAGAACACACTCTTGTGATGTTATATGAATAAGAGCCGTATAGAACATTGAAATGACGGCTCGACACATTCAAACAGGTTTCCTTACCCACGCTGAAAAAGTGTGCAGCCTTTACAAGAGAGCTCTTCGCGATCTATGGAGTAAATACGAGGATAGGTATGAATGACCTATGTTTGTTTACAATGTGACACTCAATGTACTTAATGCTCAGAGGCGCATTTGTGGTTTTACCGCCCTTCTACCATTCTAGTTTAATTTTCTTGACCCACCCATTCGTCGCCCGCTTAGTCTTCTTCCCTTTAAATATGCGTTTGCCTTTGTTGTGGTCACTTACATGATTGCACGCGCTGTAGCTCACTGACCTGAGCCCTTGCTCTTCTGGTCACTCTCGGATCCAGAGTTGGGCGATCGCCCTTCAAGTGCTTGATTGCATAGGGAAAATTCGTATTTTCCGTAAAATAGGAGACTGTCCCTCAAACCAAAAGTCGCCCCTCCCCACACATCGCCCTGGATTCGTGCCCGATGCTTGTGCACACTCCAGATTGAAGATTGTGGTTCTGAGGGGCCTGTTGCAGGATGCAGAGGGTTAGCGTTCAGGTTAAGTGGCCCCGCCAGTCCTGTTGAGACATCCCAATACTCATTCTGGATCATCTTAAGAACATGATAGGCCCCATGAAAATTGATTTTTCTGAGGCCCCTCACATGGCAATAAATTTGCATTTCAATTTGCATATGCTTACAATTGAAAATTTTTTTAAGGTTTCATTTTTATGAGGCCCATGCATTAATGTGGCACTGCCCTCTACCCACTATGTTGTGGGGGTCCTACTGGATTCTAAAAGCAGTTAATCACACTTTTTTCCATATCGTACAGTCAACGCTCTTTATTTATTCAATACTGTTTGGCTGAGGCCTATACAAGAGGATGCTGAAGTTATGTATGACGATTGATGGCACAGGAAAATGCGGAAATTGTAGTACAATCTACTATATTTAGTGGTAGGTTTCTTGGGAAGAAGATATATTTGTGACAATCTGAAGAGGCAAAGATGGGATGTGAAATTTTTGGGAATGATTGCATCTAACAGAGAAATGTGAGGGCTTAATTAGAATGTTGGAAGTGTCAATATTAAGAAAACCCATGGATGATTTTGAAAAGTTAAACGAGAGATAAGTTGAAGAAAGAGGAGAGTGGTTGGATATTGAGTTGGCGCTTGAGCTCCAATATGGAGACAAATAAAGACCAACAGTTAAAAATGAAGCAAGTGGACTTATTTTGAATAGGTTCTAATTTGTCTATGTTGGTTGGGTATGTAGCAACCATTTCATTACAATGACTAGTAGGATAATAAGTCCTTAATGTTTTCATAGAACAACTATGATATGTGTTTTACTTTCGATATAACGGCCCTCCTAATGATTACGTCCTCTTTCAGTGGGGCCAAGGAGGTTGTTGTATCAAGCGTGACTGTATCTCGTTTTTCGCTCAAATTCTTGACATGAGCCCCCGTATCCTGCAGCAAGGCTCTAGTCTGAAATCTTTGGCTGCCCCCCCCCCCCTGCATAGTAAATTTATAGTTTGAAAAACCAAAAAAAAAGTATTAAAATTTGTCCCTGGCTGCTGGAGCCTTTGGGGGGGGGGGGTTGCACAGGCCTTTATTTCTTTTTGACTCTTTCTGTACCCCTCCTTGTCAAGAAGAAAACACCAAATAGATGAGGACTGAAGTGAATTAAAAAAAATTCATCTACTCTCAATCAAAGAAAGATAGAAATTCGCCGCCAAAGCTGTTAGTAAAAACCACCCAAAAAATACTGCCACCTGCCAAGCCAAGAATTTCCAGCGAAACTTCTTTCAAACCAGTCCGGTTTGGCCGCTCTAATGGAGGTAGGCCCCCACCCACCATTCTAGGAGACTATATGCTTATGCTAGGAATTATGGTGGTCTTTCTTTAAAATGTTTTACCAGGGTGCTCTAAATAGGATCTAGGAGATAGACACGAAATAACTGTGAGGTCCCTTTGCAGAATTAAGTTTTTCCTGATTCTTTAAATTTAAGGTAAACTTTGAAAGGGATGAGTAACTTTTTTTATTAGTGCAAGTCTAGCAAAATTTTAATGAATTTTGATTTGATAAACAAACGATCTCTTGCAATGCAATTAGTTACATGTATCAAAGCCTCCTAAGTGAGGACTAGAGAGGCTTTATCTGTTGAGCATCTTGTAATCGCAACTGAGCCAAAAGATCTCTTGCCTTTTCACATCTTTCTTTTTGGGAGAGTGGGGACCATCCTCCTTTTTCCAGAAAAAGCTAGATGTGGTCCTTTCACAGAGATGAACCAATGTGTAGAAAAAAATTCCGCCTTATCAGGAGGTGGACCTTTAAAGAGAGACACCAAATTTAATATTCATGATCTAAAAGTGATTCAACGCACCTGAATAATGGCTATTGGATATTATTATTTATTCTTTAATTTCAGAGCTGAACTGCGCTACCATTCTGTGTTGTTGAGAAAACGATTTGACGATCATAAAGATGAGAAGGATATGAGGAAAGCTAAGATGTACCTTCAGGAAGGTGAAAAAGAGTATGCCGAAAAGTTGCATTATCAATCTCGTAAATGTGAGCTGATTCGAATGTACTTATTTATTATTTGTGATGCATGGCAGTGACATTTTAGAGTGATACAGATTTTTATGTGTTATCTAATTCTCTGTGGTTTATTTTTTCAGTTGCTTATTCTCCTGGTGGTATAAACTATGAAAGAATACCTATTGTTCCAGATTGGGTATGTATGCCCAGTGTTTTTCAATATGCATCTGGATGTGCGATTCACGCTTCAAAATTCAATTTCACTCCTGAATTTCGTTGAGGAGTGAAAATCACTCCTTCACATTTCAGCAAACTGTTTTTAATAGACTCTATTCTCACTGATAAGAAAGGAAAAGGACCTCTCGTTTTAGAAAAATACTCCTTAGAATTTTGGAGAGGAGTGAAATTACTCTTCAAAATTATATTTTCGGATAACACTGTTATGCCAAACTCTGCTTGGCACCCTCTGAAAATGGTTTGGATTAGTTTTAAATCAACATTTAAGTCATAGTTTCACCTTTTATTCCATCACCCCATTCTTTGGAAATTTTTTTCTCTCATTGCAGGCCTGTCATTTAGGGGGGCACCTGGTTTTTGAAAATACACTAAAAATTGTGTGTGTGTGTATATATATATATATATATATATATATATACATATACATATACATTAGTACATTTGCTTTGCTCCCCCCCCCCCCGGAAAAAGTTGAAATGACGGCCCTGTCTCATTGCCCTGAGGCTGACAGGACTTCAGCCGAAGTGACACAGGTCAAATCTGATTTTTCCAAGTACAAAGCGACGTATTCTGCTTTTGAGGAAACTGTCTTACATTTTGGTTATGGATTTTACCGTTCTTAATCACGCCAGATTACTTGATTGCTCTTACTGATGAGCCATCAGTACCATAGCCTCACAGCCTGTAACAGGGACCATAGGCAGTCTTCTTCAGAGTGAATTTATAGCACGAAAAAACAAAAAATGAGGCAAATTCTCCTGGGCGCAAACCCCACCCTCGTGAGTGTCATGACCATTCATTATACTTATTTGTAAAGAAGAAATATAACTAGGCGACTTTTATTAAGAAATTTATTTTAAATGCGTTTCTTGTACTCCAGACATGTAAGAAGCTAAATTTTTCCTTTGTCTCTATTTGACTGTTCCAGAAAAATTGCTGGGTGGGTACCAAAATGCACATTTGCCTTTTTATGAAAGAGTATGTTCTTGTTTCACAATGTTACAATCCCAGGTTCTATCTGTTCCCTCAAGTTTTCTCAATATCTCCGTCAAAATATGACTCAAAAGCATTATGCCAAGCTTAAGTTGCCTCTGTGTGCATGGTCATGCACGACTGAAAATGCTTTTATGCACACAAATTTCCTGCTGCTCAGAAAAAATTCACATTGTATGCAGAAACATGTTTTATCATGCTGAGCAGATGTCGAAATATTGTGCCCATAGTAACAAATCCACTCGGGTGAAAAATATTTTAGAGGGCATGGGTGGTCTGCACCCACAGAAGACTGAATAATTAACCTTACAATATAGAGGCGAATAATTGATGTAGTGAACCTAATCAAAAAACTAAAAATAAAAGAAAAAAAATTGTTTGAGATCTTGCACATTTGTTATTAGACGTGCCATTTTTATACTGTACTACTAAATCGTACATGAATCTTGTAAACATTCTTCTGAGGCAATGATTTGGTGCATGAATGTGTTGCACGTGTATATGTATGGCTCTAACATAGTTTTGTTGTCAGAATTGTGTGTGTTTCGTGTTAGATCGATGCTGCCACCTTGCTTTTATATTTTGAAGTGAAAATGACAAATGTCTGAATTTTCATGTTGTACGAGTATCATGTTGAAAGTGTCGCTACTCTCTGCAGAGATGCCATTTTTTACGCTACTGTAGACTTGTTTGTTTGGCACTTATTAGACCAGAGTGTGCCAGATTACTGGAAATCAGTTATAAAAGCGTATTTGAGCAGTATAAACTTCTACATACAGACATTCTTTTAAAAAAATTTCTATTCTCGAAGAAAACCTGTGAAAACATAGGATTACCGGACAGGCCCGACTAGCATGTGGCTGGATTATTGAGAGTCTACTTAACCATACATGCATCTCCTACATATTCCTCTGCCAAATTTCTAATGAATCAGTACATACTAAAGCATTTGTCCTGAGTGTATGTGTAGCCCTCAACATATAGATCAGTCTTGCTTGTGTTTTATGTTCTGCTGCCCCCTAGGCCTTAACCTTCTGAAGTGACAATACATTTTTTTTTATACTGCTGATTAAACGATTCTTTTTCTTTGAATCCTAATATGTTGATATTTCAATAATTTTCTTCAGGTAATGGATCAGTGGCATCCTCTGGAAAAAGCGCAGTATCCCAAATATTTTGCTACCAGAGAAAAGCGCAAGCAAGAGTATATTGAACGATGGGAGAAAAAGTATGGTAAACCTGAATTCGCAGATGATCATCACTAAATTTCCTTATCAAAGGTAAAAATTGTTTGTGATAATTTCTATGCAGGCATTTTATGTGCTGTCATTATTTATGGTGAGAAGAAAACATTTTATGGTTTGGGTTCATTTTAATTGTAAAATCTTTTAGTTAGCATCCATTTAGACACAAGTTACAAAATATGTAGCTGCAAATTCAAAATTGTCATTTACAAAGGGTTGCCGTGCACCCTTGGTAACGTCAGTTTTGCCAATTTTCACAACAGATGGCACCACTATATGGACCCAAAAGAATGTAGGTCACCACAATAGTTTCTTGCAACTAAAACAGAACTGCTACAAAAAGAGCAAATACTGATTTGCTGTATTTGAAATACTGTATTGATGTCTCTCTTTGCTGTCAATTTTATTGCTTTGTGACTTTCTCCTGGAACATGCAACATTCTCTTTGACCAAGAATCTTGTTTTTTGTTAAATTTATTGCCATTTCTAAAAGCTTTCATACCCGTGTATAAGTTGGCTGTTCTACGAAGCACACTTTGATGCTGATCGCCGTAGCTTGACAGTACTTCTAGCCGGCTTGTGATGGTTAATTTGTGACAAGTCCCGAGGCAAGATTGGCTATGGTTAGAATAGCATCTGCTCAGTTTGAAAGCAACGGTTCTATTGTGGGAATTTTGATGGTGATTGGTCAAAGGGTGTAAAGAACGTGTGGAAAAAACCACAAAAAAAAAAACTCTCGCATCAATGAAGAGATGTTTCAGATGGAAAAAAACTTTTCCTTGGGAAAAAAAGAATCACTCGAGACACCTAGAAAGGAGGATAAATTTTGCAAAAAATGAAAGGATGCTTGAAATGACAGAAAAAGGAGGACATCTGGTAACCCTATATTTACAGCAAATTCAAACTGTTTTCTCTTTTTATTTTACATTTGGTAAGATTTCTGAAATTGCAGGAAAATTGTTTTATCATTAGGTTAATTAAGTTTTAAGAAAGAACTATATTTATTCGCACTTGCACATTGATAACATCTTTTTATTATTCCAGGTAACTAGGAATTTGTCCCAAGTTCTGGCAGATAAACCCGTAATAATAAATGGTGTAATAAATGGAGCTGATACCACTGTTTGCAAATGGTAGTTTTGCTGATATGTTTATTAGTATTGTACAGATTGAAAATAAATTTTTGAAAACATCTTTTGTGTTAAAATTTTTCCCTCAATTTTTTTGTATTTCATATTTATATCATATACATATTACATATTTCACGCTAAAACCTGTCTTTAACGGAACCTGTACTAAGCAGAAACCTGTCTTCAACTGAAAAAAATTGTTCTATGATTTGAATGTCAAAATAAATACTCATAAACCTGGATTAAATGGAACGTAATGTGGAAAAGAAAATTGTACCCATTAATGGAAAATTTCACTCAAACTGTTTGACGACCAATAGACCATACAAAATATTATAAAGTGGTACACTGAAATTATTTACGCACTCTATGCTTGCAAATGAGAGTTCATTTCTGTACTTGATACTGTGGTTTTAATAAGCCACATGTAGTAAAGCAGTTGCTTTCTGAAATTGTAACAAAATTTTCCCACGGGAAAAATCAGTGTAAGGGTTGAATTTTCTAATGCAAAATGAATTTTCTTTGCAAAACTTACAAAATTGTATACGAGCTGTGCGCATTCCATGATTGCAAGACTGAGCAGGGCCGGAATTAATTAGAGGCAAAGGGGGCAACTGCCCCCTTTGGCAAAATTTAGGGGGTGACAAAAACAGTTATAAAATCACTGAATTTTACAGTGGTGGGGCAGCAAAATCATGTTGCTTTCTCTCACAAAATTCTTAGTTATGGCCCTGAGGATTACATAAACATAGACGATAGTGACACCCTAATTGAAATTTTTTGAGGAAGCAAAAAAATTCAAGTGTCGTTATTTTAGAAGAAAAACAGCGTAGGTCAGAATTTTATACAGATACTCTCAAAATCTAAATACAGTATTTAGTATAATTGGAGTAATTGTTTCATCTATATTTAAATAATTTCCTTCATCTTCGATAAATTTATTTTTATTTTATTTCAATCACACACAAGGTATTTACATAATTTTATACGCATATCAATCGAACCTTTATTAAGTGTGGAAACGTGTTTAACAGGAAAAAAAATCTTGGTCCCTTGTAATTCTGTTGAAGAGACATTTTACTGTACTGAGAATATAGGTGTAAGACTACGGCCACATATGATTTTTAAAGCTGGATATAAAGCCTGTTTCCATGTAGCTTATACCCCATGGCCACACGTGCATGATTTTACTATTGAATTGCACAGAAAAGCAATCCTTGTTGCCATCACACTTTTGGCTTTACCATTATGATAGCACCTCAGAATTACCATATATACTTGTGTATAAGCCAAGTTTTTTTGTGGAAAAATTTGTTCCCAAAGTGGGGGGGTCGGCTTATACTCGGGTCAGTCTTTTATGAGAAAATATCGACCCCCGCAAACAGTAGCCATTTTTTTAACAGTGTTCTATAAACCGGCATTATTGGTATGAGATATGTTCAAACCCCACAGAACTGATAGTGAAAGCCGAGGCAAAGAAATCGAAAACATCATTGACTGGTGGTGGCTAACGTTGATTGTACAGCCTTAGACGCGAGCATTAACAAGCCTCTCAAAGATAAAGAAACTACCCAAAAAAAGTGGTGCCTTGAAGAAACTTGATATTGGCCTGGTCTGCTAATGGATACATGGGGCGTGGAATTCTATGTTTCCACCGAAACTATCATCCGATCCTTCAAAAAGTGTTGCATCAGCAATGCTATGGATGGAACTGAAGATGATATCTATCCTCTTTTAAAGTGACAATGGCGATGAAAGCCCAGATGAGGATAAAAACGAAGATGCTGCACCCCTATGATGATCTGATGGATTACGATGTGCTTGGAGACTCAGAAGAAACGAATTAAGAAGTTTGAATCATTTTCTATTGTAAATTTCCGTAAGCTGTTCATTTTGCATGAAAATATAAGAATGTTTTTTCTCTGAAATGCACGGAGTTTTAGGGGTCAGCTCATACACGGTTTTCAATTTATTGTGATTTTGGTGGTCCTGAAGTTGGGGGACACTTCACCTACCATGAACTTCACTCTATTTACTTAATTTGACTTGCACTTTTTCACTCAAACCCGTACTTCAAAAGTGACCGCCTTGTACACAGTATGATAATGAACGGAATTTGATTGAATAATCATTTAGTGCTATGGTAATTTGCTAATAAGTGTCACATAATTAACTCTTAGAAGACTTTATACATGGCAGTGTTTCACTGTTGTCACCAGATTCATCAGAAATTGAGCAACCAATCAAAGAATGGAAAAAAACTCTTGCTTGAAAGAAAATTCTGAGAAAGCTCCCCCACACACACTGAATATCTGCTAGGTAATTCATTCAAAAGGCAAAATATTCAATCGATTTCCACATATTTACATTTAATAAATAATGGCACAGTATTTACAAATAAATAAAACATGAGAATCACAATGTAGCAAGTATCCTAGTGTAAGATAAAACTGCTGCTAAGAATACTTGGCCTACTCCCCACACTAGAGCATAATCGGGCATCATCTGAAATCTCGAAGCCCTGTATACTCCAGCTATTGCAGCACCTATAAATTAAATTTTAAAAAAAAGACAGTAAAATAATCTTACACAATTTCAAATAATTGAAACTTAAGCATACATTGATATATGTTTTCAGATGATCAAATATATATCGATGTAAAACTCCAGTATCATTAATAACAGTGGTTAATCTTTGGAAGCCTGATGCTTTTTAGTTTAAAATGAGATCTATAACCACCTGTATGTAATTACAATCCAACATACATAATCATTCGCCATCCTTTACTCTGTGCAGCTTTATAACCGAGGCATTTCCAGCAACCTTTATTCTAATGAGCCGCAATGTGTGCTTGCTGCACCAAGCAAGCAAAACCGTCCATAAAAACGCTTAAAGGCTGGGTTACGATAGGGCTTGACAAATCAAAAAAATATTTGGGCGCCAGCCAAATGTCTCAGGAGCCAAGTATGGTAGTTTGCTCATGAAAAACAGTCCTAAATAATGTTTTCACTTTTCCAATGTTGGAAAATGAGCATAATGAAATCAAAAAATTTTGTGTCATCCTTGGATTCCAATTTAGCAACCCTTTTAAAAAATTTTATGTGCCAATACTAATTTTCTAATTGCCATGGTGACCTAGCGCCTGAGATTTGACCAACCCTGGGTTATGATAACTTTGCAATTTTAATTGCGAGAAATAAGAAACAAAATAATGACAAAAAAAAAAACATACTTGTTATGACACCACAGGTTATAGGAAATAATATCCCAAAGACTAGAATCGAAGCAGCAACAAAACGGCCAAGCTTGTGTTTCCACAGCATTGCAAACGCTATTGCAGCAGCTACTGTGTGCACAAATACTGACGAGAAGAGTACCCACATGAAGATTCTGTACCACATTTCTAAAAATACAGGTTTTGAAAAAATTTAAAAAAAAAGCAGAATACATGAATTTTCGGTTGAAGCTTAATTATTTCTAACACAAATCCCCAAAGCAGAATATGCCGAAATGTGCGACGTATGTCGCAGAACAATCTGGAAGAATTTTAAGAAAAGTGTAGAAAAACGCTATTCTGTATATTCGAATTTTTACCGCAGAACATTTTCAGTCACCTGAGGGCTCGTTGCAGAACATCGCAAAACATTCTGCTTTGGGAAATATAAAAATCCCGGAAAAATTTAGCTCTTTCTAATTAATTTATGAATTGTTTTCCTAATATGCATACATTCAGATATTCACTAAAATCTGGGGTTTATCATATTTTGAAACTCAAAAATGATGAAACCGATGGCCCCCATAACAAAGCTTATGACAATAGTAGTGAAGACTTGAACTCAAGGTTTGTTAAAAAGGTATCTCACCATATTTGTTCTGTGTAATTCAATAAAGCTACAGAGGCATGGTTTTTGGTGCACGTATGTATGTGATCCTAGTGCTTGAATTTTTTCCTACGTTCAGATCGTTGATGAGTGTGTAAGTGAGCGGTGTCACATTTTTGGTTTTTGACAAAATGGCAGAAAAACTCAAACAACACTACTACTTAACTACACATGTACCTTATATTGCATCTTCCTCAATGAATTTCTAGCAAATTTGTCATCATGCATTTTTTGCTTGTGAGTATTTGAAGTTTTTCATAGATGAGCATTCTTCAGTCAGACAAGAAAAGGTTTCTGACAGTAGTTGAGAAAGAAACTGTTATTTCTTACCAGAAATGTGCCACTAGTATGGTTACGAACAGTGGTCACATCAAAAATTCCTGTCAGCATTAGCTTTCCCGGAATAGGAACACAGAATCCAAATTTAATGGGTCAGTATAAATCCTGGGGCCAATAATTTCTTCGATGGCTGTAGAATTTCTCCTCGCTATGTTCCAGCTTGCTAAAAAAATAATTGCACAATTTCAGCTAAGATTCCTTAAGCAAGGTTGCACCAAATTTGGTGTTTTCAAATTTCGTCAAGGTTTTTGCCCCTTCACAACCTAAATTTTTTTTGTCCGCCAAGCATCTTCAACATCGTGAAAATCAAGGAGGCCAAAAAAAAGACAAATATGGCAATTTTTTTTTGGCAAGGTAGAACATCACAAGGAGGAATTTTGGAACCAATGAAGAAAGTGGTCACAGGATTCCCTGCCCTATTACATTTGGGCTTTGTGTTCCTATTCCAGCAAACCCAAAGCGACTTGATTTCTTGGTGTGACCACTGTTCGGAACAATGCTAGCACCATATTTTGGGCAAGAAATTATTTCTTCTGCAGATATCACACCCACTTATCTGTCAAAAATAAAAGCCGCTGTGGTGGTTGAGTGGTCACAGTGACGGACTCCCATTGCGAGAATCCGGGTTCAATCCCCACCGGTGCCACAGTGGTGGTCGACTGAAGTTGGTTTTCTGTGGTTTCCAACTTCAAGGCGCGAATGCGAGCCGATCTCCCCGTTAAAAAGTCTCGTCACAGAGAGCAACAGGCCTACAACGTTACAAATATTCAATCATCACACTTCACTCACAATTTGAAGTATAGACGGCAGCACTGAAATATCAAACACAACACTAGCTGCGCACTTAGACTGTTAGGTACACTCACTTTGTCCCAGACTTTGCCATGAAGCTGGGCTGGAAGAAATCTCGGCAATGGGATAAGTCCGGTGGCAGAGCCCCTGGCGTTCATTCATTCATGTCAAAAATAAAAGTGCTTTTTTGTCTGACTGAAGAATCCATGAAAAAATTTTAAAATTCACAAGCAAAGGATGTATATGATGACAAACAGGGCTTCGGCCTATTGCTCAATAAATTTCAATGATGACAAAAAAGGATGGCATGTTAGATTGAAAAACATTGCTATCACCAATGGAAAATCTTCAGAATCAATTAAAGCGCCGAGGTAATCTGTTGGCCACAAAAAAATAACCGCCAAATTTGGCGCAATCCCGCTCACAGAATCTTAGCCAGAATTTCGTTTTTGTCGGCAATTTTGATTTTCATAATGTTGAAGATGTTTGGCGAGCAAATAGAATTCTATGTCGCCAAGGTTGAATTTGAAATCACCAAATTTTACACAGCTCCGCTTACGGGGTATTAACCGTACTGGGGAAAAATGTAAGTGTTTTAATCTAAATAGGTCAAAACAGTGTTTCTCAAAGTATGCGTTGCGGCTCTTAGGGGCGCCACCAATTTCTGTTAGGGGCATCGCGATTAGCTGGCGACATTAATGTGCGCTTATTCATTGCTTTGAAGTGGTACTTTTTCTAGACCGACCGTTTTGGGGAGCCACGGGTCGATACAACTGTGATGAATAACTATTTAAAGCACACTTCGAATAGCACACTCTCTATTCATAATTTCTCCTTAGCACACCACGAGCTAATGGATATGCAAAATGGAAAATTAATCATATTTCACTTCGAGTCAGAAAGACATCAATACGAAATACATAATTACCCGGAAATGTTTCCAAGGGAATGTACCCATCTTTATCATAATCATCAGTGTCCATAATGAGATCAAGAGTTATTTAATGTCGAGAAATGATCGTAGGCACATGTTTTTGTCGTAAAGCTGTACTAAGAAACACTTAAAGCTGTATCAAGCTTTGCTTTATCGAAGTGATACTTCAGGTTTCATTATAAACAACAATTGTTATTTACAGACGGCTTTAGCTGTTTTGTTTTCTGTACTACACTTGACTCGGCACAAGTCGAGAGCGTGGTCTTTCCACCAGCCAAAAAAAAACCTTTCATTTTTTGTGCTTTTTTTTTTTTGCCAGATTTCAAATGTGCAGGGGGGGGGGGATACAAATCTACAATTACTGTTGCCATATTTCTGATTTGAAATGTGGGATGGGGAGTCAAAAAATCTTGAAAGAACTGTTAGCCTCTGTATTAAACAAATGGCACCACTGCAATAACTAAACATTCATCACTCTTTCAACATATTTATTTGAATTGCTTCTCTCCATGGGTTTATAAAAAATATCTTACTTTGAAACCCACCCTTTTGAATCGGAACTGTCAGGACAGCCAAGCTCATAACTCATGCCCCCCCCCCTCCATCGGCCGAGATACAGGGTTCCGGCGTTTGTGGTGGAGCGGTCTGATCTACTGTATGTGTATATATAAATAGACATCATCATGCTTCCCCAGACTTTCAAGTCTATCTCTGCCTTTGGCCTTTGCCCTCTCCCCCATCCTGTAGCAAGGCTCCTAGGCTGGGCTGACCTTTGGCGGGTCCCTAGGCCCGACTTTTTGCACAAGCATCTCTATAGTGAATATTTAGTGCAAAAAAAAGAGATAAGAATTGTGTTTGTAGTCTCCACGGGGACTCCAGCTCCGGACAAATCTTTTTTTTTACATTATAAATCCACTGTAAAGAGACCTGCACAAGATCTCAGCTTGGGGACTCAGAAAAAATCACAGGTATTTGAGATGAAAAATTCAGAATTAATGAAAAAAAATCTAGATTCGACAAAAAATTCCAGAATTGATGTGAGAGAAAAAATCTTGAAACTAATAATTCAAAATTAATGAAAAATCCCAGAATTAATGGAAATTGAAAATTAATAAGATAAAAATTTGAAAAATGTATACGATAATAGAAAAAATCTCAGAATTGAGAGAGAAATTCAGAATTAATGAGTGAAGAAATTTCTTAGAATTGATGAGTGAAGAAATTTCTTAGAATTGATGAGTGAAGAAAACTCACATAATTGATGAAAATCCAAAACTGATGAGAGAGAAAAATCTGAAAATTGAGAGAGAAAAATCTGAAAATTGAGAGAGAAAAATCTGAAAATTGAGAGAGAGATGAAAATTCAGAATTAACTAGAGCAGCGGTTCTCAACCGGTTCTCCGTGGAGCCCTTGGGGCTCCGTGTGCACTTCCCAGGGGCTCCGCGGCGACTCAAGGAAAATAAATATGCAAATTTGACAGATAAATAAAAAAGAGGCCTACGGAGCTCCGCCATAAAAATTATATACAGAAAAGGCTCCTCGAGTCAAACAGAGCTCCGATGGAAAAATTATGCACTGATCCGCGAGTCAAAAATGGTTGAGAACCGCTGGTCGAGATCGTAATCAAACACGATCCATTGAGAGTGAATGGCATTTAAATTAATTTTACAAAATTCATAAATTATTAATAATAATTAGCGCGTGGTCTACCTGCTGACACTTCATCGTGGCTGGAACCATATTGAACAGACATAAATTTTTGTCATACTTTTAAAGCTCCTCATCATCTATTTTATCAAATATGCGTTGCAATTCGATAACTTTGACCATTTTTCGAATTTTTTATTGTTTTTGTTTAATTAATGTAAATTAATAGAAGTAAAGGAATCAAGTACTGGAATTCCATGACCCCGCCCACAAGGGTGGGACTGACAGGCAGGATCGTCTTAGGAGCATCATGGGCCCCGAGCCAAGGGATTTTTTGGAGGACCTACCTGAAAAATTCTCCAAAAATTACACTACGTCTCGTTTTTCTGAGGCACCTCTTCTCTTGAGGCCCTTCGGGCACGGCCCGGGGTGGGGGAAGCATGCATTAAGACGGCACTGCATAAGGTTCGCACCAGGCGTCCTCTTTTTTCAGTTTTGAATCTGGTGACCCTATCTCAAGACCACATAATCAGTATTTTCACTTATTTGTTCGATCATCCATATTGTCCGAGTTTTTTTGTGGAAAGAAATAATTATTTTTTTCTACATAAAATCGATTGTTGCAAATTTACAAATTTTATTAGCGAAATTTTCCTCTCATAAAAAAATTTTATGCTAAAAAATAACGAACTCTCTCTCTCTCTTTTTATCATCGCACGAGTTGCCTGAAATTTCGAGATTAGATGGCAGCACCAACAGTATATAAATCAAGCCTCCATCGAGCTTATATTACTAGAACTCCTTAATACACTATTAATACGCGTATATGAAGGCGTCTTAATATTACTGGAGAGAGTATGACGTCACTTCAGCGGTCTCCGCCTTGTGGCAGTGCTGAGAACTAAGGCGACTGTAGAAGGACAGGGCCCTTATATAGTAGTTATACTGAGAACCCCTGTCTCCCAACATCTTTCGTCGTAATATCACGTGACTCGGTGAAAACAAACACGATCCCCCGTTATTTTCTTATGGCATAAATAGGAGTTTAAAACAATAAATGAAAAAATAATTTCAGCATCGATGAGATAATTCCAAAGTTAATGAAAGGAAATAATTCCAAAGTTAATGAAAGGAAATATTTCAGAGTTAATGTAAGAGATAATTTCAGCATTGATAAAAGTGATAATTCCAAAATTAATGACAGAATTAATGAATAATAAAATTTATGAAAGATAATTCCAGAATGAAGGAAAGAGATAATTCCAGAATGAAGGAAAGAGATAATTCCAAAATTAATGAAAAAGAGATAATTCGAAATTTAATGAAAGATATAATTCGAAATTTAATGAAAGAGACAATTCCAAAATTAATGAAAAAGAGATAATTACAAATTTAATGAAAGAGACAATTCCAAATTTAATGAAAGAGACAATTCCAAATTTAATGAAAGAGACAATTCCAAATTTAATGAAAGAGACAATTCCAGAATTAATGAGATATAATTTCAGCATTAATGAAAGAAATAATTTCAGCATTAATGAAAGAAATAATTTCAGCATTAATGAAAGAAATAATTTCAGCATTAATGAAAGAAATAATTTCAGCATTAATGAAAGAAATAATTTCAGCATTAATGAAAGAAATAATTTCAGCATTAATGAAAGAAATAATTTCAGCATTAATGAAAGAAATAATTTCAGCATTAATGAAAGAAATAATTTCAGCATTAATGAAAGAAACAAATCCAGAATTGATGAAAGCAATTACTCCAGAAGTAATCCAGAATTGATGAAAGCAATTACTCCAGAAGTAATCCAGAATTGATGAAAGCAATTACTCCAGAAGTAATCCAGAATTGATGAAAGCAATTACTCCAGAAGTAATCCAGAATTAACGAATGAAAATTCAAGAAATAATGAAGGAAAATTCAAGAAATAATGAAGGAAAATTCAAGAAATAATGAAGGAAAATTCAAGAAATAATGAAGGAAAATTCAAGAATTGATGAAAGAAATGATTCCAGTATTAATGAAAGAAATGATTCCAGTATTAATGAAATAAATAATTTTATCTTTTTTTCACCTTTATATGAGTTCTTTATCCTTTTTTTTAATCTTTAAAATCTAATATTTAGAGACCGAACTGTACATTTCAATGTGCAAATTGCCAGGCGGGAACTTTGTTTTCACTGACTCACGTGATTTCCTTGCATTTGATGTCGCTGCAGTCGCGCTCCCTCCAGTAATATAAGCTCGATGCAAGCCTCGGAATCTCTGTCGTCTGCTTCTCTCCACTTGTTTTGGGCGTCTCCTTGTGTCCGGAAAAAATTACTGAACTGACAGTTCGAACTTCCAGTTCTGTTTGTGAGCTAAGCTTCTACGGAACCGGACAAACCGTCTGTCGTCTGCTCATTGAGAGGTTCTTCGTTTTGGACGTCTCCTTATGCTCAAATAAAATAACCGAACTTTCAGTTTGAATTTCCAGTTCAGTTTATGAGCTTTGTTTGTAAGGAACTAAGCGGAATAAAAAATACGTTTTTTTTTACTTTGAACTTCATCATCACCACATGAGTCGCTTTTAAATTTGAGATTAGATGGCAGCACATTACTATAAAGTAGAGTGTGGAAAAATTCACTTTTTACGATCTTACCTGTCGTCTGCTTGTGTGGAGGTCCTTTGTTGGATGGCCCGAAGGCATAAAGCGCTGTATAATTGAAGAAGAAGAGGTCCTTTGTTTTGGATGTCTCCTTGGGTCATGAAAAAATTACTGAACTGGAAGTTTGATCTTTCAGGTCAGTTTATAAGGAGCAAAGCTGAATGAAGAATTTAGTTTTTTTATACCTGAGCTTCGTCATCACCACATAAGGCACTTCTGATTTTCAAAGTACCAACAATATTTTTAAAAATGAATGTCTTAAAGTATTCTAGAGCAGTGGTTCTCAACCGGTGCTCCGTGTGCACTTCCCAGGGGCTCCGCGGCCACTCGAGAATAATAAAATAAATCAATAAATTCGATAAACAAACAAAAAAGAGGCCTGAAGGGTACCGCGATATAAATGATATACTAAAAAGGGCTCTTCGAGGTAAACAAGGCTCCGCCAGAGAAATTATTCACTGAAAAGGGCTCCGCGAGTCAGAAAAGGTTGAGAACAGCTGAACTAGAGAAATAATTCCAGAATCAATGAAAACCCCAGAATCAAATCAGTTGTAGCTCAGACATCTTGTTTACTATATACAAAAGAAAAAAATGTATTTTTTCTCACTCTTCTTTTATCATAAGTGCAAGGTCCCTAAACTGCAGGGGCCTGGTGCGATTGCACCTGTCGCACATCCATAAAGCACGGATCTGCATTCAACAGATACATAGACAGTTTAATGTCATCCTTTGCTGTCCCTCTGCCCCATAAGTTTTTCAGCAGCATTACTTTCAAAAGCATCCTTGTTGCAAGAAATTTGACTTCAACAATAATTTTCTCAAAACCAGAGTTATGGATGAACAAGGTTCTTCTGCAATATTCATTTCTTACAATGTGTATGCTGAAGAAAAAAATTACTAAATATAAAAATTTCAAATTTTCTATTTAATGTATATAAATCCATACAAGGAATTTGTTTTCCTGAGCACACATGCTACATATTTGAAGATATCAGTGTCTATAAATATTTTTTTTTTGTTCCAAATTCATTCTATAAAAAGTTGGCAAAACAGAAGTTTTAGAGATCAGCAACCGTTAGTCCGCTTCTTTATGGTGTGAGACGTTTAGGATCACGTGGGAACATGGATGTCTTTCTGATGTTGTCCAGACCCAAGTATAACATTGTAACTCTCTCCAACCCTGAAAATTAAAAGAAAAAAAAAAACGAATTTTCAAATGAATTCACTTCTTTTTTTCTTAATATTGATAAAAATAATTAAAAAAAACTTTCACATGCATAAAAATATTTTATTATACTTTCTCTGTCATAATCTGAAATATGTTGCAAGACTATATTCAACTCAACTTTGGATTCTGACACTGGAACCTGTTCAGATTACCAAGACTCATCTTATAAAAAGGAATTTTTTAAATGTTAAATTGATGTAGACAGAACCAATAATTCTATTTTTCAATGACAGACAGCGGGTAAACTTGGTAATATCATACATGTAGATGGAATTTCTCAAAAATATTGAACATTCAGTATGCAAGTAAAAACGTGCATGTGCTAACTTAACGTAAGGGCACAGGTCAGGAACTCTGGGTGAGCGAGGTAACATGACCTAAGGTGATAACCTGACATTCCAATTTACATCAGTTGAGGCTGTTTTGAAGAAACTTTAGTTCATTGTTTTAACCAGGATTCCATGACGTTTGTAGATGGTTCTGCACATAGGCAGGGATCTGCCCAGCTGAAATTTGGGTTTGTTTCTCTGATCCTTCACAAAAATTGAAATATAAAAACAGACCCTTCATAAGATAAAAATTAAGGATTTCATTTCTTTTATGACAAATTAACTAGATTGTCTTACTTTATCCAAAATCACTTATTTTTCACTAAATTAATGACCATTTTCACAGAAATAAGGAAAACAACTTTCACTGAAACAGGACTATACAGTCTGGTCATACCTCTGATACGATGCCCTTTTTTTCCAGTCATTTGTATTTTGTTTTTTTTTACAGGGTTCAAATCATCAAGGTTCTAGCATATATTTATTTTTTTCTTTATTTCATGGATAAATCAGTACCATCTCAGTCAAATTTCTATAAGTCTAACTTTCAGTACCTCAAAAACAGTTTACCGAAAATTCACAGCTAGGAAAATTCACCAACCAACAATTCATCAATGGGAAATTTACAGACAACATTTCAACACGAGTAAGTGAGGAATGGCTGAATGAGCAACCTAGAGATAGAGGAAGTGACCTAGTGAGTGAGTGTTCATAGTGAATATGTGACTACTACACAGTGGTAGACTGAGGAGTGACCTAATGAGTAAGTGATGACCTGGTGATTGAGCAACCTAGTCAGGAAGTAACAAAGTGAGTAAACTAGTGAGTGAGTGATCTTGACAGTAAATGAGCAACCTAGTGAGTGAGTGATCTTGAGAGTAAATGAGCAACCTAGAGATCAAGTGAGCAACCTAGAGATCAAGTGAGTGACTGACCTGAGAAAGTGATCAAATGACATGGTGAGCAAAATTGTTGAGTGAGTGACCTACAGACTAAGTGATAGAATGTGCGTTACCTAGTGATTTTCTGTGTGACTTAGTGAGTGAGTGGGAACGAAAGCAAGCTAGTTGTAGTGACAGGCCATGCAGTCTCCTTTAATTTTACATCCAGCAAGTTGGACTAAATAAAGCAGTTGCTCCCAAATTTTTAGCTCTCTCTTGCCCTGTTGGTGTTATGTTTGAGACTTTAGCGGCATGACAAATGTGTTGCTCATTTGCTCACTCGATCATTCATTTGTTCACTCTCACTTGCACAATTGATCATGTATTCACTCGTTCACTTGCTCACTCGATCATTCACTCATATCGAACTGTAGTCTGTGAATTTTTCATGAATTTTAAGTGAATAGTTGGTTAGTGAATCTTCCTAGCAGTGTATAGAGTTCTTTTTCCTTCTTTTTTAAAAATTTATTCAGAAATTGTTTTGCAGCTGCACTGATTGTTGTATTATGTGCAACATAGTGTTTTTGGTGTATTCTGCTTTGGGAGCCATGAAGTATTTTTAATTTATATATTTTTTACAAATCAAATAACTCAAAAAAATATAGATTCCTGAAAACACTTTGAAGTATTGAGGTTCAACTGTACATCATTAAGATTGATTCTGTACCACCAGATTCATACGTGCCTCATTTACATTAATAAATAATAACTAGATAACACAATGTAGAAAATAATTTGTAACAAAAACTATTACCTATTCCTCCACCAGCATGTGGTGGTGCACCGTATCTGAAGGATTCTATGTAGCTCTTTATCTTTTCTATGTCTAAGAGATGAGGGTAAAAATTATTAATAACACTTGAGTACTGTTACTCAACAAACTATTACTTGAACAAATATGTTAATATATACAAGTTATGAATATGTGTCAAAATTTTAATTTTTTTAAATGAAAGCAACATTCGAATGAAATTCAATGAACATTCTTATCAGATAAGACCTGGAAATTGATTACTTTTAATTGCCTCTATGGATGGAGGCTAACACTATAACCTCCAACACACGAGACTGCAAAGCTTTTTTTTGAAGACACTGGCGCCTAAGAGAGAAGTTGCATTTACGGTTGTGCATATAAAAAATGCAATTACATTGCAAACTATCATTTGGTGGTCAACTACCACCATCTATATGACAAATTTAATATGAAAAATAGAAGAGATATGGGTAAAACAGTATGTGACAGAGAAATGAGATTGTTCGTATGCTCAACAGGCAAATCAGTAAGCGCTTGAAAATAGCACCCGTACGGTGCAAGCGTAAAGCAGGCAAAAGATTAATGACTCTTTCGTTGTTGGAAGACACACTGCAATGAAATCAAACATTTTGTAAGTCATCCCTACTAATTAAAAATGTGGGAAAGTTTAGGTGCCAATACCACTTTTGCGATCTTTTAGTGTTTAAGCCCTGCCTTTAGGCACATAAAGGTTTGGATCCCCTGTATGCTATCATTCATAAGTCATTCACTGATATTCACAATCGGAATGGCTGACACTCATCTGTTTTTGAAACATCACAGACCAGCTTAAAAGAGACCTTCCAACACAATTCACTCTTTATGATGTTGAGTGCAATCCAGAAAGAAAAATTATTTATATTTATATTTAAATTTAGTGATCATTATGTGTGATTTTTGAATTCCATCAAAATTTCAACTTGAAAGTAAAAAAACTCTCTTATACTTACTGATGCCATGCTCTGTTGCTCTTAATGTCAAAAAGTCTGGATCATGAATCCTCTGGCTTCCACTTATGATCTCTTCCCCTCTCATGAACATATCATAAGAATTTGATAATTTCTGAAAATATTACAAAACGACTTTATTTAAAATCATCATCAACAAACCAAGCACCATCAGAAAGAAATTTTAGAAAAACTGGTTAAAAAATCATTATGTATTTTTCGAACTTTAAAATCATAACTTACTGAATTATTTGGATCAGGCATAGTGTAAAATGGTCGAACTTTTAGTGGATATTTGTCGAGTATGTAGAAATCAGTATCATACTGAAAAGATAAATAAAAGACCCATCAACAATACAGGACAAAGTTAATGTATAAAATAATTTCTAAGCAGTAAGTAACTGATGATTTAATAACTCCACGTACACTAAATATATACTTCATGATTTTACTAACAACAAATTCAATAAGTGAGTATGATTTACCAAGAACAAAATGGAATAGCAACTATTTTTTCATTATTTAATATTGATTTAAGAAGTACAGAAACCTAATATGCTACTAATTAAGATCAAATGCTAGAATTTTAATCATATTAAGATTAACCCTTACAGCGGCGACGCAGAGATACCTGAGGTGCTTAAAACTCTATCAAAACGCCAACCCCTAACCCAAATGCTGCTGTAATTTTTCCTTCTCCTGATAACGTTTTCCTCATTTCCCCAGTGGACAGAGTCAGCTTCCGTTTAAAGTGTTATAACATAAGGGGAGAGAGACTATGTTTTTCTTTTTTCCTGTGAGCCAGTATAGTATTACTACATGCAGCATAAATAGCAAATGATCGTTTTTTTCTTCTTTCTTGTTTTAAAATTTTTTTTGTGTTGGGGGGGGGGGGGAAAGAGGAGGAGTCTTTATCAGCTCGTGCAACCGAAAAAAAAAAAATTCTTGAAAATAGGTGGCAATTTCTAGAAATTTAGTGATTTCCAAGTGGCAGTTATAATGCAGATTAGGAAAATTTTAAAAACTGCTTAAAGGGTTAAACATCACCATATTACCTTTGCTCTGACTATCTTTCCAAGTAGCTTTTCATTAGGAGTACTGAGATCATCTTCATCATCCATTTCAACACCAGCTTCACGTAGCAGAGCCAAACCTTCAGAATAGTTGAGCCGTAAACTAAACATTTCGATATAAAAAAAATAAATACAAAACACATTAAAAAAGGTCAATATGAGTAAGTGAGTCTCACAGAATGTACACAATCCATATAGGCTAAAAGAAGCACCTGGATTAACTGGGCATGGGGTTAAGAATCTCTTAGAGATGATTCCCAAAAATTAAAAAAAAAAAAAAAAAAACAGCCTGTAAATTATAGGTAAATTTATTCTGCCTGAAATGGTAGCTATGGTAGCTTTACCAGCTAGCTCTATTGCACTCAAATCCCTTCTGAAATTTGTCAAAAAAACCAGAATGTGTTGACTTGCTATGAATGAATCATTACTATCAGTTTCATTGAACGTTTTCTTTCTTATGAAACCAGAGGACTCTGGACAGGAACTCTTTGGATCATTTTAGCATCTGAACTGAACAAAAACAGCTTTGCTAAGCTCATCAAATCTAGCTTTTTTAAATATGTACTTTCTTCTTAAAGCGTTTTTTAGTCTATCAGGGGAAAAGTTTTCAGTTTTCTTTGGTTTTTTTTTGTTTTCACCAGCTTACTCTGGCCACATGCCTCTGTGAATTAAAGTTCTACTGTACTAAGCAACAAAAGTGAATTTTTTCCTTCTATGAGTTTTGAAGTACACTAGAACTAGGATCCAGATTATTAAAGCTAATGTGGACCAGACCTAACTTGGATAACTGAAATCACGGATAATCTGGACCTTACAGAAATTTGACGTTAAATGAAACATATAAAGTCAGAAATTAAGTTTACACAAAAGCTATATGTAATTACTGTATAGTGAAATAAAAAATGATAAAATTAAAAATTATAGTAACATTACATGAAATACTGCAATGTATTTACATTTTACAACATTTCGAGGATTACACACAGTGATTTGAAATATAGTCTTTCAATGCTTCCTGTCTTTGAGCACTAAAATGCTTTAGTGTGCACCAGGGTGCGCACAAGAAATAGGCTTAAAATTTTTATCTAGTCAAGAATGTTCTAAATTTATATTTTTCTAATTGACTTCCGCAAAAAAAAAAAAAATTAAATTCTCATCACCCCATCCCTCAGCCAAGGCAACCCATAATATCTCATGTTGTATCTGTAGCTTCTACCGCCATTCTGATCTCGTAAAGGGTGATATCCCCCTTTTTAAAAATGAAATCTTTACCACCCATGGAGCTCTTTAAAGCACTGCAGCATTCTCTGAAGGAGTTAGCTGCAATGCTAGGTCATTTCACTGCACAAAAATTTTAAAATAAATTCATGAAAACAACCTCAGATAACCAAAAATGCAGTCAATCGAAACTTTAATGATCAGGAAACACTTCATAAGGAAAAATGCCAAAATGTTAACAAGTTGTAACATTCAAAACTTCATTTTTAATTAATAGAAGTTCTATATTTTTTCATAAATGTGAAAAAACAACTTTTTCTTATGAATTAACTGACTTATGACTGGAGAAACTCATTGTGATTTAAGCGCATTGTCCCATGGGAACTGGTGGTGGTGCCTCCGGAGATTTATTGAATATTAAAATCACATCGCCGGCCATCACTGGCAGCAAACACAAATTTTTATACATAGGCAAGCACATCGCAGTGAGTTTTCCAGCTAATTAAATCAAAATAAAATGTACCAAATAAAACCAATCACATGTATAAAATCAGTAATAAATCAATAAAAATTGGCAGTAAATCAGTAGTAAATCAATAAATAACTTCAGAGTTCAGTTCATATTGTCACAATAGGTAAAGTTCTTGACAATGTACCAATAAAGAGTTCCCACCAGTCACATTTTTCGCACAAGTGTTAACTGGAAGAGGATTGTCTTTGTTGTATGTGCAGCGACCTGCAGATATAAGGTGAACTCAAAGATACCATGTTCATGATCTGAGCTGCTGACCATTATACCAAAGGATCTTTATTGACCTCAATGGAACACATCAATTGTTGAAATTACCAGAAGCATGAACGTGCAAATTTCCAAAACGTGAGAAATTACGTTTGAATACTTACTCTATCCATGTTACACTACGAGTGTCATTTCCATAAAATACTTTGTAACACGTGTTTAAATAGAGGTAAAATATTCATGTTTCTGACAAAATTTAGATAGCAAAATAAGGGATTCAACCAGCTGATAAACTCAAAAAGTGACAACTTGCACATTCACGCTTCTGGAATGAAGAGGATGATATATTATCTTACCTGGGTTCCAAGAACTTGAAAGGTTCTGATGGATACTGTTTCTGAATGGTTCCAATTTCTTCAGCAAACCTATCTCTCAACCCTTTGAAAATTTCAATGAAGACTTCCCCTATTACATCGACAACTTCATGGTAATGATAGCTGAAAGCCATTTCCAAGTCCAGACCAACAAATTCGCATAAATGCCTGTGCGTATTCGAATCTTCAGCTCTGAAAACTGAAAAATTCAAAGCAATTATCAAATTTCAACTGGTATTCATTCAGGATGTATTGAGAGTTACAATACACTACTACTACTAAATCACACATGCATCTTGTTCACATTCTTCTGCGGCACTTCTAACAAATTAGTACATATGGAATGTGTGCAAAACAAAAGTGAAGTTTGTTTCGGTGTACTGCTGTCATCTACCATCAATGTTCTAACTATGAGTGAAGTGTAATGATTGAATAATTGTACCATTGTAGGCCTGTTGCTCTCTGTGGTGAAACTTTTTTAAGGGGGAGATTGGTTCACATTTGTTGCCTTAAAGTTGGGAACCCCAATGAAAACCAACTTCAGCTGACGACCACTGTGGCAAACTATGGGGGCTCAAACCCAGGTCCTTGCGATGTGAGTCCATCACTATGACTACTTAACCACCACAGCACCACTACTATAGATCATAGTTGCAATTACTAGCAGTGCTGCTCATGGCCCCCCACAAGGGGGGGGGGCGACAAGGCTCCAGCCCTGGGGCCCGGGGTGATTTTAATCATTTTTTTGTTTTTCACGTTATAAATTCATCATAAAGGGGCCCTGTGAAAGTCTGGTCGGGGGGGGGGGGTGTAAAAGATTTCAGCCTAGGGGCCCTGCTTCAGGATGTGGGGGCCATGGTGCTGCTGCTACCCAGGAACCAAGTACCTCAAATTACAAGGGAAAAAATATTTAAAAATGCTTTTACTCTCAACTTATGGAAAAAAAGCTCATTCAGCATGCAAAAGTATTGGTATTTTGAGCTGGCCATTGCCATGTAATGTAAATTCACTACTTTTTTGCTACAAAAGACGTGTGTGTCAAAACAAAGTATTAAAAAAGATGTTCAAACATCAGTGATTTACTCCAAAATTGCCAAAATATTATGAAATGAAAATGATTATTTCACCTGCACCAATTGTAAACACCTTGTCAAAATCAGCAGCAACAGCCATTTGCTTGTACAGTTGTGGAGATTGTGCAAGATAAGCGTTCCCTTTGAAATAAGTTACAGCAAATACATTGGCACCTCCTTCACTTGCAGCTGAAAAAGCATTTTTATTACTAAAAACAGCAAAAAACTTCATACAAACTTAGAAAAAAGAAAAATTTCTATGTATGGGAAATAATTTAGATTATAGTTTCATCAATAAAAAGCTAAAAAGAATGAGAAAGTATTTTGACACACAAGCTAACAGTGATTACTGATAGAGAGCAGTCTTTATTTATTATTATGATCAGGCAATTTATTTTCTGAAATTTTTTTTTCAAGTTTTCTGCAATTAAAGTTCCATGAAAATGCTAATTGGGGGAAGTTTTATATTGCAGAAATCGTTCTGGAACTAGTGAGTGCAATCAGATTTTACTCAAGACACCATCCTGATTGGTATACCTAACCTAATATACAAAAGTTGAAGAAAAAAAATTTTACTAACCATCTACACAGTTTATTGGGCAACATTTTGCAACTGCAGTGGTTAAAGTGATGCAAAACGCTTAATGCAACACTTCTTCTAGAAATTACAGTGACATAATAAATGTACTGTACATAAATACATATACTCTTTTCTTGTTATAGTATAATGCATTACCTGAAATTATTTTGGGTGTATGAATCTCAACAAAACCTCTTTTAGACAAAGACTGTCTGAACAAGTCACAGACACCACCCTGTACACGATATATAGCATGATTAGCAGGAGTTCGTAAGTCTAAAATTCTATTGTCCAAACGGGTGTCTTGATTGACATGGATGTTCAAACCTTCTTCCTGAAATGGAACAAAACAAAATTTCATGCTTCTCTGAAGAGCCGATGCATATTTCATATATTTGCATGAAAAATTCTCACCGGTGATTGTAATGCTATATTTTGTGGGAATCAGGGAGAGAAACTTTTATTTCAACATGTTTCACTACGTGTAAGCAATGTTATTCACGCACCATAACTTTTTAATGACATTAATAATAAGAATGACATTAATTCATCAAATTATTTCACTCACATTTTCAACATCAGGCCTTGAAGCATCTTCTATCTGCAGAGGTAATCTTGCATCTGCTGCACTTACAACAAACACCTAAAAAAAATGATTGCTTAAAAAAAGTAACAAATAAAAGTGGCAACCAACTCAAAATATATTTCTATTCATAAATGCAAACAGTAGTCAATAGCTGGTTAAACATCCTATACAATAAAAATTTGAACCTAAACAATGAAAACTCAAAAGAATCAGATGAGGAGTACATATGAAAAAATTTGAATATCAATTGGATTTTTCCAAATCCTAAAACCAGGGTAAACACTAATATAAAAATAAAGTATTCTCCTGTTCATGATCCATGTCAGAGTAAAATTAGCAGATCCAAACTTCACTACTTCTAGAGGAAGCAAAAACATCATCCATACAAGTATTTCTGGTAGAAATCTATCACCATTAATGAAATCTTGCCATATTTATATGCAATCTTTTGACCCAATGTGTCGGTCAAACCAAGAAAAAACCTGGTCCATCACCATGGACAATTTACTAAAGAATTAGTTGTGCTGGAGGTATCTAGAGCTGAGCGGAAATTTTAGTGATGTCATCTATTTTTTTAACTATGAGTGAAGTGTGGTGATTGAATATTAGTACTGTTGCAGGTCCGTTGCTTTCTGCGGTGAGACTGTTTAATGGGGAGATCGGCTCGCATTCACACTTTGAAGTTGGGAGAGAACCACAGAAAACTAACTTCAGCTGACCACTGCAGTGTTGCTGATGAGATTCAAACCAGAGTATCCGCAATACCAGTCCCTCACTATGACCACATGACTGCACAGTGGCAAGTACGATTAATCTGATATATTTTATTTTAACCACTCTTAAGAAAAACTTTTCTGTTACAAATCAATTTCTTTTCATATTAGTTTGAAGTAATCACCTGTGTGACATGCAGTTCAACATTTTGCTGCGTGCAGCTTTCGATTTTCTGCGGGACAGAGCGAACGTATCCTTCAACATCCACTATAGATTCTTTTGTGATACTGCAAGAAAAAGTATGCACACTAAACTTACATAGACTATACCAAACTTTTTTCGGAATGTATGCTAGAATATTTTTTGTATATTTTGAATAAAAATTTCCTTTCCTTGAACAAAAATTTTTTTTAGTAAAAGCTCTCTTAAGAAGCCCCTCCTTTAACTAAATCCTTTCCTAAACCGGTCATAAAAAATTCTGTTCCATATTTTGTATCATAAGTGGTCTAATTTACATAAGGTCCGGATGACTTCATGAAACATAATATTCTAGTTTTTATAAATGCAACTACTACTTTATGCTACTCCTCAATAAATTATGAATTTCAATAAATTCATTACACCTGTACAATAATTATTTTGCACCAATTCAATTTCCCTCATTAAATTAAATTTTCTGGTTATAAAGTGACATGAACAAAAAAACATACTAAAAAAGGTAAATTTGCTTTCCCTGAAGTTAATTATACTAGTCCCATGTATTCCAACTATCATTCATGGCATAAGCGTTTAGATTTAGATATTAGCATTAAATTTTGTTCAATACTGATTATTTATTCATCAATACACCCAGAAACAAAAACTTCAAATTTTCACAAAACACATACTAGGAGATGAAGTTTTGCAATCTTATGACAGTGACTGAAGTACTCAGGGAAACAATGAAATAGTGTCTCACATGAAAATATAAAATTCTGAATAATTTTGACCTATTAAACATAAATATCACAACAAAAAAGTTTTGTTGCTTCTTGTTTTTGAGATATTACCCTGTTAACAGTTATAAAGTGCTATTATATGATGAGAAAGTGGGAAGGATTATAGAACAACGTTACCAGGGAAAATTGTCAACCTCGATGCTGTCTGACTAATGTTGGAAAATTGTAAGAGATACTCCTTATGTCCAGTATAAGCGCAATGCAAAATGAAGTATGTGTCAGATGCCGATAAATAAACTATTATGCTGTAATACATTTGGGTTTCTATGTATTTTTGCTGCATTTCTACATATTTGTGCTGTAACATTTTGCAGACTACACTTCAGAGGAACATAGACTTGGTGGGGGGGGGGGGGGGTGCAGAGAAGAGGCCTTGCGCGCTCTTGTTGGTGCACTAGGTTTGAGCTATGAAGAGGGACTCTGAGATATGCGAGTGTATTTTTGAATGTTTACATTGTACGAACGAAGACGTTTGGGTGATATGTGATTAAGTTTCCAAAATTTTCAACAAAATAGATAGGATGGAGCATGATCAATTGAGTGTTTGGGCAAGAGGACACTAGTATTGAAAGTGAAGAATGTTCGTCCAAGGGTTACTGAGGTTGTGAGCAGTAGCTTCTTCACGGTAATAATTTTTGATATAGTTTAGATATCCATTCGACATCCATATTTTTTACGAGCATTATTTTTCAGCTACCTCATTGGGCATTTTGTCTGTTGTGGCTTTTGTATTTAATTAGTAGTTATATAACAACTTCAGGTTGTGGTTTCACAGGGAATTTTTCTCCAAGAAGATTGTGAACAAATGGAATAGCTTGCTCCCATTCATGACCGTGCACAGAATTTTTTTCAGGGTTGGGGGGGGGGGGTCAAGTTTTTCCTGCAAAATAACACTATAATCTTGGGGGGAAAGTTTAAAACCCCAAAACAAAACTCCTTTGCGTATGCCAATGCTTCCGGGAGTCATGAATTCATTTCCCATTGACAAGTTTAAAAAAATATATATTTATAATAACGGGGTAAATTGAGAATTTATTCAACTCAGATAATACAACAATAATTTCTTATGGACAATGTATTTTATCTTATCACAATCATTAGTTTTATTCTATTGTGCATTAGTTTTCAATGATAATAACTCATTTTGGGTTGCTGTATTTTAGTTATATTTAATATCTATATTGTTTATGGGCATCTTTTCTCAGGCATCTCGTTAGGCATTTTGCCTGTTGTATTTGCATAAATTCATGTTCAGTATGCTCAATTACATAAGAAATTACTATTTTCATTTTGAAAGCATATTCTCCATAAAACATATGCTTTGTGGTTTGACGGGTCATGCATCTGTATTGATATACATGAAAGGGGAGAGGGAAGAACAACAAACCACGAAAAACTAACATACAAATTTTAACATACAAAATATATTTTTAAAAAAAATCATAAAATGGTCATTTTTAAGCTAACTCACTTTGCAACAAACTTCACCATCTGTTTACTACATGTCTCAGATACACACAGGAGGCACTGTATGGTGTGTTGACTTTGTCGCAGCACAAAGAAACATTGCTTGCCTGAAAATATTTGAATGATTCACAACAAATCCAGAGAACATATATAAATTAACAGGAATCACAATTAACTATCATGAAAACAGTGATGAAACACATTGAAGATTTCATGTATTAACTTTTTATTTAAACGGTACGTGTTTATAATAAATGTTTTACTTTGCAGTGGAAACTTTCAATGGATACTATAGGGACTGACATTGATTTACTCCTTTTAAATGTTAATTTTTATAATGTTTAGCTTTTTAACAAAATTGGACTGTAGAACATTCTACTTCTCTTGGGAAAAAGATCTATTTTTGTTATAGAGAAAAATGTAGAATACTCTATAGTTGTTAACACATTGCTTTGTGGCTCAACCCCGCCCCTTTTTGCATGGAAATGTACAAAATCCATGTTTTTTGGTTACAAAAGTTGTGTTTAACCTTGTTACTTGATACTGGAGAATTTTGTATTTAGATCACATACATTATCATTTCCTAACACAATTTTATTTTCTATTTTCATTGCAACTGCTTACAAAATGAATAACACAGGATGGTTATAACTGAACTGACACTAATCAGACCAATGTAGCACCTGTTCTGGTGGATAAATTTCATCGAAACTGTGTGTGGGTAATATGGACCATGGAGAAGAAGAAAAATAGTTCAATTTTGGACCACTGGGTAAAAAAGTAACGCTTTTTTACTGCTGTTTTCTTTTTCCCATGGTACATATAATGTGTTTCAACCAAATACATCCACCAGAACAAGCCCTACTTAGGCCTGAGTAGTGTCAGTTTAATTATAACTTTCCTGTAATTTTCTATTTCACATCCAAATACAAGTTTTCCTAAGAGCTTTTGTTTTTCAAACATTGTACATAACAAACTTCGACTGTATACGTGAATTCAAAAATACAGAACATTTTTTTGATCAAAAGAAAGGAAGCGTAAAATTTATAAATGAACACAAACTAGTCTTCTGGTCATGAACAATGTCATTTTTTTTTGAGAATTTACTTTCCATTTACACCTTCTGATTTTGTGAAATAATTATGTTTGTACCAGTTCATAAAAAGGAGCATAGACTGCAATATATACAAAAGAATATAACTCCTTTTTTAAAGCAGATGATATTTCATAGAGATAAACTACAATTCTTTTCATTTCTTTAAATTTTAATTTTCGACATACTGAGATTAAACACTAGTTTTGTGAAACATATTTATCATCCAGAGGCTATGATGATAGTGAATAATTAATGATGGAATGTATCATAATACATAAGGGGCCATTCAAGTATTACGTAAGCAGATTTTTAGCCATTTTTGACCCCCTCTTGTCAGCAAACCACTGACCCTCCCCCCCCCTTTGTCAGCAGCTTAGAATATTTCATATCTTCAAAAAGGGTGGTTGATGACGTAAGCAACCTTCAAACCGCCCCCTCCTCTCCCCTTGTCATCAAAAGTAAGCAAATCTGAAACACCCCCCCCCCCTTGACGCTGACGTAATACTTGAATGACCCCTAATACTAAATTGTACCTTTTGCTCGACTGGTGTGCAGGCGTCCTCTCAGCCATATTTTATGTTCCAGAGCTTCATTCATCAGTGAAACACATTCTAATTTTCTGGAGAGCTTCTCAGTAGACTGTATCATAGGCAATTTACCATACATTTCCTTGGAGCAATCGTCAGTTGAAGCATCATCCAATGTAGCATTCTGAAAAATTTATATCAAATGATCAATGAAAAATGCATTCTAACAGTTTGTTTCATAAAACATAGAAATAAATTTTGATTCAGTTAGAAAAATAACATTATCCACCTTGTTACCAATATGTTGATTGACAAATTAAAAAAAAAGAAAAAAAGAGGTACGAGGCAAAAAAATGTTCAGGAGATAAAATTTTGTTGTTTCGAGAAAGAAATGATCCAAAATATTCTTTTCTGGGACTTAGTGTTATATTTACCCCAGCAAAAGCTCTAACATAAATCCAGAAAATTTCATGTTATCCTCAAACTTTAATTTAGACTTTAGATGACTCAGACCCTAATTACACATAAAAATTCACTGGGAATCCTGCATTAAGACAAAAAAAAGTTTCATTTTACCAATTCTTCCTGCTTGGCTTTCTTCTTTGATGCCTTCTCTTCTTTCTTTGCTTGTTTCTTCAGCGACTTTTTTGATACCGCACCTTCGGGTTGCCTATCATTACAAGAATGAATAATCATGTCTTAGTGCTTATTCTTAAGTTCAAACTTATGCCCACTTTAATGCATAAATAGTAGTAAAATCATTTTTATGAAAAAGAGCCGACATTTATTCCACGTACGACTAGTGCTGGTCAAAATGATCAGAGGTTAATTTTCACTATAAAAATTTTGATTTTCATATATCACCCAAGGAAAAAAATTGAAAAATTCATGAGCAAAAGAAAGCATGATGACAAACACAGGGGTTCGGTCTACATTGCTCAATGATGACGAACGACAGACACAATGATGAGACCTAAAGGCGTGACATACATTAGCATGCCAACCTTGATCCCTTTTTAGTGATGTGTTGTTGATTATTTTCTCCTTTGGCAAGAAAGATGTCAGAAAGCATGACTCCATTTCGCTCTTGGCGACTTCTCATCATGCTTTCAGACGTTTTTCCCGCTAATGAAAATAATCTCCAACACATGACCAAAAGGGATTATACTACAGCTTTCCCGCATTGCTATATGAGTGTGCATTATTTTGTGTGAGCGAAACTCATACATTCAACTTCATGATTGCATCATCATGCAAGAGACATAGATGTAAGATAGCAAAATGTGTATTATTGTCATTCTACTAAAAGGCCTGAAAATTCTACTGAACTAAAGCAATGATCAAATAAAATGATTCATGTATTAAACTTCATGATTTCAATTAGGGGCCATTCAAGTATTACGTAAACAGATTTTCAGCCATTTTGGGCCCCCCCCCTCCCAGCAAAATTTTGTCAGCAGCTTAGAATATTTCATATCTCCAAAAAGGGGTGGTTGATGACGTAAGCAACCTTCAAACCCCCCCCCCCTTCCTTGTCATCAAAATTTAGCAAATCCGAAATCCCCCCTACCCCCTCGATGCTGACGTATACTTGAATGACCCCCTTATCAAGATTCTTTAACGCGGACCGAGTGCAACATGCAATATCATTGCATCATTTCTCAGCTATTCTGTACTGGTGACTTCAACAACAGAAATCAAAACAATAAACAACTTACTGCTATGCTTAAATGATAAAACATAGTTAAATAATATTTTCGTGTGATATTTACACAATAAATATGGATTTCGTAAGTACCAAGATTAGTGCAATTTTAAGTTAGCTATAAATAGCAATACTAAGTAAATAGAAGATATGATGGAAAATGCAAACCCGCTTTGTTCTGGTTCTGTTTCATTGGCCATCATATGGTTTCTTTCAGAGTAAAATCATAAAGAAACAAAATTTTGAGGTTTTAAAACTCCAATGGACCCAACAGTGGTGGCAAAGTGACCCGTAAACACATCAAACACGTGTAAACAAGCCGATTTTCTTCTGTTGATCACTGCTGGGTTTGAAATACGCGATCTTTCCGCCCTGTCTTGTTCAATTTATCGGTTACTACTGGATAAAGAAAAGTGCACATTTGACTTATTTTTGTCGCAAATAAAATGACATAAATAACTTAAAACATGAAAAATCAGTTAAAACTATTTAGAAATGATATTTTAAGGAATCTTATGATTTTTACGTTTTAAATTTTGGAAGTTGTGATTGATGATCATATCATGTTGCGTCCCGCAAATCAGTGAAACTCGTCATCCCTTCCTTCCTCACGGGTAAGTAGGTGTGTTGTGTAAACAAACTTTTATCATTTAATTAATTTTTTTTTTAAAGCTAATATATGAATTCAATTTCTCACGACAGTAACCAATAAACATTTATTTCATGTTTCACCAACTTTTACGGTTTATTTTATCATACATATTCAAAAATTGTTACATGTTCACAATTGTTTTGTGGGAATTGCTAACAAAAAAAAACGATAAAAAAATTATTTTTTTCTATTATATATTTACAGGCAGTTCTGTTTTGACTCAGTCCTGAGAGATTAAGAAAAACTCATCATGGTCAGTATCAGAGAATCTGAAATCATTCCCAAGTTGTGTTTTTTAGTATATATTTGTTTTGATAAAGACTGATATATTTTGTTTTTGAATTTGTGGGTAAAAACACAAACTACATTTCATGTCAACAATCTAATATTGAATATAAAACAGCATTACTGATAAAATCCTTAGAAATTTGCATTTGAATGTGAAGTAACATTAACATAAAGTATAGAAAAAGATTATTTTCCTCAGCCCACAATACATATGGGAAAAGAGACTTTCTGGATAATGCAGAGATGAACCTCGAAAAAAAAAATTGTTGTCTCCACCTGAAATTAAACCCTAGTTCTCTTGAAATGTAGGCAAATACACTGAACGCAAATACAAGGCCACAACCGGCAAAATGCCTAACGAGGTGGCTGAGTAAAAGATGCCCATAACAAGTATGGATGTCATATGTTACTAAAATACAGCATTTTAATTAATAGTGCAATAATATAAATTAAAAACTATGTACACACACATGATAAAATACATTAATAAAAAAGTATTTATGGTTGTCTTATCTAAGTATGGATAGCTTCTCGATTTACCCTATTATGTTTATTGTATTTCTTTTTAAACATGTCAATTGTATTAGAATTTACGACCACTGGAGGTAAGCTATTCCATTTGTTCACAGACTTATTAGGGGAAAATTCCCTGTGACACCACAATATGGAGTTGTTCCTTACCAATTGATACTCCACTTGTGGCACCTGTCCAATTAGAAAATTTGCCATAATCTGCTGTGCCCTATCTCTTAACCATTATTCTATTCGATTTAGCAAGTTGCCCTCAGTTCCAATCTTGTGTAAACGTTTCAAGAGTTTACTCGGTTGGACTTGATCGAATTCTTTCTGGAAATCAAGATAAACTACATTGACATTTTTGCCATTTTCCAAAGCCTTAGTTGTGTGATCATAGAAGCAAAGGAGGGGTTGGTTACACATGACTTCCCTCTTTCTGAACCCATGCTGACTTTCCAATAATATATTATTTTTTTCTATAGGATTCACCAATTGCCTTTTGATAATAATTTCCAAAATTTTTGAGAGGGAGTTCACCATACTCACTGGACGATAATTACACATGGCTTCTCTACTGCCCTTTTTAAATATCAGAACCACATTAGCTATTGCTTGGGACAATACCCTCAGCAATGCTACTTCTGAAAATCTGTGCAACTAGCCTTAATAATTTATTAGACTCTCACTAATCTTGTACATGTCTGATCAGGGGTGTGCTGGATCATTGAAATCGCCTGATTACTGGAATCAATTGAAAAGGCCTATTTAAATAATTTAAACTTCTGCGCAAAGACATACAGTGACATGTTTTTCTCTTCTATGCTCAAAGAAAACCAGTCTAAAAATGGCAGATAACTGGATTGGATGGATTGTCAAGAGTCTACGGTAGTCTAAACATGCTATAGAAATACTATTAATAATAATAAATTATCAAAACTAATTTTTCCCTTCCTTGTAACACATACAGTAATGGGATGCTCTGATCAGAGACTACAGACTCCCTCAACTTCAGCAATATCCTCTCCCCTTTCAAGTACAAAGAGATGTGCTACAGTCCTCATCACATCAAAGGTGGAGAAAACAGCTCTCCGTACTGTCTCCATCTGGGGGTGGGGCTTATTGCTGAAATTAAAAGAGGCTGCTACTACTTGACTGTACATGCAATTCACCTCGTAAATATTCCTCTGGAAAATATATAATTGGTTTATGCAGAAACTTGTGTATATATGTGAGGCCCTTAGACATTTATGTTGTCAGAGCCATATTTGTACTGCCATCTGTCATCCATATTTTAAAGTGAAAATTAGAAATGCAATTTTGCATCAGTATCATGTTGAAGGTCTGCCTACTCTCAGCTGAGAAAGGCAGACTTATAATGGATAGCTGCAAAGTCTTTGCTAAGCAGATCACATCGGGTATGTTTTGTGAAGGGGAAAGCTGTGTCTCTATAGTGTATTACAGTATAACCTGTCTATAATCATGCTGTAGGGACCTAGAAAAGATATTGTTATAGACAGTTTGAGTATTTGTGCTATTTCGTATTGAATAGTAATTCTACCGGGGCCAAAGGAAATATCCTTATAAAAACAGGTTTATCGTTATAGACAGTATCTCTGTACACAGGTTTCACTGTAGTTAGTATCATGAGAGGATGAGGGGCCCCAATTCCCGGTAGAGACAACAAAATTTCCTTTCCAAAATTCATCTCAGCGTTTATATCTAGAAAGTCTCTTGTGTTGACAAGGTAAAGAATTTTAGTATAATTTTTATATAGAGAGAAAAAAGAACTTGTGCGCACATTTCTGTTAATTCAATGATAATCACAATTTCGACCATTTTTCCATTTACAAAAGAAGTTTCGATGAAAAGTTTTGCCATGCAATTTTTGTGATAGGTACCAAACAGGGTCGCAATTTGATACCAAAATGAATTTTGTTATTTGTGGCAGTTTTGGCACCATGCCCCTGTAACATTGAATTTAGTGGTCCAAAAAATATTTTTTTTAGTTGTGATACCATTTTAGTCTATGATTTATATAGTAATATGCATTAACAGAGTCATAACTGAGGAGGTGGGGAACAGGCAGGTCTAGTGTTTCAGGCACCTGATCAGAGGGGCACACCCTTTTAACCTCTGTTTCAACATTACAAGGGAGTGCTAAAATTTGTGCTTGCCCCCGACTGACGAAACATTTAGTTGCGGCCCAGTGCATTAGTACAGACTTACCACCACACAACTTAGTCATGACTTTTGCAGATGACCCTCACTGGTACAAGTAAAACATTGAGTTTATTTGCCCCATCAAGTGTGACCAAATCATCCAAAATCCTTCTATCATTGTATTCACAGTATGATGGCAGCAAAACCCAATATGTTTTATGATTATTTACAATTTGCCCACTTTCAATTGATTAAATTATTAATAGTGGCAAACTAGAAAATTTAAGCTCTGAATCTGATGAATTTAGAATTTAAGGAATATGAAAATTGTTCTTTTTGGTTTTATTATGCTTCCATTAATTTTTTATGTAAACGTTTTGTTATGCAACACATATACATGCACAGGCTGATACAGGGAAGGGCAATCATTGCCTTCACTGTCCCCTCTCCCCCATTCAGTTAAAAATTTAGTTATTGGCATAGGCGGGTGGAGGGGAAGGCAAAGTGAACATTGATCCCTGCTCGCTATACACACCCTCCTTACTGATGCCCCCATTCTGTTCAAGGAGCCTGTATCTACTTATGGTCAGCTGTGTGTAACAATTGTAATTTTTGTCTTTTCCTAGCCTCAAACACCACAGTTGTCCCCTCAAGAAGAGCAAGAAAAACTCCTCGATGAGGCATTGGGAATCGTCAAGGTCCAGGCTTTCCAAATGAAAAGATGCCTCGACAAAAACAAATTGATGGATGCATTGAAACACGCATCGAGCATGCTTGGAGAGCTCAGAACCTCTCTTCTCAGTCCAAAAAGTTATTATGAACTATGTATCCTTTCTACTTTACATTTTTGCATCAATTATGCATTAATTCTGAACAGATATACCCAATTTTTAGCTTAAAATCATTTGGTAGCAAAATTTTATGCAGTGAAACTTTGATTATCCAATGTAACTGAGATTTTAGTTTTTACCAGTAGGAGACATTCATACTTCTACAATTATTACTTCACCACTGCAAGCAAACATTTTTGCTGAGGAAACAGACATCAGTTAACAGAATTCTTGATGAATGAGGGTCAGATGGTAGAGTTTCTGCTGGATAAAGGAAATTGTATTATTAGAAAGATTCTGCACTTTGCCATTATCATCTTAATTTTTTTAATATTTCATTTGAAATTTCAAATATTGTATTTTTATATTATTGGATTTCGATTATAATCCTTTACTAAGATCAAGTTATGGCCGTGTCAGATGAGCTGCGTCACCTCGAACTGTATCTTCTTGAAGAATTTCAAAGAGGAAGGAAGGTTGCTGATTTGTATGAGCTTGTTCAGTATGCTGGTAGCATAATTCCTCGCTTGTACGTGCTCATTTATTTACACTCTGCTGTAGCTTCCTCCCCCTTTTAATTATTTAAGGGGATTTCCAAACTGAATCTTACTTCCTTCGTAAATTGACAAAGTTTCTTGGGGGAAATGCAAGAGATTCTGAAATTTTGAAAGATCTATACAATAACCCTTAAATGCTCATTTTTTTTTTTAAGCTAATCATTTTTTTTTCATAGTTGTTGACACATGCATATATAATACTAGCTATAATACCCGGCGCTGCCCGGGTTTTCTTCAATGAGGCTGTTAGAAACACGTGATATCTCCCTCTTTCTTTGAGGGACATGCAAACCGTGTCTAAGTTAACCAATATGGCGACTTCCTGTGCGACTCATGAAATAAACAAATCTAAATTTAAAGAAACATAGAAATGAATATATACTTTTCTTTCCTTTTTTAAGGGGTGCTATGTATTTCTATCCCCCCCCCCAAACTTCAAGTTAATTATCTGCCTGTTTTAGCTTTCAAAAATGCTTAATTAAAGCTGTGGAATTTTTTCAATGTACTTTTTATGGGCCCATAATTAATTTTAAAACAAACTAAACTGTATGAATTGATGAAGTTGAATATCAAAAGATAATACGGAGACATTAATTTTTCATGCTTGAGAAGATATAAATAAAAAGTTGAAATCAATGTTATTACATGAATACACAACTCAAAAGTAGGTCCGGCTAATTACTTCATATTCAATCTCCTGGGCTTCGTATATCTTTAAGCAAACACAATATTTCAGAAATCTGGAATTCTATACAATTTTTAAAATTATTGATGTGGCGGGAAACCCCACCAAATTTCAGCATTTCTACAGTAAAATCGGCAATTTTAATTAACTCAGTGATTTCTATGAGTCTCACCCTTTTCTTGACCCTCAAAGCGATGCTGATGATGATTATGACGTCTCTTCAAAAAGCCTCATTACTGAGATTATTGAAATGTAATTGTATTGAATAGTAGTATTGTGTAGTATTGAAAGTATTGGCAAACCATTATAAAGGCATAAACTATTATACATATATACTGACAGCATTAAAGAAGTGACAAACCATTGTAAAGGCATATACACGTCTGAAACGCATTGCTAGGGAACCACGGTAACCAAAGTAAACGTTCGGAAAGTGATTGTTGAGGCCCGAAAACCATTGTTGCCCTACAGCTTTTTGCCCATTTGGGGCACTTACCCTGCTCTGATAAAAATTTAAAGTAGTCTATCGTTCAAGTCGGGTCCCATTTGGTATATATGCAAAATTTGTCGACGATCCATCTAAAATTGTAGATTTGTATAGAGAACATACATACACACACACACACACAGACAGACAGACAGACAGAAAATCAATTTTATATATATAGATATAGAGAAAGCTGAAAAATATATGATTTTTAAAAATCTGTCTCAATTTGTACTGATTATACAGGGCCTTAAAGAGGCAATATAGAGCTTAGAAAAGTGCCCCTAAAATAAATGCATTGAAGTAATATTATATTCTTAATATATAACTACCTTCTTTGTGATTTGAACTATAGTAAGAAAAAAAGATTGTTGCAAACCTCAAGTAAAAAAAAAAAAAGAAATGCTAACAAAACATTTAAACCCTTTAGCGGCATATCTCACCTGCTTGAAAATCCTCTTATTTTAGTATTGACAAGCCCAGATATTTGGCAAATTTGATTTCTCAATGGAATACTTTTTCTTACACTGTTATCTTTACACCTGCTGAAAATCAGAAGAATACCTACTTCATTAAAAAAAGATGTGGCATTTTACAGGGGGGTTTAAGGATTTCTCCTGTGCTGCTTAAAGGGTTCATAAATGAGAGCGAAATCACAGCCACACATGTGCTCTGCAACAGACAAAGAGTTGTCATTAATTGAGACATCTACCAGCCAATTTCAAAACATAAAATGGAAAGAGCTTGTATGTAAAGTCATTTTGGATTTTTATCTTCAAACTGGCTTTAGTAATGATAGTCTAAAGCAGGGGTCGTATTTATTCCCCATTGTAAAACAGATTTCCTAAATTATTTAAAAAAATTATTTACTCTGAAGTTATTTCTTTCATTAAAATTGTTTTTTTTAAATAACTTTTCACTGATTACAGTTTTTCATTAATTATTTCTTTTATTAATTCTGAAATTTGCCCCAATAATTCCAAAACTATTTTTGTATTAATTTTAAATTTCCATTGATTATGAAATTTTTTTCACCAATTCATGATTTTTTTTCATGAATTTTATCAATTTATATATACTGTATTTATATATATACTTTTAACAATTCTGAAATTACTCTCAGTAATTCGGAAATTATTTCTATTCGTAGTTCTGCAATTACAGTACAGTATTTCTTTCAGTAATTATCTTCCTATTTTTTCATTAATTACAAATTTTCATCACAATTATGAAAAAATCTTTCATAAAGGTGTTTTTCAGCATTTCTGTAAATTCTGTATATCTTTTGGATACGAAACTTTTCCTCTCAAAATAATTATATGAAATTGTAGCTTCCAAAAAATGTTTCGCCTCAGAGTTCCCTCAAATTCATTATGTGGCCCATTCAAAGTATCAAATGCACAGCATTAGCCACAGCAAAAAGCTTAGAGGGTCACATTTGGCCCACGGGCTATGGGATGAAGACCCAGGAAAAGATCCTTTAAAAAAGCTACGTATTTAAGGGTTAAGGTTCTTCAAGTATTTATTTCAAGTATGATAAGAGCTTCTCAAGTTTATATATATTGTGATTAATTAGTCACCCACTGAAAATTGCTACAATTTTTTTAAAACATTGAAGACTATATGCAGTTAATGTTCATTGTAACACTAAGCGGTCATATTAGAAGAAAAACATGGAATGGTCCCACTTATATATAGGACTTTCCGTATCTGTTATAACAGAATTGTGGCTATAATGAACTTCTACTGTGTATATTTTAATGTACTCTGAAGTAAATACTGTATTTGTACTCAAAACCGAATATAGATTTTGTCACCTTCAAAATTAAACTTATTTATCGGAGCTGTACTTAATGTACGTAATCAGATCCAATGACATAACGAGTATTGAAAAAGAATATGCATTTTCGCAGTTGAGGGGAAAAAATGGTATTCTTTTGATTTTAAAGCTAGTTAGATTCGATTAAATACTATTAAACGAGGAGCTGGGCAGAAATTTCACTTTGTTGTTTTCCATTTAATTGATTTTTCCTCTCAACTTCACACAAATGCAACTTTCCAACACAATAATTCTTTTTAATGAACAGTTGATCTGAGTTTTTGGATACCATTCAATGTTTCATGTATAGTTCTTCCTGTATAATTATTATTTATGCATTTTGGATATTAGGTACTTATTGATCACAGTCGGTCTTGTGTACATGAAAACAAATGAACATTCAAAGAGAGATATCTTGAAAGATATAGTCGAGATGTGCAGAGGGGTTCAGCATCCTTTGAGAGGACTCTTTTTAAGGCATTATCTGCTACAGTGTACAAGAAACATATTACCAGACACCGATGAGAATGATCCGTAAGATTCAATTTTCATTTTATTTTCATCCTTATTTAGTTTTTTTTTTCAAAGATCTGTTTAGGATATATAGGGTGTCTCACTCACTCTTGGGGCCACAAGTTTTTGCTTATAAAAATCAAATTATTAGTCATAGGTGATGAATTTGCTACAGTCATGTAGCAAAAGGAAAAGTGGAAAAGTTGTCCACAATCTCTTCAATTTTTGCATGGGGTTATGCATCTGGATGATCTGCCTTTAAATGTCAATTGCACGGGCACAGTCTTTCAGTCCCAGTTCTTGTCCCTGCTGTTGTGATGTACCTGATTGTGGTTTGTGTTCGGTTGCAGGTTCATGTGAAAAACCAGTTCATGAGTACTGACAGTATGAGTCAGTTTTACGTTTAAAAGCATGTGTTCATCATCTACATGTAAAAAACAGGTCTGTAAAGACATGTCAGTAACAATTTATTTTTTTGTTTTGGGTGAGGGAGAGAGCAAGATATTGCCTGTCAAGTCCTCAATGTAATATTTGATTAAAAAAACAGAACATCGTGAAGGAAACATGATTCTGTTGATTGTGTTTTACAGTGCACATGGATTGCCGCTGTGGTGGTTGAGTGGTCATAGTGACGGACTAGCATTGCAAGGAACTGTGTTCGAACCCCACCATTGCCACACTGTTGGTCTGCTAAAGTTGGTTTTCTGTGGTTCTTAACCTTCGAGGCACTATGCAAGCTGATCTTTCTCTTAAAAACTCTCACTATAGAGAGCAACAGGCCTAAAATGGTGAAATCTTCAATCATTACACTTCACTTGTAGCTCAAAAAAGATGGCAGCACTATAACAAACATTACACTAAACAAACTTCACAGATAGGTTCACAACACGAACGCGCATATTCCAACATGACGGAGGAGATGAATGTGGGGTTTAATTGTGCATGTGGACGATAAACACTTCTCTGTGACTCATACTTTCACTTATTACCAACAACTGATTTTAGAATAGACCTGTAACCAAACTTGAACAAGTGTGAACCATTACCAGGTGCATCATAAAAGCAGGAGACAAAAACTCAGCTAAAAAGACATGTCTGTGCAATTGAAATTTAAGGGCAGAATTGTCTGGGGATGCGCATGCTCACAAAAGCACTGGCGAAATTGTGGGCCTTACATTAATTACATCACTATGCTTCTCATAGACCAAGTATATATATATATATATACACACAAGTTATATTTTTCATTAAGTCATGACTAATAGTGGCATTTCTATAAAAAAAGCCCAATGCAAGCAAAGTATTCTGTACGTAAAATTTTAACGAGATTTTTGTTCGTTCAAATGAAAAATGAACATGAAAACTGTGTAGAAATGATTATAAATGTGTCTTAAAGCCAGGCGAGAATTATATTCAGTATATATTTTATTTTCCAATTCATTTTTCTTTCAGAAATGCTGAAACAATAGGCACTGTGAAGGATTCTGTAGATTTCATCTTATTGAATTTTGCTGAAATGAATAAATTATGGGTTCGTATGCAGCATCAAGGCCATTCTCGTGATAAAGAAAAACGAGAGAGGGAAAGACAAGATTTGAGACTGCTTGTTGGAACTAACTTGGTGCGATTGTCACAGCTTGAATCAATTGACATTGAGAAATATAAAAGAGTTAGTAGAAATCATACTTTACTCACTGTGACTCAAGTTATATGTAAAAAATATCTATGATTGATGCATAAATAATTTTATAACTGCGTTTTTAGCTTGCCAACCTCCTAAAATTTGTCACTTCGTGGGGAATCGAGCCCACGTACACAATAACCAAGTGTCATTGGTAAATTTGATAAATGCTTGAAATTTTTTGCCTTTATCTGTGATTATATATAGTACTCTTGTGCAATTGGTGAATTTGATAAATATGAAAAAAAAACCAAATGAGTCTAGTATGTGTAACGAATAGTCGGCCCCTGATATAATGATAACAAATTTTATGATCATACCCTGATATAATAATACATGTCTCAATTGCCATGTATGTATAGTATATCATATAGTATGATTTATCATGTTTACCCAATCACACAATGCTTGGGTACTATACATAATCGCAGGTAAAAGTGAAATTTAGGGAAATTTATCAAACTTACCGAAATTTGCTCAGTGATTATGCATAATAACCAGATTTATCACATTTGCCATAGTACATACATATTAATATATTTCTTTATTTCTATTCCTACTTTTATTTCCAGATAGTATTACCAGGCATTCTGGAGCAAGTTGTAAGCTGTCGAGATGCTATAGCCCAGGAGTATCTGATGGAATGCATAATTCAAGTTTTTCCAGATGAGTTTCACCTTCAGACTTTGAATAATTTCCTTAAAGCCTGTGCCGAATTACATCAAAATGTGAATGTGAAGAACATCATCATCGCTATGATTGACAGGTGCATATGTTGTACACTTATTACTATCAAGTATAGCCTACATACAAAGTTGGTCAAGAGCTAAATTTGTGTGTGCAGAACTATTATTCTGTTTCTCCTCAACAAAAAATAGGCATATATTAATTTTGAGCTACTGACTTTTAGTTGTTTTGTTTGACCAATTTTTGTTCGATTTGACAAAATCTATTGTGTTTATTTAGAAATTTGCTACTGCCTGTTTGGTAATTTGAAAAGTAAGTCGAAAACAAATTCAACTATTTTGGATAGTGTCATTCTTGATATGCTCAACAAGGCCCATCATGCAACCATTCAGTATAATAAAAAAAATTGTCACTATAATATGTTTTACATTATCCTTCATAACATTCTGAAACATTTTTGCCTCCGAAAACCTTGATTTTAATCCATAATTGCTGCTCAACATTTGTTAACAAGTTTTAGAGCAATTAAGATGATATTCTCTACCACAGATTCCTAAAAATTTTACATTCATTGCATCTTTAAAAAATTTTAACATCTTGTGGCACAACCTTGACGGTTTTGAGGCACTTCAGTGGTAACCTAAATTATTGCCAGGGCACACTGCTTCAAAGTGATAGTCCTATCATTCCATGCAAAATAATTTCATCTCCAAAATTTTTCATGGCACCTCTTATTGGTTTCACAATGTACTCTCCCTGAGGGGGAATTGCAGCTATATACTATAATCATGCACAACTAATTTCTCATTTAACTACTTTATGCGCACCACAAATTAATATCAGTTCAGTCTAATGCTACTGGTTCAATTTTTGTTTTAGTCATGATGTTTTGAGGTTTCTTGATCAATATTGACCATACTTGATTGCGTTTGAATCCAATAAATTTTTAAATATTCTAGTTTTTTTTTCTTTTTGTGGGCATTCATCTCAAACCTAACTTTTTTATTCTTATTTTACTAGGTTAGCCGTTTTTGCTTCGAAGGATGATGGAACTGGGATCCCTGCAGAAATCAGGCTTTTTGATATTTTCTCAGAACAAGTGGCCCAAATCATTCAGGTAAGCTCTTGTTTTAGTCTGTAATTTTTTTTTTGGGTGGGGGGGGGGGAATGAAGCTTTGAGCTTGCTCATTCAATCAGCAAGGTATCTTGCAGCTGTGCAATCATGTGCACACCATGGTGAACTCCCATCCCTTTGAAAAAAACCTTGTCATGCAAGTAACTGGCCTTTCAGTATTTCAATTGTACTCATAAGAATATCAGACCTGCCAGCTCTCTGGATTTAAGCACGAAACTTCAGATTTTTTACCCTTTCCCCTGGCTCTCCGGAATTTTTAGTAATTTCTCCTGATTTTAGCCAAAAATTAGATTTTCTCTTGACTTTAGTGGAAAAATTGCAAGTGTTAACTGCACATGTCATTTTCAGCATATGCTTTGAGGGATGAAGAGTAAACTGGAGTTGCCAGATGATTGCGTACAGAAAAATTGCACAGCTCTTGATGGACGTGCATTTTTTTCTGCTACGAAATGAATTCCTCTATGGAAAACAGTGCTTGACTGCAACTGATTGTAGATATTCCGTCATCTTCGGCAAATGGTGATAATCACGCTCATCTGGCATTAGCTTAACTGATTCTTTCCCATATTGTTATAGATGTGTTGAAAAACCGATTTGCAGGCTCGTGAATTTCTCACTTTTTTTAATCAGTCGATTGAAAAAGAAATTCACAAAAATAAACATTGTTTTGATTGGGGCCATGGCAGCCTTCCCCCCCCCCCCCCCATCCTGGAAGAATCTCAGAATTTCTGGACTCCAAAAGTTTGCAGTTCGCATTTCTGACCAATATTAATTTCATTTTGTCAGTTTTGCCTATACAAGATAAGCAGCAGAACATGAATACATGCATGCATCAAATTACATTAAGGTACACAATTGCCTGCAGGTGCAGAATCACTTTTTTTTTGGCAGTAAAGTGGTAGTAAATTTCTTCTGTGGTAAGACCAGATCTTCGTACGGTCAGTAAAGTTAAGTGTGTCTCAAGCACGAAATCTATTGAATGAAAATTATTTATGACTAGATATAATACTCGGCACTTCCTGGATTTTCTTCAATTACTGAGAGAATTGAAAAAGTAATAAATCATTATAAATGAATAAACTGTTATACATAATACTGGCATCATTAAAGGAGTGACAGACCATTGTAAAAGCTTATACATGTCTGAAATGCATTGCTTGGGAACCATGGTAACGAAAGTAAACATTCCGAAAGTGATTGTTGAGGCCTAAAAACAATTGTTGCCAGACAGTTTTTCGTCCATTTCAGGCATTTGCCCAGTTCTTATGAACTTTTAAAGTAGCCTATCGTTTAAGTCAGGTCCTGTTTGGTATATATGCAAAATTTGGCGGCAATAGATCTAAAATTGTAGATTTGTATAGAGAACATACACACAGACAGAAAATCAGCTTTATATATTACTAGCTATAATACCCCGCGCTGCCCGGGTTTTCTTCAATGAGGCTTTTTTGGATCACGTGATATCTCCCTCTCTTTTTCTTGAGGGACATACAAACCGTGTCCAAGTTAACCAATATGGCGACCTGTGCGATTCATGAAATAAACAAATCTAGATTTACACAGAAATGTAGAAATGAATATATTTTTTTCTTTTTTTAAGGGGCGATAGGCATTTCGATCCCGCCCCCCCCCCCCTGAACTTCAAGTTATCCATCTGTCTGTTCCAGCTTCCAAAAATCCTTAGTTAAAGCTGTGGAATTTTTTCGATGCACTTTTCACGGGCTCATAACTACGGGCTCATTTTAAAATATCCTAACCCACATGAATTTATGCAAATAAATATCAAAAGAGACAATATGGAGACATTAATTTTCATACTTGAGAAGATATAAATGAAATCAATGATATTGCTCGAATATCCAACTCAAAAGTATAGGTTTGGCTAATTACTTCATATTTAATCTCCTGGGCTTCGTATATCTCTAAGCAAACTGAATATTTCAAAAATCGAGAATTCAATACAATTTTTAAAATTATTGATGGGGCGGAAAATCCCACTAATTTCCGCATTTCTACAGTAAAATCGGCAATTTTAGCACTGATTTCTATGAGGATCACCCTTTTCCTGACTCTCAAAGCGATGCTGATGATGATTATGACGTCTATTCAATAAGCCTCATTACTGAGAGTATATTGAAAATGTGGCAAACCATTATAAAGGCATAAACTATTATACATATACTAACAGGATTAAAGAAGTGACAAACCGTTGTAAAGGCATATACACGTCTGAAACGCATTGCTAGGGAACCACGGTAACCAAAGTAAATGTTCGGAAAGTGATTGTTGAGGCCCAAAAACCATTGTTGCCGGACTGTTTTTTGTCCATTTGGGGCATTTGCCCTGGGCTGACGAAATTTTAAAGTAGCCTATCGTTCAAGTCGGGTCCCATTTGGTATATATGCAAAATTTGGTGACTATCGATCTAAAATTGTAGATTTGTATAGAGAACATACACACACACACAGACAGACAGAAAATCAATTTTATATAAATAGATGTATGATTCATATTGAGTAATGCTATCTAGTTAAAAATTATCTCAGTTTCCCCTACAAGGCTGAGTTAACTTGTCCAAGTCTATTTGAAAGGATTGTGTATAAACTATCATTGTTCATCAACTAGAGGGTGTGGTTTGGAATTTTTTTTTTGACTAGTTCTTATGTATATATATATATATTGTTATATATATATATATATATTTGTATTGTTATATATATATACACACACTTTCATATGTATATATATATATACAGTATAACACGGAAGAAATAGAGGAAGAAGGAAATTGTGCTCAAAGGAGAGTTGATTAATCACAAAAGAATGATCAAATTCACTCATCTCTTTCTCCCCTCTTTCCTATGTATAAATTTTTAAACTTATTTTAATGTTATTTTTTTCATTTGTTTTCCAGTCCCGTCTAGGTATGCCAGCAGAAGATACAGTAGCCCTGCAAGTGTCTTTGATAAATCTAGCTCTTAAATGCTATCCAGACAGGGTTGATTATGTTGACAAAGTGTTGGAATCGACAGTGAATATATTCAACAAGGTGGGGATGGAAAGGTATGTTTGTTGTTATTTTTTGGGTACATTTTATTCATGAGTATGTGCTGCTATTGAATTAATATAGATGTATAATACTCCCCTCAATGTTCTATATTCTATATTGAGAGTATAACTTTTATGTATCATAGGCTTACGCAGAATTTTCTCTTAGAGAGTTTTCAGATTTTTCCCCTTCTAAGGGGGGTTTTACGTTTTTTTCCTGCAAAATAGCACTATAATCTTGGCTCAAGGGGAGTCAGGATCCCCCCCCCCCCTCCTGCGTACGCCAATGATCACAGGCAAGAAGTAAATGAATTTTAGTAATTGATTTTAGAGGACAACACTCCACCCTTTATTAGCGTTACGTCCCACCTAGACTATTTTGTTTTGTTTTCTTCAGTGAAGTGGTGATTATTCTTTTCTATAGATGTTATTACCAATACAACTATAACAAAAACATGGGAAGCAAATATAAGCATACTTACAGTTTACTCGATCAAGCTTCTTACATTTGGACATCCATATTTTGCAAGTCTCTGGGTTTTTAGAAAAAGTATGATAAGTGATTTGAGTCCCAAGTTTCTTTGTCATCCGAGAATTTTTTTTGCATATTGCAATCACTTAAGAACCTATATTTGTTTATCACTGATTTACCCGAGAATCACAAAAAAAAAAATTATATATATATATATGTATCACCCATGCATACCAGTGACACTAAAACAACACCATGAAGGAGAGATCACACTTATAAGCAACTAAAATTTAAAATAATCCTCTTCAATACAGTATGTTTTGTAAGCTGATGTCTGTGAGAAAAAAGTTCAGGACCGTTAGACTTCATGGAGCAGCTCTGAGACCACAGTCACTGGGCCAAGGTGGCAAGAGCAACATCAAATAGATGAAACAGCTCTTACTATATAGCCCTGGTGTGAACCCTCTTCATAAATTGATTAACCTAAAGTTGATTTGACTCTCACTTCAGAGCTGAGCATACAATTTTCATGTTGCTCATTGTTTGATTTAACTTTTTGACAGTGTTATTGATTTCATATTTCTTTTGTTAGATTAAGTTTTTTAAGTTTTTAGTTTTTCCTTTTATAGAGTTGATTACAACACAAATGTTTCGAAAGAGCTACTGAGGCTGCTGAAGATACCTGTGCAGCATTACAACAACATATTGACTGTGTTAAAGCTTGAACACTTTGGTCGCTTGATGGGATTTTGTGATTATAGAAGCCGGAAATCCATGTCGTGTTTTCTGGTGACGAATGCGCTTGAAAATGAAACGCACATATCTACACAGGAACAGGTAATTTAATTCAAGCTGATAAGGTTGACTTTGATCATTTTGTGTATTTTTATGTAAAGCAGTCTTATATTAAGTTTTATTCCAATCTTAGTTTAATTCAAAAAATAATTAAAAACCTTATTATTCAGAGATTGGTTTGGTAGAAATTATTTGATCTACAATTTTCTGGAAAATGATATTGGTCATGCTTTCCTTGTCTTACAATTCTTAATAACTGTATTGAAATTGAAAGAAAAACACCATATTCCCCTCCGGGCCATAACTAGTATTTTTGTGGGGGGAGGAAGACATAATTGTGATGCCCTACTACTGTGAAATTTGATGATTATGTATATTTATGACAGTAGTTTTGTTCCCTCCTAAAATTTACTGCCCCTCTCTAAAGTTTCATTCCTGAAGCAGTTACCCCCTCTAGTTCTGGCCCTGTTCCCCCTGTCATAGCTAGCATTCTGTAAAATTTGAGCAGCACCAGATTTTTGAATGTTTAAGCCTGCTTTTGAAATATACTTGAGGTGTGCTGTTCTATCGGGATAAAAGTGTACAAAACTTGTCTAAGTTGGTCATAATTCTATGAGAAGAAAGTCATGGTTTTTTACCATTAATCTCATAAAAAAAATGTGTGTTTAGAGGTTAATTATTTTCTAATAAAATTTAACTGTTTACAAGTTCAAATTTATTCTCAAAAGTTCCGCTGTATATAAGTTGTTTGCTGTAGTTTATAAGTTGATAAGCTAATGGGAATTGTTATTTCCATTTATTTTTAATTTAACATAATTAATACTTAATGCCTTGACCCATTGTTGGAACAGTATGGGGAAAAAATTGTATAAATGACTTGTATAGACGTTTATATACATGTTATCGTGCTTATTTTATATGGTTATTACCTACAGGTTGAAAGCATACTAGATATAGTATCTCCTCTTGTACAAGATCAGGCTGATAAGGTTTCTGATGGTGATGATGACCCAGAGGACTTTGCTGAAGAGCAAGGGTTGATGGGTAGATTTGTGAATTTACTTCAGTCTGAATCACCAGATCAGCAGTACTTGGTATATATACGCTCTGCCTCTTTTTTCAAATAATTTTTACCAATTGATGCTGATTCTATGGTAATTTAGTTCCTTGTACATGATGTGAAATTTGTTTTCTTTATGTCAAGGAATATTTTACTTGAAGAAAAATCATGCAATATTGAATGGCGTTAATAAAAAATTACAGGGTTATATGTAGATCTTTATTGAAATAGATATTATATAGTGGTTAAGAAGAACAAAAATATATTGTGTGGGCTGTTTAGCTTTGTGCAGGTGGTAAGTATAGTTCTCCAAGCATGAGATGCAGATTGGTGACGGCATGTTGGATGATTATATTCTTTTGTTTTAGGTAAAGGGACTGCGCATTGAGAATTGTCTTAACTATTTCTGTATTTTCTAATTTGGTAACTTTAGTGATATTTAGTCCTTGAAATTTCACTAAAACACCAGGTCAGCACACTCAATGACATCGTCTCATCGCAGTGTTTTTGTTACTTAAACATCAGGTTCTCGCGTGAGAATACTCACTGTATTCCTTAGAAAGAATCTCGAGCACTCTAGCATTTATTTATTCCCTAGTCTAGGTTTTTTAAAAATCTTAATTGTGAATATATTTGCTGTGATTTCTAAATATTTTATCGAAGAAAAATATGCATATAAGGGTTAATATTTATTTACAGTTGTGGTGTGAATCGTAATATTTGGTCAAGCAGGGAAAAGTTCATTCAAATTACAAAAAAAGTTATTAATAAAATAAATGAAATTATTAATGATATAAGTGAAATTACAGAAGAAACTAACGATTTTCAAAATATACAAAGATTTTTTTTTTTAATTTGATGTTCAAAAAGCACGTTTCGAGCAAAAAGCGGCACTGACAGAATCGCAAAAACAACTCAGCGATGAAAACCGATTTTGTGCCAAGACATCATGCTAGCTACCCAGGAGAATTCTTATATCTACCTTGCATCAAAATGGACCTTCTATATAGACGGGCATTCCGAAAACTCTTCTACTGGTTCTGCCATTATATTGATTTTTCAATCTTTTACTTACTGTTGGCCTCTTTCCTACACCCACTGTAGGACCAAACATGACCTAGTCTCTGTCCCATGGGGATATAAGCATTTCTGCACCCACTGGATTCAAGATTGAAATTGTTGGTATTTCTTAGATCCATGAAAGTCTTGTTTTTAATGCTCTAAGAAGAGGTCATGAACTTTAGTTTGTGGGTAATTTTTTTTATATTTTGATATTTTTCATTTGCT